>NW_006921592.1:24834732-24863744 GCF_000298275.1 Orycteropus afer afer
CACTTGCCTGCTAACCAGATGGCTGGCAGTTCAAACCCACCAGCCACTCCTCGGAAGGAAGGTTGGGCAATCCTACTTCCGTAGTGATACTGCTTCGGAAACCCAAGGAGGGGTCGCTGTGAGTCAGGGCCGACTCGACGGCACATAACAACAACAACAACAACAAGTCTGAAATTGATTGAATATGCAATCAAGATGCATTGAAAATTACTGGTGTTTGGAATGTGAAAGTTGGAATCAAAGGATCAGTAGCTGGAAAATATGCCCTTGGTGACAGAAATGATGCCAGAGATGGCATGATAGAATTTGCCATCTATCAAATAAAGAAGACCAATGACTTAACTTATTGCAAATACCCTTTCAACAACATAAGCAGCAACGTTACACATGCACCTTGCCTGACAGAATATACAGGAATCAAATCAACTGCATCTGTGGAAAGAAACAATGGAGAAGCTCAATATCATCAGTGAGAATAAGGCTAGGAGCCAACTGCAAAACAAACCATCAATTGTTCACATGCAAGTTCAAGTTGAAGCTGAATAAAATTAAAACAAGTCCACAACAGCCTAAGTAGAACCTTGAGTATATCCCACTCGAATCATTTCAAAAATACATTTGATATATTGAGCACCAGTGACTAAAGACCAGATGAGTTATGGCATGACGTCAAGGACAGCACATATAAAGGAAGCAAAAGGTCATTAATAAGAAAGAAAAAAAAAAAAAAAAATGGAGTCAGAAAAGGTCTGAAACTTGTGCTTTAATATAGAGTAGATCTGATGGTGTAGTGTCTAAGGTGTTTGACTGCTAACCAGAAGGCTGGTGGTTTAAACCCACCAGCCACTCCTTAGAAGGAAGATTGGACAATTTACTTCTGTAGAAACACCACCTCGGAAACCCGAGGAGAAGTCACTATGCATCAGAAATAACTCGATGCAGTCAGTTTGGTATGGTTTGGTTAATGGAAGAAATGACGTAGTAAATGAGCAGAATAAATTTCAAAGGGTGGCCCAAATAGACAAAGTATTATAATAAAATGTGCAAACCTGGAGTTAGAAAATAAAAAGGGAAAAATATACTTGGCATTTCTCAAGCCAAAAGAATTGAAGAAAAAATTCAGGCCTCGAGTTGCACTATTGAAATATTCTATGGGCAAAATATTGAGCAGTGCAAGAAGCATCAAAAGAAGATGGAAGGAATACACAGAGTCACTGTACCAAAAAAGACTAGTCAGTGCTCAAGCATATCAGGAGGTAGTATATGATCCATAATCAATGGTACTGAATGAAGTCCAAGCTGTACTAAAGGCATTGGTGAAAAACAAGTCTCCAGGAATTGACAGAATACCAATTGAGACATTTCAACAATTGGATGCAATGCTGGAAGTGGTCATTTGTCTATGCTAAGAATTTTGGAAGACAGCTACCTGGCCAACCAGCAAAGAGATCCATATTTGTGTCCATTTGAAGGAAAGGTGATCCAACAGAATGTGAAAATTATTGAACAATATCATTAGTATGACACTCGAGGAAAATTTGCTGAAAACAATTAAAAACAGTTGCAACAGTACATTATCAGGAAACTACCAGAAATTCTCATTCAGAAGACAGCATGGAATGAAGACTATCATTGGTAATGTCAGATGGATCTTAGCTGAAATCAGAGAATACCAGAAAGAACACCAGAAAGATGCTTATCTATGTTTCATTGACTATGCAAAGGTATTAGACTGTGTGGGTCATCACAAATTATGGATAACCTGAAGAATAGAAATTCCAGAACACTTAATCATACTCATGAAGAACCTGTACATAGACCAAGAGGCAGTCTTTTGAACAGAACAAGGTGTTACCGTGAGGTGTAAAATAAGGAAAGGTGTGTTTGTCAGAGTTGTATCCTTTGACTATACTTATCCGATATGTACGCTGAGCAAATAATCCAAGTACTGGACAATATGAAGATGAATGGGGCAACAGGATGACAAGAAGACTCATTAACAACCTGTGATATGCAAATGACACAACCTTGTTTGCTAAAAGGAAAGAAGATTTGAAGCACTTACTGATGAAGATCATACACTACAGCCTTCAGTATGGATTACACCTCAAAATAAAGAAAACAAAACTGCTCATAACTGGATCTATAAGCAACATCATGATAAACAGAAAAATGAAGCTGTCAAGGATTTCATTCTACTTGGTTGCACAATCAATGCCCATGAAAGCAGCAGTCAAAAAATCAAATGATATATTTCATGGGGCACATCTGCTCCAAAAGAACTCTCTAAGTGTTAAAAACCAAAGGTGACACTTTGAGGACTAAGGTGTGCTGGTCCCAAGCCATGGTATATTCAATCACTTCATATGCTTATGAAAGCTGGACAATGAATAAAGAAGACCAAAGAAGAATAAAAGCCTTTGAAATATGGTGTTGGTGAAGAGTATTGAATATGCTATGGACTATCAGAAGAATGAACAAATCTGTTTTCGAAGAACTTCAGCCAGAGTGCTCCTTCGAATCAAGGATGGTGAGACTTTATCTCAGGTATTTTGGACATGTTATCAGGAGAGACCAGTCTCTGGAGAAGGATAAGCTTGGTGAAGTAAATGGTCAGCAAAAAAAAAGAAGGCCTTCAATGAGA
Organism: Orycteropus afer afer; assembly: GCF_000298275.1. Lineage (NCBI taxonomy): Eukaryota > Metazoa > Chordata > Mammalia > Tubulidentata > Orycteropodidae > Orycteropus > Orycteropus afer. The sequence continues at coordinate 24,837,377 of NW_006921592.1, forward strand.
TGGATTGACACAATGAATGGGCTCAAACATAGCAATGATTGTGAGGATAGTGTAGGACCAGGCAGTGTTTCATTGTGTTGTACATAGGGTTGCTGTGGATCAACTTCATGGCACCTAAAGACCACACACATTTTGCAGGCATTTGAAAGTCTCCTATGTTTTCACTCAAGAAGAAAGTACAGTAGTCCCCCTTTTCCATGGTTTCACTTTCCACAGTTTTTGTTATCCTTGGTCAACCATTGTTGTTGTTGTTGTTAAGTGCCGTCAAGTCGTTTCCGACTCATAGCGACCCCATGCACAGCAGAACAAAACACTGCCCGATCCTACACCAGCTCCACGATCCCTGCTATACTTGAGCCCATCATCACAGCCACCATGTCAATCCATCTCGTTGAAGGCCTCCCCCTCTTTCGCCGACCCTCCACCCTACCAAGCATGACATCCTTCTCCAGGGAATGGTTCCTTCTTACAACATGTCCAAAATAGGTGAGACGAAGTCTGGCCACTCTTGCTTCCAAAGAACATTCTGGCTGCACTTCCTCCAGGACAGATCTGTTAGTACTTTTAGCAGTCCATGGTACTTTCAGCATTCTCCGCCATTGTCAACCATAGTACAAAAATATTAAACGGAAAATTCCAGAAAGAAATAATTCATAAGTTTCACATTTTATGTCATTCTGAGTAGTGGAATGAAATCTTGTGCTCTCTGCTCCCCTCACCCCCACCACTCTCGGGAGAGGAATCATCCCTTGTCATTATTTCCATTTTGTGTTAGCTACCCCCGTTTAGTCACTTAGTAGCATCTCAGTTATTAGATCAACTATTGCAGTATCACAGTGAATGTGTTCAAGTAACCGTTATTTTACTTAATAATTGCCCTATTTTATTACTAGTTATTTTAATCCCTTGCTGTGCTTAATTTTATGAATTAAACTTTATCATAGGTGTATATGTATAGGAAAAACTGTATATATAGGGTTTGGTACTATTTGTGGTTTCAGGCATCCATTGGGGGTCTTGGAACATATCCCCAATGGAAAAGGGGGGACTACTTTACAATGAATAGGCCGAAATATGGGGCTTCAGCCCAAAAAGCTTCTAGTAGTCTCTGTCCAAGCCCATCTGCATGAACCATGCTGTACTCTCAATGTGGCCTTCTGTAATAAATGCTTATATTGCAAACTTCCAATCCAAACTGACAAATGTTGCATATGGAGGGAAATTCTTAGAAGTTTTGTAACAATGCTAGCAAGTGTGGTAGCAGGAAGACTTGAGAGGTTCCTAAGGTGAATTCTGTCTGGGTTGGGACCTAGATTTGATAACAGCTAGAATTTATATAGCACCCACCATGTGCCAGTCATCACAACTAGAAGAGACTATCCCCAACCTCACAGGGTTGGGTGCTATTAGTGGGAGCAAAAAGTGGTCAGAGTAGACTTCCAGGAGGAAGGGAAATCTGACAAGAGCCCAGAGAAAGAATCTGTCCATAAGGATAAAAAGATAACTTAGTAGAGACTGGCAAGTTGGAGATGAGATGATACTCTGTGTTTGGAGACTGAACAAGTAATGTGTTGAGGTTCAGATAGGATTTGTCATGGATTGAATTGTGCTCCCAAAAAATTTGTGTCAATTTTACTGGGCCATGATTCTCAGTAGTCTAGCAGTTATGTGATGATGTAATGTGGCAGATATGTAGTGATACCCCATGATTGTGAACTGATGTGATAAGCCAATCAGGGGTAAGATGATTAAGGGTGGGATGCCACCCCCTTAGTCCCATCACAGTCCTGATCTGATGTAAGGGGAACCTCCCTGGGGTATAGCCTACAACACCTTTTATCTTACAAGAGATAAAAGGAGAGAAAAAGAACAAAGGGAGGGAGATCTACTACCACCAAGAAAGAGCCAGGAGTGGAGCACATCCTTTAGACCAGGGTCCCTGCACTGGGATCCTCCTAGGACCAAGAGACGGAGAAAGAGAAAGCCTTCCCCTCCAGCTGGTGCTCTGAATTTGGACTTCTAGCTCCTGAGCTGTGAGAGAATACATTTCTGTTTGTTAAAGCCATCCACTTGTGGTATTTCTGTCACAGCAGCACTAGGTAACTGAGATCCAGAGATGGGCTTTTAGCACCTATGGAAACCATTGTGGAGTGCAGAGGGAAAGACTGGTTAGCTGTTGCTGCAAAACAAACTACTCCAATACTGAGCAGCTCTCTCTATCTCATACACACACACACACACACACACACAACACACACACAACATTATCTTTCACTTTTCTTGACTTGGGCTGGACATCTAAGAGCTTTTCACATGATTGGTCACAGACGTTGGTGTTGGTTACAAGTCCAGCTCAAGTGGTTGACCAGACCACCAACATGTGACCTTGCAATGGCATGGGCTTTTCCCACCATGAAGGCTGGGTTCCATGAGGGAACAAATCCAGTCTAAGAAAAGTGCCAAGAGGCCTCAGGAGCAACTGCAAGGCTTTTTATGACCTAAAATGTAAGTGATGTGGTGGTTAAAGCATGTGATGAGTGATTTGAACCCACCAACCACTCCACAGGAGAAAGATGTGACAGACTGCTTCAATAAAAATGTACAGCCATGGAAACACTATGGAGCAATTTTCTCTGTCATATAGACTTGTTATGAGTCTGAATCTACTTGACATCAATGTTTTTGTTTGTTTGGCTTGTCCCACAGTGAAACCTCTGCTACTGAGTTCTATTGGGTGAGCAAGTCACCAATGACAGCTCAGTTTAGTGGGAAGGAATTAAATTCTCTCATGGCTGGGGATTGGGAAGGCCACATTGTAAAAGAACACATGGAGTGGACAATACCTTCGTGGCCATTTCCAGAAAATAAAATCTGCCACATTCAGCCTCAGAACTTTCTCCTAGAAAGAACTCCTTTATGACACATCTTGCTTCAGTCCAACAGAATAGTTCAGAGTGCTGCCCGTGGAATCCTGGAACTGCATGCAACCCAAGACTCTAAGGAAACTTATAGGTGCTGAATTGAGTGAAAGTGTGAAGACCCCTCAGATGTTTTAACTATTCTACAGACATTTGAAATTCATGGAACTTTCAAAGACATTAATATTTATTTGAACTTGTAACTGTTCCAAACTACATCTCTCATCTGAAAGCTTTTCACAAAAGAATCCAATAGACAGGAAATAAATAATGCTGAAAATAATTAACAGAAAAATCTCTTCTGAGTTACTGACTACCAGTATTTCCTCTATTCCAGACATCTTCATAGTTCTCATCCTAGTTAAATTACTAAAAAAGCAAATGACCTAACAAATTATGGGTGAAAAATTTGCTTGTGCAGGTGTGTGTGTAGCCATAACACTTAGGAATCTTCTTACAGGAGAGCACCAGAAGTTGACATTGAGATGACGCAAACTCATTGTCCTCCACAAGATTTTCAATGGGTAATTTTCCAGAAGTAGATCAACAGACTTTTTTCCGAGGTGATTCTGGGTGGACTTGAACCTCCAAACTTTCAGTTAGCAGCCAAGTGCATTTCCTGTTCACACCACCCAGAGACTCAGAAACCCCACTCATAACAGCACATATATTTTAATCACCATAAGCATGGTATATTTACAAATCTCGTCCATGGCACAGGATTGGCTAACATTTCATTCTATTATATGTAAGGGTGCCATAAGTCAGAGCCAACTCAATGGCAACTAACACAAACAATTGCAAGCATGGCCCTGCCTATTTGTGCTAATATTTTATAGTTGAAGAAATAGTTAACATGACCACATTTTTTTCCTATAAAATTTAAAATTGGCTGTGTTTTCTAACATTTTTAAAATTAGTTAAATATCTTTTAACTGATGGTACAGTGGGTAAAGCATTTGGCTGCTATCCATAAGGTCTGCAGTTCAAACCCACCAAGCTGCTCCATGGGAGGAAGATGAGGCAATCTATTTCCATAAAGATTTACAGCCTTGGAAATCCTATGGGGGTTGCTATGAGTTGAAATTGACTCAATAGCAGTGGGTTTTGTATATATATGTAGGAGGTCTGGTGGCATAGTGCCTAAGGCATTTGACTGCTAATCAGAAGTCTGGTGGTCCAAACCCACAGCCACTCCTGGGAAGGAAGACTGGGCAATCTACTTGCATAGAGATACTGCTTTGGAAACCCAAGGAGGGGTCGCTATGAGTCAGATCTGACTCAATGGCAGTGTGTTTGGTTTGTGTGTATATATATAAATATAAATATATATATATATATATATATATATATATATATATTTATCCCTAGGAACTCTGGTGGCATAAGTTGGTTCACTTTAAACACTGAATTTCATGAATGTTCATATTAATTCTTTCCATCAGTGCTACATACTAAAGTTGGTATATTGCCTAAGGCATTTGACTGCTAACCAGAAGGCTAACAGTTCAAACCCACCAGCCACTCCTCAGAAGGAAGAGTGGGCAATCTACTTCCATACTGATACCACCTCAGAAAGCCAAGGAGAGGTTGCTATGAGTCGGATCCGACTCAACAGCAGTGAGTTTGGTTTTTGGTTATAGTTTATATAAGGATCTCTGAAGCTCTGTTGGCATAGTGGATAAGGCACTTGACTGCTAATTGGTAGGTCAGCGGTTCAAACCCACGAGCTGCTCTGAGGAAGGAAGACCAGGTGATCTACTTCCATAAAGATTTATAGCCTCAGACACCCAATGGGGTTGCTATCAGTTGGAAATGACTCTATGGCAGTGAGTTTTTAGGTGGTATAGTGGTTAAGGCATTTGGCTGCTAACCAAAAGGTTGAACCTACCAGCTGCATCTCAGAAGAAAGATGAAACAGTCTCCTTCTGTAAAGCCTTGGAAATCCAGTGAGGATTGTTATCAGTCTAAATTGACTTGATGATATTGGATTAGTTTATATATTGAAAGTTCTTTCATATTTATTTATCCAAGAATTATTTATTGGGCATCATCTATGTGGCAGCATTTTTTCTGGACACTGAGGTCATGTGAGTGAAGCAAATAGCCCAGTCTCTCCCTAGCAGAGCTCACATTTCCACAGGGAGACAGTAAATCAAACAATAACACAAATTCATGAGCAATTACAATCATGACAAGGCTTTAAAGAGGACAATCAGGGCAAAAATCGGGGATTTGATCTACCTTGAAGGGTCCAGGACAGCTTCTCTGGGCAAGTGCCATCTGATCTGGATTTTGAGATTTCACATGTGCTAACCCAGCAAAGGAAGGGAAGCCATCTGGGCAAGGAGGTGCTGGGTCCTGTTCACTGTCCTGGGGTGGGCAGTTGTGGCCTCTGCTTCCAAATCAGGAAGTTGGGCCCAGAGAGGATGGGAGGCTTACTGTGGACCAGAACTGACCTAGTTAAACAATTGCCTTCCCTCTGTCCCGAGCTCTTAAAAGCTTTGGTGCACATTTGCTGATTTTTTTTCTCCCTCATATATCAGACTTCAGCAAGGAGCACAGAATGAAGGTTCAGTCTCAATCTTATAAAACGCTTCTTTCTTCATTAGATTCATGCCTCTTTGTTCATAAGCAACAAGATTCCAGGGATTTGATACATTTCTTGAAGCCCCAGGCAAGTCCTACTTCCTCAACAGCTGACAAGTTGAGGAACTTCCTGCTTGGTGCATCCCTTCCCCTTCCTTATCCCTTGCTGGCCTTCACACTGGGCCTTCCCCTGCCATTATCCCTACCCAACCCCCTCAACAAACATCCACACTTACAACATGGTTTGCTCCTTTTGTGTTTCTAAACTTTCAAAATGGCTTCAGCAAGTTCTTGCTATTGTCTAATCGATACATTTTGGGTGAGAGTATAAAGTACAAGATGAAGGAGATACAGGTTGATGGTACATTGTTTGAAAACCTTGGTGTTTTATTACATATCATTTCAATATGAGTAATAGCATGTTTGGTGCCTGTGGTAGTTAAGTTTGTATGTCAACTTGGCTGGGCCTGGTTGAGTGGCTGGGTAGCTGGATGTAATATTCCCCATGATGAGACTGGGAATCAACTCCATGATTAATCTACTGTGAGCAGCTGAGTAGCTGCCTTAGGACTGTGGTCTGCTTCCTGTATACAAGGAGAAGCCTTGGGGGAACGGTCCCTAGCTTATGGAATGCTTGAACCTTGCATGTAGTCATTTCATTGTTCAGCAGCCTGTCATGCTCTACTGATCCTAGGATGTTCAATGGACTTGAATTAATGGCCTGCCATTAATGGCCTGGGACTGTGCCTTTTTAGTTGTCGACCTTGGGCTTGTCAGTCTTAGCAGCCAGCAGCTGTCTGAATGAAGAAAAGCCTCTAGCTCCAGTGGGCCAGGAGCAGGAGGCAGAGCTGAAGCCCAAGGTTGAGGGGCTTTCACCCAGCCCCTAGAGCCTGGCACTTTGAACTCGGACTTAAAGCCTCCAAACTGTAAGAAAATAAACTCCTGTTTGTGATATATTCCCATTTGTGGTATATTCTTGTCAGAGCAGCACTAGGTAACCAAAAAAGTTACAATAACGGAAATAAAAGTCTCCATAAAGGAGGAGATTATGAATTTCATACCTGTTTCATGACATCATGTCTACAAGTTTGTGTTCGGGCTCGTGAGCCACATTTTAAGAAGGGTCTGATAGGAGTAGGGAGAAGAACCAATATCAAGTTGGGATGGTATGTCTTTTGGGGAAGGAGGGATTTATTGCTTCAGGTCAAGGGATATAATCACAGAAAGTAGCTTGCATTTATCCTAATTGGCATTTGTTTCCTCTAACTACTAAGAAGTAAGAGTTTGCTGTAAATATTATGGAAAGAATTTCTGCTTTGTACAATAAGGTCAGTAAATTGGGTGACCACCAATTTGCCTCGAATTCTAAAATTCTGTGGTCATAAAAATACTTTCCTTATCTCTAAAATTTATAGAAAACTCCAACACCTCCACAACAAAAAGACAAATAATCCAATTAAAAAATGGGCAGAAGACATAAATAGGCACATCAACAAAAAGGATATTCAGGCAGCCAACAAACACATGAAGAAATGCTCACAATCATTAGCCATCAGAGAGATGCAAATCAAAACAACTATGAGATACCATCTTGCCCCAGCACTAGTAACAAATTTCCACAAGACAGAAAATAACAAATGCTGGTGAGGATGTGGCAAGATTGTAACTCTTATACACTGCTGTGGAACTGTAAAATGATACAACCACTGTGGAAAGCAGTGTGGCTATTCCTTAAAAAGCTGGAATTAGAAAAACCATTTGACCAAGCAATCCCATTACTAGGTACATATTCTAAAGAAGCGAGAGGCAGGACAAAAACAAATACATGCACACCCATGTTCATTGTAGCACTATTTCCAATAACAAAAAAGATGGGAATAACCTAGGTGCCAGTCAACAGAAGAATGGATAACCAAACTATGGAACATACACTCAATGGAATACTATGCAACCATAAAGAATAACGTAGAATCTGCAAAACACCGCATAACACGGATGAACTTGGAGGACATTATGCTGAATAAAACAAGTCAATCACAGAAGAATAAATATTGTATTAGTCCGTTATTGTAAAGAGTCAAGGCAAGGTTTATATATGGAAGGAAATTTTCTTTGTTGGTTACCAGGGGTTGGGGAAGGGGGAGGGAACACTGCTAGACAGATAGTGACAAGTATTGATTTGGGTGAAGGGAGGGGCAATGTACTAAATGGGAGTAATCAACAAGGTGACATCGAGGAAGAGGAAGACAGAGAAGTGTATGGGAAATAAAGACAACAAAGATGAACCTTTCTGCACATACAGTACTGTGTTGTCAGTGATGGCAAATGTTGATCTACGGGTAGATAGATGGGTGGACAGGCTGAACTATTGGGTATTTCTCTGCAGGGAGGGAGTGTGCCCATGCCATGTATAGGGTTGGCAGACAATGTTTCTACAAGTATATTTGCATATTCTGTAAAAATTTCCATGTATGTAGTAGAGCTGACAAAGGACAAGGTTATAGTCACTTGTTGGCCATAGCCAACTACCCAGAGAGAGCGAGTGGTTGGACCTGGGGGCTCAGGACTATGGTCACAGAGGACATGAAGCTCAATTGACATGACATACTACACAAAATCATTGTTCCACAACCTACTTTGGTGAGCAGCAACTGGGATCTTAAAACCTTGCAAACAGCCATCTAGTTGCAATGATTACTATCTCCTTGTCCAGAGCAAAGAAGAATGGAAAAAAAAAAAAAAAAAAAGATGCATGGAAACAATTAGTCCAAGTGACTGATACACTATGCAGTCCTCATCCTATACAACTATGAAACCAGAAGAACCAGATGGTGCCTGGCTACCACTGTCAACCATTTAGAGGGGGATCTATGTAGGAGATCCTGGATTGGGTGGGAGAACAATGTGGAACAAAACTCAAAATCATAAAAGAAACCAGGTTTGCTGCCCTTCAGGTCTGGAATTGAACCCACTCCTGTGGCTTCCAGCCAAACAAAAGACAGGCATATAAGTGAACATTTACATTAGGTACATACACTCCTTGGAGAGATCAATCACAGGAGAATAGAAGGGCTGTATATGCACAGGGAGACAGCTGGGGGCGGGGCAGGACTGCATGCGAGGGAAGGACACAGGGAAGAGGTGGCTATGGGGAGAAAGTGGTAGGAGAGCTGTTGCATTGTAGGAAATTGTAGTCAATGTCATGAGACAAAGTGTATGTGTACTGCTGTATGGAAGATGAATTTGCTCTGTAAACTTTCACCCAGATCACAATAAAATTTAAAAAAAACAAAACACCATTAATCTGTCTAAAACAAGGACCAAAAACTTCAATATTCACAAGCCTAAGCAGAAATATAATTGAATAAAGAGGATCTGGTGTACAGTAAGAGGTCCAGGGTGGTGCAAATGGTTTGTTCTTGGCCAGTAACCTAAAGGTTCATAGTTTGAACCCACTCAGCAGTGCTTCCATGAAGACTATAGCCAAGAAAACCCTGTGGGGCAGTTCTACTCTGTAACACATGCTGTCACATGAGTTGGAATCAACTTTGTGATAACTGGTTTGTTTGGGTTATAGCTGAGAAAGAACTAAGCTGTATGAGACCACCCGCCACCCACCATCATTTGAAAATGATAGGAAGGACAAAGATGAAGGTTGACTGTCAGCTGTCTATAATAGTCTTCCGTTCAGAAAACCATTTGTTGTAATTTATGCATATATGTTTAAGAAGCCCAGTACATTAAAAGGGTTAACACAATTGTCAAAAGTTGCCAGCATAGTTGTTGCTGTATTTATTTTTTTTTTAAGAGAAAGATTGAGAAAGTATAATGCATGTTTTTAGAAGGTGAGGAAACCTCTGGCCAACTGGGTTCAATCCTGCTTTGGTCTTTTTAGCCTTGTGCCATGAGGAGGTGCCTCCACAGGAGAGAAGCTGTATGCTTATTAAACATGATAATGAGCCTAAAATGCTTAGCACAGTTACTGGCACATAAGTAAGTACTGGCACATAAGTATTTGCTATTTTTATTTTTGTGACTGTTGCTAATTTCCTTTTGCCCCAAAGGGTCATATTGAAAGTCATTCCCCTTTCCATTCCTTGCAAAGAAAATGCAAATTAAGTAAAAAGTAACTTCCCACAAGATTATCTCCTTTTTGTCAGTCTGGAGAAAACTGTTTTATCTGCACATTTATTTGTAACTGTCTACACTTGGCATTCAGACTACATGACTTTATCACTCCCCACAGCTATTTAAACCTCATACCAGGATCATAAAATTTGTTATTGTTGTTGTTGTTTACCTGTTAGGATTAGATTGTGAGCTTGGCTATCAGAACTGTATTGAGATTTTGGTAAATATAGTCTTTCCTTTCCAGAATTTTTCAGGAAAGGTTTTGAGGGCAGGGGTAGTTCAGTGATAGAATTCTTGCCTTCCTTGCAGGTTCAATTCCAGGCCAATGTACCTCTTGCTCAGCTACCATTCCTCTGTCAGCGGAGGCTTGTGTGTTGCTATGAAACAGAACAGATTTCAGTGGAGCTTACAGACTACTAAGGAAAGCTGGTGATCTGCTTCCAAAAATCAGCCAAAAGAAGTGCTATGGGTCACAAGGGTTTGATCCATAACCAATCGTGGAGATGGCACAAGACCTGGCAGTGTTTTGCTCCATGGTGCACGAAGTCACCACGAGTCAGGGACCACTCAACAGCAGCTAACAACAAAAACTGGGTAGAGACTACAGTATGGATGACCCTAAAAGCCAGGGGTGTTATTCTTTTTTCTTTTTTTAATGATATTATTCTTAAAACACACTTCTAAATCTTATAACATTGTAAACAGAAATCAACAAAAATGCTTGGAAAACTTCTGATTGGGAAAGAAGCAAAAAAAAGAGGGCCTCTTTTCTCAAAGCCTGCAGAATTCTCAATGGAATAGGACACTGATAGGCTTGTGAATGCTTCTATCATCCCACGAGGGACCGCAAGGTGTGTGGAGGAGTTAGTCACAGAACTACCTCCAGTTGGTGCTTGGAGTTGCGTGGGATACCCAGTGGGCCAGTGGTTGGGTAGAAATGTATCAAAGCCCATGTTAACCAAGTAAACCCTTTCCTCCCCAAAACCACTCAGAATTGAGGAGGTCACTGTTAGGTACTGAATGGTGTCCTCCCCACCACCACCATATATGTGTTGCAATATAACTCCAATAACTATGTCGTGTTAATTAGGGTGGGTTCTAAATCTAATCACTTTTGAGTTATAAAAAGAGCAGATTAGACACAGACACACATACACTTGGAAGAAGATAGACTCCATGTGAGGATCAGCTACAAACCAAGAAACCAACGAAGCCCAAGGCTACTAACAAGAAAGGAACTGATAAAGCTTTGTATGTAGGAAACACCTGGGGATCTGTAGGAATCATCTGAGGATCTTGTTAAAATGTAGATTCTGATTCCATATATCTGAAATGGAAAGACAAATTCTCAGTAGGGCGTCAAAGTGGAATGACTCAGTTCAAAGGCCTGCATACCTCCCCTGCCTCACCCCACATTATTTTTTATTACAGCTTTAAGTTGCTGAAGTTAAGTGTCCCTGGCAAAACCCAACTCAGCTGTAGTACAATGCTGAAACAGAACGGGCAACTATTACTAAATGCTCAATTTATCCCTCACTCAGCCTTGGGCACAGTTGAGCACAGGACTCTAGGACAATACCAAAGGACAGTAGGCCAACCATTCTGGACAGGTAGCCACTGGTAGTGACGCTGCTCTCGGTCCGAGAAGTTAAGTTCCAAACACGTGCGATGTCAAATCACAGATGACACCTGTGGCAGTTTACTAGTGTAGGTTTCTTTTTCATTCGCTCTATAAACCCTGGAGTGTTTGCCTCCTGCTTTCTGCTGATGGCGTGCAGTTTCACAGTGTTCCTCACTGGCCAGATGTGAAGCTGATACAGGGGAATTAGAGCAGCCAGACACAGGGCCTGCCAGCTGGCCAGCACCTTCATCAGCAGAAGAAAGGGTGTTTATTGCATGTGACAAGGATGCAGTCCAAAAGTCATTTACAGGCATTCCCTCACTGGGTTTGAGCCGAGAATGCAGAACTGTTATTTCCAGCAGCAGCTGAACTTCTCTGGAGTCTAAATGAGTAGCAGCTTGGAGTAGTAGTCCGGGAAGGCCATTCCCTTTCTGTTTCTCAAATACATAATTAGTCTTACGTAGGAAGAAGAAAGGAAGCCTGTGATGCAGGTCCTTGATGAATTTAGTGGAAGAAATTCCTTCATAGAGGAGGGAGGATGCTCACTGAAGTATTTCAATTGATAAATGCAGAGAGCAGAAGTCCTATTAGTGGGGTGAATGGTGGTCTCCCAAAACATTTGCCTATGCCCTAATCCCTGGAATCTGTGAATATGACTGTATTTGGAAAATGTCTTTCAGATTTCATTACTTTAGGAATCTCAAAATGAGATCATCTTCAATTATCCAAATGGGCTAATTTTAATGACAAGTTTCCTTGTAAGAGATAGAAGAGGAGAAGATACAAACACAGACATACTGAGTCTTCTGTGTGAAGACAGAGGCAGAGATTGAAGGGATACAGTCACAAGCCAAGAAACACCTAAAATGACCAGAAACTGGAAGAGGCCAGGAAGGAGTTCCCCAAGAGCCTGGTTCCAGACTTCTAACTCCAGACTGTGAGGTGATAAAATTTTGTTGATGTAAGACACCAAGTTTATCCGACTTATAGCGACCCCTCCTTGGGTCTCTGAGGTGGTATTACTGCAGACGTAGATTGCCCAGTCTTCCTTCCAAGGAGTGGCTGGTGGGTATGAACCACCAACATCCTGGTTAGCAGTCAAATGCCTTAGGCACTATGCTACCAGAGCTCCCATTAAGCCACAAAGTTTATGATAATTTTTTACAGTAGCCAAAGGAAACACCTCATCTACCCAGCCTTATACTCTCTTTGGCAACACATATAGCACAACAGGAATCATGTGGAAGGACCAGCAGGGACAAAGCCAGTCTTGCTGAACGGAATAGTATGTAAATCTGTCAGCTAAAAAGGATTCCCAGACATTCATCGTGTGCTTCAAGACCTATTTTCATTCTGACAAGCAATTTAACCTGGTTTCCTAGGACTCCAGTAAGTGCAATAAAATGCCACATAGAAAATAAATACACTAAGATTGGAGAAGAAGTGTAGAAAGACCAACATGGTTTAACAAGGGTATCACCAGTAGCAGTGATCTTAGGGATTTGCCAAGTAGGAAAAGAGTAAGAGAAAGTTCAGGTAACTTTTTCCTTCCTTGTATGCCATCTCTTGTCTGAACAAAGCATGGTTGGTATTCTATAGCAATAATCATGAATATGAAAATAAATACTTCCACACCTTGTGTTGTTGTTATTGTTAGGTGCCATTGAGTCATGTCCGACTCATAGTGACCCTATGCACTGCAGAACGAAACACCGCCCAGTCCCATGCCAGCTCCATAATCCTTGCTATACTTGAGCCCATCGTCATAGCCACTGTGTCAATCCAACTCGTTGAGGGCCTTCCCCTCTTTCGTCAACCCTCCACCTTACCAAGCATGACATCCTTCTCCAGGGGATGGTCCCTTCTGACAACATGACCAAAGTAGGTGTGATAAAGTCTGGCCATTATTGCTTCAAAAGAGCATTCTGGCTCCATTTCCTCCAGGACAGATCTGTTAGTTCTTTTCGCAGTCTACAGTGCTTTCAGAATTCTTCCCCAGCACCACAACACAAAAGCATCAATTCTTCCTTATTCATTGTCCAACTCTCACATGCATACGAGGCAATTGAAAATATCTGGCTTGTGTCAGGTACACTTTAGTCCTCAAGGGGACATTCTTGCTCCTCAGTACTTGAAAGAGGTCTCTTGTAGCCAATTTGCCCAGGGCTACATGTCATCTAATGTCCTGACTGCTGCTTCTATTGGCATTGATTGTAGAACCAAGCAATGTGAAGTCTTTGACAACTTCAAACTTTTCTCCATTTATCATGATGCCACTTATAGGTCCAGTTGTGAGGATTTTTGTTTTCTTTATATTGAGCCCATATTGTAGACTGTATTCTTTAATCTTCATCAGTAAGTACCTCAAGTCATCCTCACTTTCAGCAAGCAAAGTTGTGTCATCAGCGTATCACAGATTGTTAATGATTCTTCCTCCAATCTTGATGCCACGTTTTTCTTAATATAGTCCAGCTTCTCAGATTATCTGTTTGGCATACAGATTGAATAAGTATGGGGAAAGGATACAACTCTGACACATTCCCTTCTTGATTTTAAACCACACAGTGTCCCCTTGTTCTGTTGGAACAATAGCATAACTGAGTGAGTGCCTCCAGTGGGACATCTGTTTGTTGAAACATCTCAATGAGTATTCCATCAATTCCTGGAGCCTTGTTCTTCACCAATTCCTTCAATGCAGCTTTGACTTCTTCCTTCAATATCATTGGTTCTTCAACACATGTCATCTCCTGAAATGGATGAAGATCTACCAGCTCTTTTTGGTACAGTGACTCTGTGTATTTATTCCATCTTCTTTTAATGTTTCCTGCATCATTCAATATTTTGCCCATAGAATCTCTCAATATTGCAACTCCAGGCTTAAAGTTTTTCCTCAGTTCTGTCAGCTTGAGAAACCCTGAGCTTGTTCTTCCCTTTTGGTTTTCAAACTCTAAGTCTTTGCACATTTCATGATAATAATTGATTGGCTTTGTCTGCTCAAGCTGCTCTTTGAAATCTTCTGTTCAGCTCTTTTATCTTGTCATTTCTTACATTTGCTTTAGCCACTCTCCATTCAAGGGCAAATTTCAGAGTCTCTTCTGTCATCCATTTTGGTCTTCTTTTCTTGTCTTTTTAATGACCTCTGGCTTTCTTCATGGATGATGTTCTTGATGTCATCCTATAATTCTTCTGGTTTTTGGTCATTGGTGTTCAATGCATCAAATCTATTCTTTAGGTGGTCTTTAAATTTAGGAGGGATATGTTCAAGATCATATTTTGGCTCTCGTGGACTTGTTTTAACTGCTTTTAACTTCAAGTCGAACTTGCATATGAGCAGTTGATAATCTGTTCCACAATCAGCTCCTGGCCTGGTTTTGGCTGAAGATATTGAGCTTTTCCATCAGCTCTTGCCACAGATGTAGTCAATCTGATTCCAACTGGTGAAGTCTACATGTATAGCTGCCGTTTGTGTTGTTCATTTTCAGTGAATAACTTGTTGGTCTTCCAAAATTCTGTCATGCAATTTCCAGCATCATTTCTGTCACCAAGGCCAAATTTTCCAACTACTGGTGATTCTTCTTTGTTTCCAACTTTTGCATTCCAGTCACCAGTGATAAGCAACACATCCTGATTGCATGTTCGGTCAATTTCAGACTGCAGAAGCTGATAAAAATCTTCAATTTCCTCATCTTTGGCTTTGGTAGCTGGCGCATAAATTTGAATGATAGTCATATTAACTGGTCTTCCTTGTAGGGGTATGTATATTATCCAATCACTGACAGCATTGTACTTCAAGATAGATCTTGAAACATCTTTTGTGATGATGAATGCCATGCCACTCCTTTTCAAATTGTCATTCCCGGCTTTGTAGACCACATAGTGGTCTGATTCAAAAAGGCCATAACCAGTCCATTTCAGCTCACGAATGCTTAGTACATTAATCTTTATGTGTTCCATTTCATTTTTGACAACTTTCAATTTTCCTAGATTCATGCTTCATGCATTCCATGTTCTGATTATTAATGGATGTTTGCAGCTGTTTCTCCTCAAGTTGAGTCATGCCACGTCAACAAATGGGGGTCTCTAAAGCTTTACCTTATTCATATCATTAAGGCTTGTTCTACTCTGATGATGGTTCTTTCCTGGTTCTATTTTGAGAGCTTTCCAACCTAAGTGACTTATCCTCCTGCACTGTATCGGACAATGTTTCTGGGTTATTCATAAAGTTGCACAGTAATGTATCAGACTGTGTTTCTCTGCTATTCATAAGGTTTTCCCTGGCCAATTCTTTGAGAAATGGATAGCCTCCTCCTCCTTCCTAGTCTGTCTCAGTCTGTAAGCTGTTGAAACCTGTGTACCATGTACAACCCTACGGGTTTGAGACACCAGTGGCACAGCCTCAAGACTCACAGCAGCACGCCACCACAGTAGGACAAACTGACAGACAAGTTTGTCTCCCTTAGCTGTTCAAAACCTTTCCAACCTCCCCACCCTCCCCTTACATAGATCCCTGCCTCTCTTCTGCCTCTTGGGAGGGCCGTGGTCTGGGTGCCCAGCCTTACCTGGATCCCTGCCTCTGCTTCCTCATTCTGTCCTTAGAGAAGGGCATTCTTAAAGATTAAAGTGAACAGATGCATCCAAAAGGCACTTCAATTCTTTCCCTTCTTCTTTTTTAACCTGGTGATAATGAATGGGCTCTTTATTCTTTATTCTCTGGCTCCACTTTCATCTAGTCACATGAAATGTTCTCTCTTTTTCTGCAGGGAGAGAAAAAGCATAAGGAAGTTATAAAGAGTGGGAGACAATGCAAATTCTTTAGTTCAATTTGTATTGCTCAAAAAAATTTTCTGCATTTACCTGAGGTAGATACACTCCTTGGAGAGAACAACTGTGGGAGAGAAAAGGACTTTTCTCACAGGGAGACAATTCAGGGGGCAGGAGTGCATGGAGGGATGGACACAGGGAAGAGGTAACTATCGGGAGGAAGTGGGAGAGAAGCTGTTGCATTGGGGTAAATTGTAGTCAACGTCATGAGAACGTGTGTGTGAACTGCTGTATGGAAAGTGAACTTGCTTTGTAAACTTTCACCCAAATCACAATTTAAAAAAAAAAATTGTTCTGGGAAAAGATGGCTAATATTGCTGGTCTTTTTGACACTGAAATCCTGGTCTCTGATAATGAGCTGTCCCTTCTGAGAGGGAAAGCTACCTGACCTTTGCTTTCTGCTGTCCCTTTGGAACAACTTCTGTTTTCCTTTTGTAGCTCAGGGCCAGAAGTTGAGTTAATCATAGTCTACAGTCCCTTCCATGTAAGACTCTGAAAACCTTTTGTCACATGACTGTTATACTGTCCTGAATTTTTGTCTAACTTCCAAGAAGAAGAAAACTTAAGAAAGAATGAGCTGTATTTCCTAATACAAAGTTCTTTCTGATGCCTGAAAAGCTCCCTTGATAAGGAGCAGGTCAGAAAATGTAGCTTCAGCTCGTGTTAACCACTCACCTGGTGAGAACATTAACTTCTGCCCACTTACTTCCCATCTATAAAATGTTCTACTGGGGATGAGAGGCAGTGAATATGAGATCATGGATGAGAAATGGGTTTGGTTCTTCTGGAAGAAATATACATGAAAACTTGAATATAGATTTTTTAAAAATATGTTTTGTACTTTTTTTTTTTAATGTACTTGGTGTCCCCTTTGCCTGCTAAGCTTTCCTCCAGATGTCCACCTAATTCCTTCCTTCCTTCTGAGGTTGGCTCAAATGTCACACTGTCTGTGAAGGCTAGAGTCCCAGGGTGGTACAAAGGGTTAATATGTTCAGGTA
Organism: Orycteropus afer afer; assembly: GCF_000298275.1. NCBI lineage: Eukaryota > Metazoa > Chordata > Mammalia > Tubulidentata > Orycteropodidae > Orycteropus > Orycteropus afer. The sequence continues at coordinate 24,854,455 of NW_006921592.1, forward strand.
TTAACCGAAAATTTAGAAGTTTGAGTACTTAGAAGTGCCTTGGAAGAAAGGTCTGGCAATCTACTTCTGAAAAATCAGCCTTTGAAACCCCTGTGGAGCACAGTTTACTCTGACACACATGGCATTACCATGAGTCAGAATAGACTCAAAGGTGATTGGTATTTTTTTTAATTTCTTTTGTGAAACCTTCTTCGGCCACTCAACCTAAAATGAAAATAATCTCTCCTAATACTACCTCCCTACCTCCAGGAATATAGTTTTTTTCCACAGCATTTACTACCATTTGACATGCTATGTATTTTATTTACTTGTTTTGTTGATTGTCTGCCTCCATGCATTAGCAATTAATCTCTACAGAGGACAGTGGTTTGTGTTTCATTCACTTCTGTAGCCTCAGTAACAAGGATAATACCTGGCTATGAGCAGGCGCCCAATAAAATCTGCTTGTTGAATGAATTAATAAATTATATGGCATAGTGCTTAAGGCATTCGACTGCTAACCAGAAGGCTGGTGGTTCAAACCCACCAGCCACTCCTTGGAAGGAAGGTTGGGCAATCTACTTCCATAGTGATACTGCCTCAGAAACCCAAGGAGAGGTCTCTATGAGTTGCATCCAACTCAACGGCAGTGAGTTTGGTTTTGGTTTATATATGAGTTATAAAATGAACATATTCTTATTGTTTTAAGAGTCAAGTCATGAAGATCAAGCAAAGAACTCTCTTGGTACTCCGTCCCCACAACAACCATTCCAGAACTCCCCCCACCCAGAGAAAGGAATAACGAATTATTAACTCAGGGATATCCTTCTAATTCTTTTTTCTACATCTTTACACAGAAATGCATATATTTTTGTGCTGTTTTTTGCTTTACAGAAATTGCATTGAGTCATATATATTTACAATGTGCTTTTCCATCTACTGTTGTGGCTTGGCCATCTTTTTGTGTTTGCACTTATAGACCCAGATGATGGACTCACCATCTACCACTTTTCTCATGGTTTTCTTTCTTTTTTTCTCTCTTTTTCACAAGAGAGAAAGAGAGAAAGAAAATTGATGTCAGATAAAAGTAGAGCCAGAAAGTAAAAACTCACTAATTATCATCAGGTTAGAAAAAAAAAAGTCAAAAGTTCTTTTGGATGCCAGCTACTATGTTTATTTCTTGTTATTTTGATATATGAAAATGTCTTTGTCTAAACTACAGGAAACATTTATTTCCAGTTCATAAAAAGCTAGAGTGAGTCTATAAGTCCCAGCTTGTTCTATATATCCCAGTTGTATATTTTTCCATATAACATATTTCCCTATTGATGGGCCTTTAAACTATTCTCAAGTTTTTATTATTATAAACAGGTATTTAGTGAAAATGCTACTGCATGGTTCTTTGTAGATGCTGAGAAGTTAGACTGCTAGGCCATAGGGTCTGCACATTGAATAGGCTATATGTTAATAAAAGTACCAAATTGTCCCTCAAAAACACTGTATCTACTTGCCTTATCAACACCAGTGCTCATCAGTGCCATACTCCAGCCCCTTTGACATATTTGACATTATCAATCTTTATCATTTTTGTCAATAGTAATCATTGCCATTGTCAAGCTAATAAGTGAAAAGTGACATTTTATTTCATTTGTATTTCCCTGATCATCAGTCAAGTTAATCATTTTCATATGTTTATTGGCCATTTGTGTTTTCTGTAAGTTGTATTATATGCTAAGTGTTTCTTTGTAAAATTCATCTTTTTCTTCTTAACATGTGTGATTCTGGATATTCATTCTTTCTCATCTGTTGCAAACATTTTCTCCTAGGCTGTCAATCATTTTTTAATCTTTGTTTGTGGTGGGTTTTTATTTTGAACTAGTCACACCTGTTTTTGTTCCTTTTGTTTGTTTTAGTTGTTCCTGTTTAAGGTCATGAATATGCTTCCCTTTATTTGTAATAACTTTTATGCTTTTTATGATTAATTCTGTCATCCATCAAGGATTAGTCTTTGGTGTCTAACTTTACTTTTGTCCCAAGTGACTAGCTAATTCTTTTGACACCAGTCTTCTTCTACCTCTTTCTTTCTCTACACACACACACACACACAGAGAAAGTCTTGTTAAAATAAGCTAAAATTTTGAGTATCTGTGTCACCCCACCCCACAGTTATGGTTAGGCCAGAGTGAAAATGCTGGTTAAGAATTATTATTATTTTTTTTAAATATTAACACCATTTAGCATCTGGCTTTATGAATAGGTGACCACATTTTCCATTCAAGCCATTATCAATCATCAACTTATTGCTCCTCCAAAAAAAGTGCCATCAAAATTTCAGAGCTTAATAGCTGTGTGCTTTCTGACTTAAAATTCACCCAAAAGAAGGCACAAAAACTCTTCTAAGAAATTAAGTCAGCCATTAAAAATACATGTATAGTGAAACCTGTGAGAACCGGAATGTGATGGGACTGTCTTTTATTTCCAGTCCCATAAGTTCTCTTCTTCTAGTGGATTTAGTTTTAGTGTATTTGTGTTTTCCTTCTCTCACAGGTTCTGTCTTTCACAGACTTTACTGTACATATTTCACAAAGAAGAAAATCACTCTAGAATAAGACACAACAAAGATAAAATCTTTTGTTGTTGTTGTTATTGTTAGATCAACTCAGCAAAATAAAATTCTGGTTTATTGTCAGACAACATTATTTCACACATGCATCAAACAAGCCACAGAAAAAGAATAAATAAATACCAACTTCATAGACAAAAAGGAAATGCTCTATCTTTGGCCTTTTTCACTGTCTCATACAAACCAATTACTAAGTACACACACACAAAAATTACTAGGATGCCTGGAATAGATTGTATTTTCTTGTTGTTTTTACAAGTTTTTTTTCTCCTTTGAGATTATAATGCACATGGTCACATCCCACGTAAAGTCAGAGGGAGGACAAAGAACGTTCGGAAAGCTGGCTGGGTCATTGAGATCATTAAAGATAGCTGACCCCTAACAATATGCACAGAAATATAAAACGCAAATAAAAAACACAAATGTTCCTTTTTAAAGTACTTTTAAGGAAAAATAGCAGGGCCTTGGAAGTTTTGTCCTTTTTTTCTCCCCTGTTGCAAATTCAATGTACTCTCTTGGTGCATTGGGTAAGGATTCGGCTGCTAACCAAAAGGTGCTTGGTTGGAACCCACCAGTTGCTCTGTGGGAGAATGATGAGTCAGTCTGCTTCCATGAAGATTTATGGCATTGGAAACCCTGTGGGGCAGTTCTACTCTGTCCTATAGGGTCACTATGAATTGAACTTGACTCAGTGGCTGTGGTTTTGTTGGGGTTACAAATTCACATTTTGGTTTTAGCTGAGTGATGTCATCTGCAGGTGCAGCTGCCGGAGGTGGGCTGACAGGACTCTACTCAAAGGTGACCACGTTTAGATTCTGAGACAGGAAGTGGAGGGAGAATAGGTCATAGTAGCCTTTTCTTTTTCTTTTTCTTAGCTTTCCCTTTTTTCCTTTCTAGTCATCCTCTTCAGTCTTCTGCTTCTTGGTGTCAACATCATCATCTCCATCATCTTCAGCTGCCAGTTTGCTGGTCTGCCTTAGCCTCCTCATCTTCATCTCCTTCCTCTTCCTTACCATCACCTTCCTCCTCCTCTTCCTCCCCATCTTCTTCCTCTTCTTCTACCTCATTGTCAGCCTCCTGTTCCTCATTTTCATTGTTAGTGTTCACATTAGCAGGTGCATCTTTTCCATCCTTCACCTCCTTCCTCCACAACCTCCTTCTTTTCCTTTAAGTCCTTGGTGGTGATCTCAGAACTCGTGAACACAGCCATGTTTGACATGGTGAGCACACTGGTGATCTGATGTAGTGGACTGCACAGAAAGTGAAAGTTAGTAGATGGTGGGAGAAAGCTTCCAGAGTCCAGGGCAGCAGAGAAGGCATGAGGCAGGGGTGGCTCAAAAGGAAAGCCAGACCAGGAAACAATGTAAATATGACTTTTCAGAGCAGCCAGTCCAAGATAAATTATTAACTGATTCATGTAATTTTTGTCCACAAGTGGATAACACTAATTACTTGATTTACCACTTGCTATCAAGTTGACTTCAACACACGGGACACATATGTCAGAGTAGAACTGTGTTCCATAGGGTTTTAATAGCTGATTTTTCAGAAGTAGATTTCCAGGTCTTTCTTCCAAGGCACTTCTGTTTGGACTTGAACTTCCAACTTTTTGTTAGCAGCCAAGCACTACATCACTAAACCCTTTATACCACTCAGGGACTCCTTACTTGGTTTAATGATCTCGTTACTTGATATGGTAGTTAAGTTTTTGTGTCATCTTGGCTAGGCCTGGTTGAGTGGCTGGGCAGCTGGATGTAGTATTCCCCATGATGAGACTGGTAATCAACTCCATGGTGTAATCTACTGTGAGCAGCTGAGTATGTGGTCTGCTTCCCATACATAAGCAGAAGCCTTGGGAATGGTCTCTAGCCTATGGCACGCTTGGACCTTGCATGTAGCCATGTCGTTGCTCAGCAGCCTGCCATGCTCTGCCAACCCTGGGACTTATAATGGACTTAAGTTAGTGGCCTGCCATGTGGTTTGGTAACATCGGGACTGTGCCTTTTTACTTGTCAACCTTGTGGCTTCTCAGCCTCAGCAGCAAGCAGCTGTCTGAGTGAAGAAAAGCCTCTAGCTCCAGTGGGCCGGGAGCAGGAGGCAGAGCTGGACCCCAAGGTTGAGGGGCTTTCACCCAGTCCCTAGAGCCTGGTACTTTGAACTTAGACTTAAAGCCTCCAGACTGTAAGAGAATAAACTTTTGTTTGTTGAGACCATCCCATTTGTGGTATATTCCTGTCAGAGTGGTACTAGGTAACCACAACACCTGAGATCATTAAAAATGGCTGACCCCTAACTTATGCACAAAAATATAAAATGTAAACAAAAAACACAAATTATCCTTTTTAAAGTGCTTTTAAGAAAAATAGCAGTGCCTATATTTAGAATTACAATCCTATTTGCCACTATTCATAACACTATTCACAACAGAAGACAAACCAGTTAGTCTTTTCATATGAGGATTTTTATTTTTAGCCCTTGATATTGACCACAGCATTAATGACTATGGCATCTGAACCTGTCACTGGCAGGTTTGTAGTTGTTGTATGTGATTAATGGATTAGCTTTTTGTGTTCTCATCACTATCATTTACATTTATCGTTTATTTAGGGTCCTTGGTACAAGGTACAAGACAAAGAGAGGAGGGCTGCAGGATCACACTCACTAACTGCCTGCCTGATTTTTCTGCACACAGGTGAGATATTCCTGCACATCATCTGGGGACCCCAGGATGAGAGGTGCTCGCTGGTGAATGCCTTCAGGCTTCACATCCAACACAGGCTGGGTGCCTGTGGTTGCCAAGCCTCCAGCCTGCTCAATGATATAGGCCACAGGATTGCACTCATACAGGAGCCGGAGCTGTGGAGAGAGGAACAGGGTCATGTGGGCAAGCTTTGCAAGTGGCCTTAAATCCTGAACCATGCCCCTAAAGCTTGAGGAGGAATTTGAGCTGTTAAACTTCCATTTGCCTTGTTAGCATGAGTATGCTCATGCACCTTTTGGGAACAGGCTGCCTGAGCCTAAGACCCTCGACAAGGCTGGGTAATGCTCATTACATGTGTCTTTGGGGTTGCCTGTGGTCAAGTGGCTGAAACCTGAATCTACCTGTCTTGTGCCCTTTATGCTTCTGAGAAACTGGTCTATTGACTTAGAAACAGGGGATCTGGGTTCCCATTTCTTTTTGGTTCAGCTATGAAGTAAACTGACTGTGCAGATCTAGTTTAAATAAATAACTAGATAAAAGGCCAGTTGCCATAGAATCAGCTCTAACTCCTGCCGACCCCATTAGTATCGGAGTAGAATTGTGCTTCCTGGGTTGTTTTGTTTTTTTTTTGTTTTTTCCTTTCTTTTATTTTTGTTTTATTATGATTTGGGTGAAAGTTTACAGAGCAAATTTGTTTTCCATTCAATAGTTCATATAGCTTTTGTTTTGTGACATTGAATGAAATTCCCACAACATAACAGCTCTCTTCCCACTTCCTCCCCATGGTTACATTTTCCCTGTATCTTTCTTTTCTATGCATTCCGGCCCTCTGAATTTTCTCCTTATGCAAATGCTGCTCTTCTGATCTCCCATGGTTGATTATTCTATACTTTTAGGAGTTTCACTGGTCTCTATCAGATCAATCAGCCTGGTCTTTTTTTATGATTTTGAATTTTGTTTCACATTTCTCTCCCACTCTATCCAGGATCTCCAATCTTGAACCCTTTCTGAGTGGCTCACAGTGGTATTTGGGCACCATCTAATTCTTTTGGTCTCAAGGTCATGTAGGCTGAGGTTCACATGGTCCACTAGTCCCTTAGACTAATTGCTTCTATGCATCTTTTATTTTCTTCAATCTCTGTGCTTCAGATGAAGAGAGACCAATAGTTGCATCTTAGATGGCCACTCACAAGCTTTTAAGATGTCAGTCGCTACTCAGCAAAGTAGAATGTAGAACTATGTTTTCATGTACTAAAAAAAAAAACCAAACTCACTGCCGTCGAATTGGATCTGACTCATAGCCACCCCTCCTTGGGTTTCCGAGGCAGTATCACTATGGAAGTAGATTGCCCAAACTTCCTTCCGATTTTATGTACTATGTTATGTCAATTAAGCTTGATGTCCCCTGCAACCATGGTCCTGAGACTGCAGGCCCATTGACTCATTCCCTCAAGGTGTTTGGTTGTGGCTAAAAAGACTTTTCATAACTTTGTTAGCTCTATTATATATATATATATGGACTTTTTTATAGCACATGCAAATATGTATACAGAAATATTGGCTGCCATATCTATATATGGTTACGAGTATATTCCCTTTTGCCTACCCATACCTGATCATCTTACCGATCTCCCTGTGTATCCGCCTATAGATTAATGTTTGATATTACTGATAATGCAGTATTGTGTAAGAAAAAGTATTTACCTTTGTTGTCTGTAATGCTTGTGCACCTCCCTGTGGCTTCTTTTTCCTTAGTGATGTTGTGCTGGTTACCTGCTTTTGGTATATTGGCTTTCCCTTCAACCAAATCAATATGTGTGTTTTATGTAGCTAGCAATGTTCCCTGCACTCCCATCCCTGGTAACCAACAAAGAAAGTTTCCTTCCATGTGTAAATCTTTCCTTGACTTTTTATAATATTTGACTCATACAGTGTTTTTCCTTCTGTGATTGACTTATTTCACTCAGCATAATGTCCTCCATGTTCTTCCATGTTATGAAGTGATTCACTCATTCTTCATTATTCTTTAATGTTGCATAGTATTCCATCATGTGTATGTACCATAGCTTGGTTATCTGTTCATCCATTGATGGGCACTTAGGTTATTTCTTTGCTATTGTAAATAGTGCTGCAATGAACATGGGTGTACATATATCTATTTGTGTCCCAGCTCTCACTTCTTTAGGATATATACCCAGTGGTAGGATGGGCGGATCAAATGGTATTTCTATTTCCAACTTTTTAAGGACGCACCATATCATTTCCACAGTGGTTGAATCATTTTACAGTCCCACTAGCAGTGTTTGAGAGTTTTAATCTCTCCACACCCTCAACAGCATTTGTTTTCTGTTGAACTTTGCTATTACTGTTGAGGTAAGACGATATATCATTGTTGTTTAGTTTTGCATCTCTGTAATGGCTAATGATCATGAGCATTTCTTCATGTGTGTGTTAACTGCCTGAGTATCTTCTTTGATGAAATGTCTGTTCATGTCCTCTGCCCATTTTTTAAATTTGATTGTTTGTCTTTTTGATGTTGAGGTGTTAAAGTTTTCTATGAATTTTAGAGATAAATCCCTTGTCAAATATGTCATTGCCAATTATTTTTTTTCCCAATCTGTAGGTTCTCTTACTCTTTATGCAAAGTCTTTCAATGCACATTAGAATTTAATTTTTGGAAGGTCCTAGTCATCTAGTTTATCTTTTGCTGTTTGTGAATTTTTATTTGTTTTGATAGTCTATTGCTGCCACATATTAAACCCCCTAAGTATGCCCCTGTTTTTCCTTTGATGAACTTTATAATTTTGTTGTTGTTGTTATGTGCTGTTGAGTTGGACCTGATTCATAGCGACCCCTCCTTGGGTTTCCGAGGCAATATCACTACAGAAGTAGATTGCCCAACCTTCCTTCCGAGGAGTGCCTGGTGGGTTTGAACTGCCAGCCTTCTGGTTAGCAGTCAACTGCCTTAGGCACTATGCTACCAGAGGTCCCTTATAATTTTAGGTTTTACATTTAAGTCTTTGATCCATCTTGAGTAAGCTTTTGCATATGGTGTGTGAGGTATGGGTCTTTTTTTTTTTTTTTTTGCAAATGGATATCCATATTTTCCAACATCATTTGTTAAAGAGACTACCCCATTTAATGGATTTTGGCCATTTGTCAGAGATCAGCTGTCCACAAATGGATAGATCTATTTCTGGATTCTCAATTTTGTTCCACTAGTCTACGTGTCTATCGTTTGCCAGTACCAGGCTGTTTTGACTACCATGCCTAATATAGTAGCTTTTGAGACTGACAAGTGTTAGACCTCCTTTTTCTTCTTCTCTGAGTGCTTTGCCTCTCCAAAGTTTCTTTCCATTTCATGTAAAATCAGTGATTGGTTTTTCCATTTTCTTAAAGAATGTTGATGGAATGTGGATTGGGATTGCCTTGAATCTTTAGATTGCTTTGGCTCCCTGGGGTTTTTAATGAGTGATTTTATAGAAGTAGATCACCAGGCCTTTCTTTTAAGGCATCTCTGGGTGGACTCAAACCACCAAACATTTGATTAGCAGTTGAGCCCTTAACTATTCACAAACTCCTCTACCCCTGCAGGTGAGTAAGAAGGTTTGTGTCTTAGTTCTTCATTGTTGCTGTAACAGAAATTCCACAAGTGGATGGCTTCAACAAACAGAAATTTATTCTCTTACAATTGAGGAGGCTAGAAGTCTGAATTCAGAGTGCCTGCTCTAGGGGAAGACTAGACTAGAAGTCTGAGTTCAGAGTAAAAGCACTGGGGCTGGGTGGAGTCCCCTTGCCTTTCAGGCCCATAGGAGCAAGCTGGAGGTTTCTCCTACTCATGCAGCTGTTGTGTAGTAAACTCATCTTAAAACCAAAACATCCAGGAGCAGGCGGGGCAAGATGGCGGACTAGGCAGAAGGATTGCACAGACCCTCTTCAACAAAGAAAAGGGAAACCAATAAATACAGACACAGAAGATAATCTTGG
>NW_006921592.1:24871019-24877728 GCF_000298275.1 Orycteropus afer afer
AAAAAAAAAAAAAAAAAACCAAAACATCCAGGTCTTCCTGGGGTTTTAGCCTGCAAGCCGTACGATCTGTTTTCTTCTGCAATAAAACTTGATACTGCTGTAGAGACACAAACATACACAGGAGAAAACAGGTGCACATGCACACACACATATGTGCACATAGAGATGAGGTGACAGAGACCATGAGCACTAAGACATGGAAATAGGAAACTGTACTTTCAATATGTTGGTAGTTACAGTACAATCAACAAAGATTTACATATGGAATTATGCATTATGTGGTAGTTAAGGTTGTGTGTCAACTTGACTGGGCTGTGATTTTGAGTTGCATGCCAGCTAGATGTAGTTAGTCCCCATGATGAGATTGGATATAGTGTAGTCAACTCCATGGGGAATTTACTGTGAGACAATAATCAGTGGAAAGGGAGTTGCCTTTGGGGTGTGGCCTACTTCCAGAATATAAGGAGAAGTTTTGAGGAAGGTCTCTAGTTTGGGGCACAATTTGAATTCTGTGTATGCCTGAGTCTTCATCTCCAATTCCTGTACTTGAATCTGTGGCCTGCCATGTTACCTTCCTATCTTGGGATTGTTCCTGGACTTGAACCAGTGATCTACCCTGTTGTTTACCAAGCTTGGGATTGTGCCATTTTTCCTGCTGACCTTGGGTTCATCAGCCTCAGCAGCCAGCAGCTGTCTGAGTTAGGAGACGCCTCTCGTTTCAATGGGCCTGAATAAGAGGCAGAGCTGAAGCCCAAAGTCCAGGGGCCTTCACCCAGCCCCTAGAGCTGGCACTCTGAATTTGTACTTCTAGCCTCCTAACTATGAGAGAATAAATTCCTGTTTGTTGAGCCATTGACTTATATTTCTGTTATAGCACCACTAGAGAACAAAGACAATATTTTTAAGAAATATTCATGTAATTATATATGGATATTTTCTAACTCATTTACAATCATTTAAATAGCTGTTCTTAATGTTTTCCCTGCTGGAATGGAATAGGTAGCAAAAGTAGGTCTATTTAAGAATTTCTACCATTTCAACTTGCTATCACTTAATATTTCGTAGTACTTTTCTTCCTGTCAGCACCTTTTGGGCAGACTTCTCTGTGATATTTTTTTCAACAGATACATGAGCTAAACATGAGTTGACAGCACACAACGATAACAACAAACATTCACATGAAGATAAATGCCTGATACACTAACCTGGGTACTAAAATATTCTCTCTGGTCTCATGTCCATGTTAGATTTCTTATCATGGCTTTGAATTTGGCATTCTATTAATTCAAATAGCTGTGGCTACACTGAAAGACATAGTCACATTTGGCAGAGAAAGTAGCAGGACTACTTTTTATTTGACTACTTGGCTATGATTTCTGTGGTTAGCTAAATATCAGACACATCTTCATGGGAAATTCTGTTCAAGATAGATGTTTTTGGATCATAATCTTATCACTGATAAAACCAGTTGCCCTTGAGTTGACCATGACTCGTGGTGATCCCACTTGTCCTCCATAGGGTTTTCAATGGCTGATTTTTCCAGAAATAGATTGCCAAGCCTTTCTTCCAAGGCACCTCTGGGTAAACTCAAGCTTCCAACTTTTAGGTTAGCAGCTGAGCATGTTAACTATTTGCAATACCCAGGGACTTCTCTCATTTGACCAAAATAAGCATTTTGGGTTTGGTGTTGTGCAGTTGCAGTAAGATCTTCTAGGAGCTACCTTTCTAGAAACAGTGAATGAGCTCAGAGCAGGTTCTCTTATTCTGGAGCTTGTGGACTCTCTAGGGGATCCTTGGGTGGACTTCAGGGCATCTGTGAACCCCTGAAAATGTACATAATATGTATATGTTTACATGCATTTTTTTTTCTGGGAAGTAGGTCCATGAGTTTCATTAGATTCTCAAAATGATCCAAAACCAGTTGATGCTGCATCACAAAGCAAAATGTTGAATGCACAATGAATCTGTTTTGTAAAATTTCACCTGGATCACAATTAAAAAGTTAAAAAAAAAAAAAAAAACCAACTCTAGTTGGTGCTAAAGGTAAAATTCAGACTCAGCATGTGGCAAGTGGGAGATATAACCTAGCTATCTCATGCTGACAGATGAGAATGAGACAGAGGAAGTGAAGGCAAGTAAAAATCACCAATAACAACATCAGCCTTGCCCTTTGCCATACCTTCCACCTTAGTCTCATAATTCACAAATGAGAAATATGTATAGTTTCTCTTCTCCTGTCTAGTCCAGACAGGCATAGCAAGGAGATGGACAGTAATCAAAGACAACTGTGAGGAGAAAGGGAACTCCATTTGGTCCATTGATTGGATGGTCAACCCCATGGACAGTGGAAAATTACCTTGCCCTTAGGACTCTTCTGGTTGGCAGGGTACATGAAGATCCCTCCATAGACCAGGGTGCGGTGCACGTCGGCCACCATGGAGCCCACATACCTGGCCCCGTAGGGAGCACTGCCATCCTAGAACACAGAGAGGGAAGAGACAAGGTCCAGTGGGCTTGGCAATCAAATCTGGGTCATAAGTCCAGTTGGTACAGCTTCTGCCTTCCCTGCCCTCTACCCTCTACCCACTAGCTTAGCAATTAAAACATTATATAGCTGAGCATTTCACTCATTAAAAATCCCCAAACATAAACAATAATTAAACAAATTAAATATAGTATGACTTAGAGTAAGAAACAATATCCTTTTAAGAGTTAAGAGAGCAGCTAACCAAAATAAGGTATATACAAACAATTGTTTGGTATCCCCTTGTAACTTATTCTTGGATTCATAGTACTTTTCAACTTTATGAGAACCAAATCTCCTTGAACAATGACAAAATTTGCACTTTCTGCAAGCACTGTTTATCCACCAACAAAATTTGGATGGCTTTAGAAATCATTCCAAGAAGTAGGACAACTTATTTGTCAACCTCAATTCCATTTGTCATGTGATGAAAATATTTGTTCAGGGAGAAATCAGGCAAGGGTCATGATTGCAAAGTAGGTCATATCAGGTAAGACACAGGATATGTCAAATTTCTCCTTTAGGCAGGTTTGCTTTTCCCTGATTCAGTGACCAGTCTGTAATCTATTTGTCAAATCTAATTATTCTCTGATAATGAAAGTGAAGACAGGAAGTTTCTCAATGCAACCATCCAATGTTCTGTCTCTAACAAAGTTTGAGATTAACTCAGCACGGTATAAATGATGAGTAATGACAAGCTAAGACAAGCGTGAGAATAAGTACTTTGTTTGGCAAAAGGACTTTATAGAATAGCCTAAAGACTTAAATTCAAACTACAATGATTCAAGAGTCAAGACCAATAAAATCAGTGGTAGCTAGTCTCTGGAGGTGTTTTCTTTAGAAATTTTGAGTTGTTTTGTTTTAATTATTTACCAACATTCAAAAGTTGAGTAATTTTTCATAAATGTCAAAGTTAAACGAACAGGCAATTTGAATCTATGTGTACACGGAAAGGGCTCTCTGTTAGAATGTTCTCAAATTTTCCAGGCTACCGTGGGGCTCTGGTAGCATAGTGCCTAAAGCACTTGACTGCTCACCAGAAAGCTGGCGGTTCAAACCCACCAGCCACTCCTCGGAAGGAAGGTTGGGCATTCCTACTTCCGTAGTGATACTGCCTCGGACACCCAAGGAGGGGTCGCTATGAGTTGGGGCTGACTTGATGGCAAACAACAACAACAACAACAACAACCATGGGGCTTATCCAGCCCTGGAGGCATGAGGTTGGCCACATTTGAATCAACTACTCCCTACCACGTATCCTGATTGGGGGCGGGGGAGGAAAGAGCAATGACTATTAAAGCTTTCCAAAGAAAGAAGGAAGACTGACAAGAGAAAATCACCCAGCAAGAGACTAAAGAATATCAATGAAAGGCAAAATCAAAGCAGACTCTAGATGTTTTTGAACCCTGAATATGATTATATAAACAAAACAATGGATTACAAAATCTGTCTGCTATGGATTGAATTAGGTCTCCCCCAAACAGATGTTGAATTCCTGGCCCTTCTATGTGTGGATGTAATTCCACTTGGAAATAGAGCTTTTCTTTTAATGAGGCCACTCCAGCTTAGAGTGGATCCTAAACTTCATCATTTCTGAATTCTAAAAAGGCCAGAATAGACACAGATACACACACAGGGAAAGGCAGATGCCATCTGGCGATCATTTACAAGCCAGGGAACAGCAAGGAACTAAGGAACACCTGGAGTTACTGACAAGAAAGGAATCAACTTCGCCAAAAACTTGACTTGGACTTTTAGTCTCCAGACCTGGGACAATAAATTTCTATTCTTTAAAGCCACTCACTTGTGGTATTTCTGTTACAGCAGCAGCAGGTAACTGAGACTCACATGAATAGACAAATCAGTGAATCAGAATAGAAAGTCTAGAAGCACACAAATGCATGTGGGAATTTTGTTCATTATAAAGGAGAGATCAGTACCTATACCAATATCAATATCAATGGAGTAAGGATGAACTACTCTCAAATTTTAACATCCTCTCTCCTTAATATTCTCTCTTTATTTTGCCTTCTTCCTTTGGCCTAGAAAGACATTTAACTCTCTTCTATTAAAAACAAGCAAACAACCCTCTCTTCCTTCCTGTATCATCTCTAATTAAACCACTTTCTTTCTTCTACATTGCAGACAAATTCTCTTAAAAGAATAATTTCACAGTCTCTACTTCTCTTTTTTTAAAAAAGATAATATTAAAAAATCTATTTTTTTAATTTTTAATCTTTGGGTAAGACAATTTACAGCAATACAAGCACACATCAAAAAAGAAAGAGCCAAAATCAACACTTTAATCTTTAGGTAAGAGAATATAGCAGACTATGCATTTAATACCTTTTTGAAATATAAGAAGAAACAGGTAGTTATTAGTAGTGATTTTATTTATGATGGAACTACAGGGATATTTACAGTCTAAGCCTGCACTGTTCAATATGGTAACCACCAGCTACACGTGGCTATTGAGCACTTGACATGTAGCTAGTCCAAACTGAGATGTGTTGTGAATATAAAAAATACATGAAATTTTGAAGACTTAGTAGAAAGAGAAATGAAGTCTTAATACATGCTACAATGTGGATGAACCTTGAAAACATTATGCTGAATGAAATAAGTCAGTCACAAAAGAACAAATACTGTGTGATCCCATTTACATGAAATAGGCAAATGTATAGAGAGACCAGAACTTATTAGTGGCTGTTATGGATTGAATTGTGTCCCCCAAAAATAGGTGTTACATGTGGTTCTTCTGCTTTCTTTCGCAGTAAAATGATTTGGTCACTGAGTTTACAATCTGAAGGCAGACACTCTTTTTAACCACCAAGCCCATAGTGATATCTCCTTACAAGTCTCAACAGCCCTCAATCTTCTAACTGTGATTTGACCTATTCACATACTGAGTTTCTAGGTACATGTTCATGGCTATGGATTTTATCCATAGTAAGAGTACAGCCATTGTCAGAGTGTGCCTTATTCATTCATTCATTCAGTAGTAAATGGGCTTCCACTTGGCCAGGCACTGTTCTAGATGCCAAAGAACAAAATATCTACACTCATATAGCTTACATGCAAGTAGAGGAAACAATTTACCGATAAATTAATAATTAATATAATAAAAAATAGCATCCCAGATGGAGAAAAGGGCTCTGGAGAAGACTACCAAAAACAACAACAAAAGCTCATTGCCGTCAAATCAATTTCGACTTCTAGTGACCCTATAGGACACAGACAGGGTAAAACTCCCCCACGGGGCACTAAGACTGCCACATAGAACATAAACCAGGAGGCTGTCGTTCAAACAGAACAAGGGGACACTGCATGGTTTAAAATCAAGAAGGGAGCGTGTCAGGGTTGTATCCTTTCACCGTATTTATTCAATCTATATGCTGACCAAATAATCCAAGAAGCTGGACTATATGAAGAAGAATGCGGCATCAGGATTGGAGGAAGAATCATTAACAACCTGCGATACACTGACAACACAACTTTGCTTGCTGAAAGTGAGGATGACTTGAAGCACTTACTGATGAAGACTGAAGAATACAGTCTGCAGCATGGATTACACCTCGATGTAAAGAAAATTAAAATCCTCACAACTGGACCAATGAGCAGCATCACAATAAATGGAGAAAAAAAATTTAAAGTTGTCAAAGACTTCACATTGCTTGGTTCTATAATCAATGCCAATGGAACCAGCAATCAGGACATCAGACGACATATGGCACTGGACAAGTCAGCTGCAAAAGACCTCTTTCAAGTGCTGAGGAACAAAGATGTCTCCTTGAGGTACGGTGCACCTGACACAAGCCATGATATTTTCAATTGCCTCATATGCGTGTGAGAGCTGGACAATGTGAGAGCTGGAAGACAGAAGAATTGATGCTTTTGAGATGTGGTGCTAGCAAAGAATGCTGAAACTGCTGTGGACTGCTAAAAGAACTAACAAATCTGTCCTGGAGGAAGTGCAGCTGGAAAGCTCCTTGGATGCGAAAATGGCCAGACTTTGTCTCACCTACTTTGGTCAGGTTATTGGTTGTTGTTGTTAGATGCTGTCGAGTCGTTTCTGACTCATAGTGACCCCATGCACAGCAGAATGAAACACTGCCTGATCCTGCACCAGCTCCATGATCCTTGCTATACTTGAGCCCATCACCGCAGCCACCATGTCAATCCATC
>NW_006921592.1:24881236-24893498 GCF_000298275.1 Orycteropus afer afer
AATGGCCAAAACCAGTCCATTTCAGCTCACTAATGCCGAGGATATCAATCTTTATGCGTTCCATTTCCTTTTTGACAACTTCCAATTTTCCTAGATTCATACTTCATAAATTCCATGTTCCAATGATTAATGGATGTCCGCGGCTGTTTCTCCTTAATTTGAGTGGTGCCATATCAGCAAATGGAGGTCTCGAAGCTTTACCTTATCCATGTGAGTAAGACTGGGTTTACTCTGATGATGCAGCTCTTTCCCAGTCCTATATTGAGAGCCTTCTAACCTAACCCGACTGTTCATAAAGTTGCATGGTAATGTATCAGACAGTGTTTCTTTGCTATTCATAAGGTTTTCCCTGGCCAATTCTTTGAAAAGTGGACAGCCTCTTACTTCTTCCTAGTCTGTCTCAGTCTGTAAGCTGGGCTGATACCTGGGTACCATGTGCATCCCTCTGGGTTTGAAACACCAGTGGCTCAGCCTCAAAACTCACATCAACATGTCACCATGGTAGGACAAAACTACAGACAAGTTTATCTCCCTGTTGGAAACCTCTCGCACCACCCTTACCTGGGTCCCTGTGGCTGACTTCTCCTCTGTCCCAATTCCTGAGCCTTTTAATCCCCTTTCCCTGCTCTCCTGCCCTACTGCTTTGTGCGTGCCTGGTACTCTCTCCTCACCTGGATCCCTGTGGCTGATTGCTCCTCTGTCCTGGTTCCTGGGCCTTTTAATCCCCTTTCTCCCAGTCTCCCACCCTGCTGCTTCGGGCATGCCTGGGTTCTCTCTCTCTCCTCACCTGGATCCCTGTGGCTGACTGTTATGTTGTCATGTTATCAGAAGGAACCATTTTCTGGAGAAGGATGTCATGCTCGGTAAGGTGGAGGATCAAGGAAATTGGGGAAAGCCCTCAATGAGATGGATTTACATAGTGGCTGTGGTGATGGGCTCAAGTATAGCAGGGATCATGGAACTGGTGTGGTACTGGGTGGTGTTTCGTTCTGCTGTGCATGGGGCACTATGAGTTGTAGACAACTTGACAGCACCTAACAACAACAACACAGTTTCCAAGGCTGTAATCTTTGTGAAAGAAGACTGACACTTCTTTCTGTCACAGAGCAGCTGGTTATTTCAAATCTCCAATCTTCCAATTAGCAGCCAAGTATTTTAACCACTGCACCAGCATGGCTCTTTTTTTGAGAAAACTAAAGCAAGGAAAACACTGAACTAATGTACTCAATTAACATTCACTACTCAATCAATGTTGTTGTCATCATCATCATTGTCGTCATTGTTATTTGCCATCTAGTTAACTACTCATGGTGATCTCATGTACAATAGAAGAAATGTTGCCCAGTCTTGAACCATCTTCATGATCATGGGTATGTTTGAGTCTATTTGTGTGGCTACCGTAGTGCCTTCCAACCTAGGGAGCTCATCTTCCCACACTATCTAAACAATATTCTGTTGTGATCCATAGGTTTTCATTGGCTGTTTTTCAGAAGTAGATCACCACGCTTTTCTTTTCAGTCTATGTTAGTCTAGAAGCTCTGTTGAAACCTGTCCACCATGAAGGGCCCTGCCGATATTTGCTGGTCACACGTTATGGTGGCATAGCTTCCAGCACCATAGCAACATGCAAGTCACCACAATATGACAAACTGACAGATAGGTGATGGATTCAAGCAATACTCAACTAATAATCAACTCTTGATGGATTTGACTTCAGGGTCAAATTCTAAAGTCCATGCAGAACCTCAGCATTTTTAAGATTTGATGTCAGCACCAAAACATGCATGATGATCTTGCCACATGGTGAGCTGGTAGGACCCCTGGCTCTTTTGCCTGAGTTTGAGCTTTATACTATTGCCTACACAGTCACATACTGGCCTTCAGCCTTGCTCTGGAACAGTTCTTGGAAGCACAAGCTGTGTTACCATTTGCCAGTGTTGGACATTAAGGGGTCAAAGGTTCAAAGGGTCAAGGTG
Organism: Orycteropus afer afer; assembly: GCF_000298275.1. NCBI lineage: Eukaryota > Metazoa > Chordata > Mammalia > Tubulidentata > Orycteropodidae > Orycteropus > Orycteropus afer. The sequence goes on from NW_006921592.1 coordinate 24,883,213, forward strand.
CTGGCTCCCATCTCCCCATGACTGCAAAGCTGAGAGAGAGCCAAGCTGACAGAGGGGATGCAGGCCCCACCCAACACGTCTTAGGCAGCCCTGAAGTGTGTAATGCAAGGACTTTGCAGGCACAGCATTCTAGAGCCCTTGTCCCCCACCACCATGTGAATAAACTATAATAGACAACAGGAAACCTCTAGCGAAAGTGTGAAACCATACAAAAACCACCATTTAAAGGAGTACTTCCTCATATGTAGAAAACTGTTGAATGAAGCATCCCCTTTTAAATATCTCCCCTTCAACCAATCCTTTGCAATGTGAACTAAAATGAGAAATTTCCAGTTTTGTTTAATTTTATGTCCTACTAAAATGCCTGTGGCCAAGCACAAATTGGGCACAGAGAGATGCATCCTTCATACTTGTTAGAAAGCGGGTACAGGCAGAACCCCTTGGACCAGATGGCTGAATCCCAGGGAGCCTTTCCGACAGCTCTCCTGTTTATGGAGCATCTGTGAACTGTCCTGACAATGAACAGAGGGCGTGGCTAAATAAACAGAGAATGGCTTTTTTTTTCCCCTCCTTTTCTTTCATCTGTTTGTTTGTTTTGAGTATATTATGAAACAGCAGACTTATGACATTACCCTCCAAAATATATACAGCAAAATGAACAAATTAAATAATTCAGTGTCATACTGTAATGATTTACAATCCCACTTTAAAATGAAATAGGGTGTTCAAGGACAGGAGGTATCAAATTCATGACAAGAAGAGAAAAATAACAATAGTGTCCGACTTCAGAAATGTTTTTAAAATAACACATAAAATTCTAGAACAGTGGTCCTATCCATAAAAATTTTTCAGTACACAAATACCCATATACTAAATTTAGATCTATTTATAAATTATTACTATGTATTTTATGTGCAGTATAAAATTGAAAAAGTTGAGATAAGAAATAAGTACAAAGAGAAATTGTAGTATTTTTCTTCTACACATATCTGTCAGTTTGTCATACTATGCTGACTTGCATGTTGCTATTATACTGGAAGCTATGTCACTGGTATTTCAAGTACTATCAGGATCACCCACCATTAATGGGTTTCTGCAGGGCTTCCAGACTCACACAGACTAGGAAGAAAGGCTAAAGTTACTTCTAAACATTAGCCAGTGAAAATCTTATGGACAACAATAAATTGCTTGCTTTAAACATGTCATCAGGAGGGATCAATCAGTAGAGGAGGACATTTTGTTTAGTAAAGTAGGAAGCCAATGTAGGAGGGTGTAGGAGACCCTCAGTGAGATGGATTGGCATAATAGCTGTAATTATGGACTCAAATATGTCAGTGACCACGAAGGTGGTGCAGGACTTGGCAATGTTTTGCTCTGTTATACATGGAGTCACATGAGTCAGAGTTGACTCAATGACAATTTTCTTCCTTCCTTTCTTTTTCCCTTTCTTCCTTTTGTCTATCTAACTAATATTTTCTTTCCTAGGGGATGACATCCTATGCTACCAGCTCCTAGGGGAGCTCTGGTAGCATAGTGGCTAAGGCACTTGACTGCTAACCAGAAGGTTGGTGGTTCAAACCCACCAGCCACTCCTTGGAAGGAAGATGGGGAAATCTACTTCCGTAGTGATACTGCCTTGGAAACCCAAGGAGGGGTCACTATGAGTCGGGTCCAACTCAACAGTTTGAACTGCCAGACTTCTGGTTAGCAGTCACATGCCTTTAGCCACTATGCTACCAGAGCTCCTCCCCATTAGTCACTAGGGAAAATGAAAATCAAAACCACAATGCGATACCACTACAGACTCACTGGTCATTATCAGAAACATTATTTTTATCAGAAAATTAAAAATAATAAGTGTTGGCAAGAATGTGGAGAAAATGAAGCCCTATTCATTGCTGATGAGAATGTGAAATGTTGCAACCACTGTGGAAAACAATTTAATGAGTGTTCAAAAAGTTAAACATAGAATTACCATATGACTCAGCAATTTTACTTCTAGGTGGATATCCAAAAGGCTTAAAAGCAGAGACTCAAACAGATAAGTGTACACAAATTGTCACTGCAGCATTATTCACAGTAACCAAAAGGTGACAACAACCCAAAAGTCTATCAACAGATGAATGGATAAACAAAATGTCGTATGTAAATATAATGGAATATTATAACCATAAAGGGAAATGAACTTCTGCTACATGCTATCATATGGATAAACCTTAAAAACATTATGCTGAGTGAAATAAGTTAGACAGAAAACCACAAATATTACATGATTTCACTTATATGCAGTATCTCAAACCAAAATCCAAACTCACTGCCACGGTGTCGATTCCGACTGATAGTGACCCTGATTGGTTTTCCAAGATGATACATCTTTATGGAAGTAAATTGCCCCATCTTTTTCCATTGAGTGGCTGGTGGGTTTGAACCGCCTGCCTTATGGTTAGCAGTCAAATGCCTTAGACACTGCACCACCAGAACTCCTTATGCAATATTTAAATTAGATAAATGCACAGAAACTAAATTTATTAGTGGTCACCAGGCGATAGGGAAAGAGGGGAATATGGGGTTATTGCTTAAGGGATACTGAGTTTCTCTTTAAAAAAAAAAAAAAAAAGGCATCTTGAACCTTCAAACTTTCAGTTAGCAGCCAAGCATATTAGCTACTTGTACCTCCTAGGGATGTGAGTTGCATTTAGGGTGATGAAAAGCATTTGGGAATGGATAGTAGTAATTATTGCACAACATGGTCAATGTGATTAGTATCATTGAATTATGCACTTAAAAAATGATTAAGTAGCAAAGTTTTTGTTATCTATGTTTAATACAATAAAGTTACATACATATATAAGGCCTAGTAGCTGTCCCCTGGGGTGTTCCTTGGTTGGGGCAGGATCCTCCAGCGCAGGAGAGACACAGAAGTCTCATCATACCACAAGGACTGTGTGACATGGAAGAAAGAGAGCCACACAGAAAGCACATCTGAGCAAGTGGCTGCACATCTTTACCCTTTAGGATAGGAGGGAGTGCCTGGGTAGTGCAAATAGTTAAAGTGCTTGACTGCTGACTGAAAGATTGGAGGTTCAAGTCTACTCGGAGGCAACTCAGAGGAAAGGCCTAGAGATTTCCTTCCAAAAGATCAGCCATTGAAAACCCTATGAGCATAATTCTGCTCTGACCCACATGGGGTCACCAAGAGTTGGACAGGACTCCACAGCAACTGCTTCTTCTGAAAAAGGAAACTTAGGCCTAAGGAAGCCTGGAGGCCAGGAATGTGAAATCAGATGAGGACCCCTGAGGGGAAAAGGTACTTTAGTAGCTGCTTGTGGAGAGACTAGATAGGAGAAAGATAGCATGCAGATTGCTAACTACAAAAATCTCAGACACTGGAGTGTTCAAGCTGATGAGAACTGAAGCACACAATCAACAGCTGACAGGAAGTGTCAGATGACTGGTGTAAAAAATATCGAAACATACCCTTGTCTGTGGTTTTGAATAAGCGTTCTTGTTCATGAGTTTTCTTTTCGTGACATCATTTGGCACTATTTCTATGTTCAGATAAGTTATATTACGAAAATAAGCAGCTTTAGGAAAGAAAACAACATAACCTACTGACAGAATCTTCAGGGGCAAAACCAAGTGAGATGGCAAGAAAGCAGACATCTTGGCTTCCACAAAAGCTTTGAAGAGAAGCTCAATTTTTTCCCAATTGGATAAATGTTTATAAAGAAAGAACGACTTGTCTTCATCAAGAAAATGTTAAATCACTCTATTAGACTGAAAGTTTGTGTTCTGTTGTTCTAAACCTAACTAGCCTATTTCCTAGGAAAATAATCTTGTAGCCAATTCTAAATGCATGGTCTTGGCCCCCAAATACACTTAATCTGACACACTTCCAGTCTGTCCAATTATCCTCAAAATGACAAGACATAGGTGAATGTATTGAATAAATTGAGTTTGTGGTTTCCTATCAGTAGAAAGGTGACTTGTTGTTCCTTTAAATTGAGTGGCCTCCAGAATTAGCCTGATCTTATCACTTTTCTGTAATGTATTCACTTGGAAGCCTCTATGAGTCAGGCCGACTCGATGGCACATAACAACAACAACAATAGAAAATCTGTAGGCTGAGTTTGGCCACAAAAAATGTTGTACTTGGCCAGTATAATAGTGTTGTTGTTGTTGAACTTTAATATTGTATATGAGACCCTCTCCAGGTGCTACAATCCTCACCACTCTTTGTTGTCTTACTTTCTGCCAACTTCATCCATGAATTTTATCAGCTTATTCCCTAAAGATGGGAGCTCTGGTGGTGTAGTGTCTAAGGCATTTGACTGTTAACCAGAGGGTTGTCGGTTCAAACTCACTAGCTACTCCTCAGAAGGAAGACTGAGCAATCTACTTCCATAGAGATACCACCTCAGAAACCCTAGGTGGGGTCATTATGAGTTGGATCCGACTTGACGCCAGTGAGTTTGGAGAATTCTCTAAACATAGTTAAATCTGTGATCCCAGGTCTATAAACTCCATTGCACAAAAGCTTTGAAGAGAAGCTCAATTTTTTCCAATTGGACAAATGTTTATAAAGGAAGAACAACTTGTCTTTATCAAGAAAACGTTAAATCACACAGGTGTTGTCTTGCTTCTTTATTTCGGTAAAGTCCTCATGATACACATTGGTTTATTACATGACTGATATGAGCCTAATGTTTACATTATTGTTACCACAAATAAATATTTCCATCAACCCAAAGTTCGCTAGTGGCCCTTTGGAATCCACTGCCTTGCCTACTCCCAGCCTCATGCAACCACCAATCTGATTTCTGTCCCTATAGTTTTTCCTTTTCCAGCATGTCATATAAATGAAACAAAACAGGATGGAGCCTTTTGCATCTGAATTGTTTCATTTAGCATGTTTTTGAGATTCATCTGTGTTGTTACATGTATCAATCATTTATTTATTTTATTACTGAATATTATTCCATTTTATGAATGGACCACAAATTGTTTACCCATTCAGCAGCTGATAAACATTTGGGTTTTTCCAGCAATAAACAGTAATATATTACCGATTTTAACTTACTCTGTGTTCACTATAAACTCTCCAGAATAGTTCTTCCTCTCTGTTTCATCGTGCTAAGTGTAGCACATTTGTATTGTTTTCTATAAATAGAAGCTAAAGGACAGTTTTTATTTTTTTCTTTGTTAGATCTAATACCCAAAGGTTAAAACCTTCCTAATTTTCTGACTTGTCTTTACTGTCTTGCCTCTCAGATTCTCCTGAGATCCCAGTGATGCAGATAACGATGGTGTTTGAGTTTATGTTTATTTGACCTACTTGACACAGAGAGCAGGTATTTCCAAACAAGCTTTACCCTGGTGTATGCGGTTAGCAGCCTGAACTCAACCCACAACTTCATATCCTTTATAAAAACAACCAAAAAGATAAACTACCTATATGCAAATTGAACAAGAAATTGGCAGCTATGTAAGGGAGAAAAAACAAAAAACTCTGCCGAGAGACATTTAAAAACCAAACAAACAAACAACTAAAGCAAATGGAAAGACACCCTGTGCATGTGAATAGGAGGAAATGTTATTTTAAAGATATTGCTTCTTCCTAAATCAATTCATAAATCAGTGTAGTCCGTGAAAATATCAGCAGATTTTTTGAAGAAACTTGAAAGATGAGATTCAACTATATCTGGCAAAGAAACCTGACAATATGACCAGGACATTTGTGAAAATGAAGACAAATAATAGAGAACAATTCTAAAAAATCTAAGAATATATTGTGAACTAACAATATTTATAACATTTTGTTACTGGAGAAGACATGAAAAGACTCAACAGTAGAACACAATGGAGTCTAGACATAGACCTACAGATATATAGAATTTAGTATGTGATCAAGAGAGCCTTTCAAGTCAACATTGTTGTTGTTGTTATGTGCCATCAAGTTGGACCTGACTCATAGCGACCCCTCCTTGGGTTTCCAAGGCAGTATCACTACGGAAGTAGATTGCCCCATCTTCCTTTCGAAGAGTGGCTGGTGGGTTTGAACCTCCAGCCTTCTGGTTAGCAGTCAAGTGTTTTAGGCACTATGCTACCAGAGCTCTTTCAAATCAACATAGGAGAGGGATTATTGAGAAAAACAATTCTGAGGTGCTGGCTGACCAGTTAGAAAAGAGTTAAGTAGGATCCCTACTTCATTCGGCACACCAAAATTACTTTAAGATGGATTGAAGTTTTAAAAGCAGAAAATCATAAATGTTTCAGAATAGAGCTATCCAATAAAACTCTCTGTGAAGGAAACTGTGGTAGTTAAATTTGTATGTCAAATTGGCTGGGCCCGGTTGAGTGGCTAGGCAGCTGGTGGTAGTTATTCCACATGATGAGACTGGCAGTCAGCTCCATGGTGGAATCTACCACAAGCAGCTGAGTAGCTGCCTTTGGGATGTGGTCTGCTTCCTGCATATAAGGAGAAGCCTTGGGGATAGTCTCTAGCTTATGGTATGCTGGGACCTTGCATGTAGCCATGTTGTTGTTCAGCAGCCTGCCATGCTCTGCCGACCTGGGGACTGACAAGGCACTTGAATTAATGGCCTGCCATGTGGTTTCATAACATCAGGACTGTGACTTTTTACTTGTCAACCTTGGGCTTGTTAGCCTCAGCAGCCAGCAGCTGTGTGAGTGAAGAAAAGCCTCTAGCTTCAGTGGGCCAGGAGCTGGAGGCAAAGCTGAAGCCTAAGGCTGAGGGGCTTTCACCCAGCCCCTAGAGCTTGGCACTTTGAACTTGGACTTAAAGCCTCCAAATTGTAAGAAAAAACTCCTGTTTGTTAAGGCCAACCCATTTGTGGTATATTCTTGCCAGAGCAGCACTAGGTAACCAGAACAGAAATTATTTGTATTAGTGCAGTCCAATATGGTAGCTGCTAGCCACACATGACTACTAAGCCTTTGAAATGTGACTATGCCAATGAAAAGCTGGATTTTTAATGTGATTTAGTTTTAATTGATATCAGTTTAAATAGTCACATGTAATTAGTGACTATCATATTGGACAGCACAATAAAAGAAAATATGAGCAAATTAATTTATAATTTGATACAAATATAAATAAATCTAATAACATTAAGCAGGAGCTCTGGTAGCATAGTGGCTAAAGCACTTGACTGCTAACCAGAAGGCTGGCAGTTCAAACCCACCAGCCACTTCTCAGAAGGAAGGTTGGGCAATCCTACTTCCGTAGTGATACTGCCTCAGAAACCCAAGGAGGGGTCGCCATGAGTCGGGGCCGACTCGACGGCACATAACAACAACAACAACAACAATAACATTAAATTTTAAACATATGTAAAGCAAAAGGAAGTTGGAAGTCTATACATATTTCTAACATGTATAACAGGTTACAGGCTAATTTCCTTCAATTACTATGAGCTTATACAAAGCAATAATACCAAAAGATGAACAACACTATATAAATATTGGCAAAGGGTATAGAAAAGATAATTTATGAAAAAAAAAATACAGATACTCAAAAATAGAAGGGAAGCTGGAAAACCTAAATCATAATTAGCTGTATGCAAATCAAGATACACCATTTTACCTATCAGAGCCACAAAAACGGAAATAGATTCATCATACCTAGCACTGGTAAGGATTCAGGGAAATGGAAACTCCCATGTTTTACCAAAGAGTAGTACAACTTTCCTGGAGGAATATCTGGTAGTATCAAAATTTTAACTGGTCTTATCTTTTGATCCAGTTACACCACTAAGAAATTTACTATACAGGTGAGTTTACTAAGGCTCATCAATGCAGCCCAATTTTTAATGGCAGAAAACTGGAAACTGTTCAAGCATCTCTCCATTTGTTCCATTGCTAACCAAAAGGTTGGAGGTTTAATCCATCCAGACGTGACTGACAAGAAAAGTCTGGTGATCTGTTTCCAAAAATCAGTCACTGAAAACCCTAGGAAGCACAGTGCTACTCTGTCACATCTGCACAGGTTGCCATTGGTCAGAGTTGACTCAATGGAAGCTGGTTTAGTTTCTTTCTTTCTTTCTTTTTATGTGGAGAAAAGATTTATTCATTCACTAAAAGGCTATGCAGTAAGGAATAAAATTGAATCAATGGAAGACAGAATTAGTGACTTTGAAGACAAATACCTCAATACTTCTTTGGAAAGGGATCAATCAGAAAAAAAAAAAAAATGAAGAAAGCCTAAGATTCATATGGGATATGATCAAGAGGAATAACCTACATGTAATTGGAACTCTAGAACAGGAATAGACAAATAAAACCACAGAGAAAATAGTTGAAGATTTGTTGGAACAGAACTCCCCTGATATGATGAAAGATGAGAATATATCTATTCAAGAAGTCCAATGAACCCCAAACAGGATAGATCCCAAAAGAAATATCATAATCTAGAAATATCATAATCAAACTCACAAAAACCAAAGACAAAGACAAAATCCTGAAAGCAGCATGGGGAAAATGAAAAGTCACCTACAAAGGGGCAACCAATAAGACTAAGCTTGGATTTCTTGACAGAAACCATGCAGGCAAGAATTATATACCCAGCAAAACTGTCCCTTAAATATGATGGTGAAATTAGGGCATTTCCAGGTAAACAGAAATTAAGAAAATTTGTTAAAACTAGGTCAACCTTACAAGAAATGCTCAAGGGAGTCCTTTGGACGGAGAACCAACAACAGCAAACAACAACCAACCATAACACACTTGATGACATAACTCAGACACCAACCCAGTTATGGAAGTATCCAAAGTAAAATAAGCTTACAAGATTGAAAACAGGGAACCAGAGGCATCAATTGACAAATGAAGACAACTACCAAACAAAAAGAGGGAAAAAACAATGTAGTTACAGAACTGCTAAATGGTAAGGAAGTCAAGAGAGTTGTAAGATAGAACAGACTCTTCTAAACTTGGGAAGAAAATTATAAATCACAGGGTAACCTCAAGGAAAAATGATAAACCTTCACATCAAAATAAAAAAGAGGACAAGCACAAATATTTAGGAAATACTAAAACAATAGCTCTGGTAGCATAGTGGCTAAAGCACTTGACTGCTAACCAGAAGGCTGGTGGTTCAAACCCACCAGCCACTCCTCGGAAGGAAGGTTGGGCAATCCTACTTCCGTAGTGATACTGCCTCGGAAACCCAAGGAGGGGTCGTTATGAGTCGGGGCTGACTCGACGGCACATAACAACAACAACAACAAAACAATAGCAACAAAGGAAATGATAACATGATTCATAAACAAAATGAGCCCAGCACAGAAAATTAAATGGAAGAAATCAGCAACAGTAAAATAAACAAACAAACAAAAAAATGACAGCAACAAATTCATACTTGTCAACAGTTACACTGAATGTAAATGGATAAATGTACCATTCAAGAGATGGAGAGCTGCAGACTGGATAAGCAAGCATTACCCATCAATATGCTTTCTACATGAGACACACCTTAGAGACAAAGACAAAAATAGACTAAAAATCAAAGGTTGGAAAAAGATATATCAAGCAAATGGTAATCAAAAAGAGCAGGTGTGGAAATATTAATTTCTAATAAAATTGACTTTAAGACAAAAACCACCCTAAGAGACAAAGAAGGACATTTATAATGATTAAAGGATCAGTTGAACAAGAAGATATAACCATAACAAATATCTATGCACCCAATGAAAGAACCCCAAAATACATAAATCAGACTTTAACAGAATTGAAAAAGACAAATAGATGACTTCACTGTAATAATAGGAGACTTTAATAGACTGTGAGCTCCCAAAAGCATGGACCATAGCCTCCGGGATCTTGTGAGGACAAATTGCAGTAGGTTGACATGTGAAAGCGAGGTGAAGTAGGCACTGAGGGTAGATCATTCTTTCAAGAAGCTTGGCTTGGATGAGGCAGGATTACACTACAACATGGATGTGCTATGATGAAAGGATGTCAATGCCAGGGAGCAGTTAGATCAGAGGGACACCTAACTCAGCTTGATGTCCCAATCCTGTTTATGGTAGTCATGATACAGAGATCAAGGTCTGAGAAATAAGACACTTTCATAACTCCCAAATTGTTGGGCCAACTGTAACAAAATATAATAGCTGCCAAAGCAGAGGTTAGCTCTCAGCAAATAAATACACTGCTAAGTAAAAAAAGAAAAATAGTCTTAAAAAACAAATAAATGAATCTGAATGGCATGGTTTATATATACACACACACACACACACACATACATATATATATATATATATATA
>NW_006921592.1:24894055-24896352 GCF_000298275.1 Orycteropus afer afer
AATCCTACTTCCGTAGTGATACTGCCTCGGAAACCCAAGGAGGGGTCGCTATGAGTCGGGGCCGACTCGACGGCACATAACAACAGCAACAACAAAGGCATTTAATGTGTTGAATGGTTTCTCCTTGAGCAGTTATGAGCACTGAATAGAACCTAAGGTTTAATAGCCAGTTCACTGAATTTATGTCTATGGGTCAAAGTTAACACTTTGCTAGGTGCTGTTTGGTCTTGGTTGGAGTAAGAAACACAAAGGTGGAGAAAATGCATGGTCTCTCTTAGGGTCTTGGCTTAACTCCTTCGATTACAAGTAGAAAAGTTTGTAACAATGCAATTCCTTCTGCATTTCTGCTGATCCACCAAAGGCTGAGAACAAAATAATAGATGCCTTTTGAAAGAGACCCACTCCAAAGGGTTCCTGGACAGAAGAAGGGAACTGGGACTCCAAGAGGCTGGAGGTGTGCCATCTAATGTAGAAATGTGCTTGTGTGTGAACAGGGGGATGGGGGTGAGGGTACAGCAGAAAAGCACTTTTGCATTTGTAGACAGATGTTCCCAGCCAAGGAATCTTCTAGGAACATACGAGAGTCTTGGCTTTCGGAACATGCCATAGCCTAGGGCACGAAGCAGAGAGATCTTTTTTGTCTCTCCCTGTCTTCCCAGCTTCAACCAGGAGGGCTCTGTGGCTGCCTCCAAGGAGAAGGAGGAGGGGGAAGATTACCAGCTAAGAAATAGAGAAGTCTATTCTTTCTCTTTGTAAACAAACCCATAGCTGTCCAGTGGACCCCAACCCATGCTCCATAGGGTTTTCAAAGGCTGATTTTTCAGAAGCAGATCATCAGGCTTTTCTTCCAAGTCACCCCTGTGTGGATTCTAACCTCTAACCTTTTCAATTATCATCTCAGTGTGTTCACTGTTTGCCCTACATAGGTTAACCCTACCTTTGCAGCCTGAAGCAATTCTAAACTGTGGGAGGTGAGGAGCTTTAACTGTAAATAAAATTTGGAGATTTGATGATTAAATTGAACTAGAAATTTAAGTTTTCTAAAATAAAAGTTTTACTGTAAGTTAAGTTTAGATTTATAGGAACATTGCAAATCTAGGACAGAGTGTTCCCATATACACTTTGTCCAGTTTGCTCCATTGGTAACATCTTATATTACATTTGACAAAACTTAGGCACTGATTTGGTATGTTACTACGAACTAGACTCAAGAGTTTATTGGATTTTACCAGTATTTCCACTAATATCCTCTTTCAGTTACAGGATCCAATCCAAGGTATCATATTGCATTTAGTTGGCATGTGTCTCTGGTTTCCTTTGAGCTGTGACAGTTTTCCAGATTTTTCCTGTTTTCACGACCTTGGCAATCTTGAGATGTACTGGTATCTTGCAGAATCTCACTTCATCTTAATTTGTCTGATGTTTTTATCATGATTAGACTAGAGTTATAGGCACATTTTAATTTTAAACTGAGATTGTCTGTGGGTCTAATAGAAATTGGAAGTTTTTTTTTGTTTGTTTTGTTTTTTTCACTCAGATCCAGAGGCTCCTGTTTCAGCTTGCATCCAAGAATCAAGAGAAAAGGATTTTACTGATTGGGGGTGGAGAAAAGAGTGAAAAGATTTTCTGTTTGACTCTCTGGAGTCTTATTCTATTACACTAGTAAAGAAGCCAGCTCAAACAAGCTTAAACAAAAAGGAAATTTATTGAAAGGATATGGGATATCTCATGAACCCAAGGGCAAGAATCCAAGATTACTTTCGCTTTGTTGCTTTATCATCCTCCCGAGCACCCCCCCCCACATTTCTTCTTATATATATGTACTTCCTGCTGCCCTTTTCTCTCCACAAGGCCAAACTTCACTAGCTTAGTTAACACAGAACAAGATATGACTGACCCAGAGCTTCTCAAATTACATCTCCTGCATTTGAGAAATGAGCAAATACCGACTACCAAACTGAATATTCCCAGAAGAGAGAATCAATACAATTGATCCACACTGGGACAAGAGACTTCCCTTAGTACAATCAGCTACAGCTAAGGGGGTAGAGTTCCACACAACAAAGGTGGATTCCAAAGACTCCCCTTGGGAAAGGAGTAGATGTTCTCATGAAAAAGGGATATGGACTGGATGACAATACTCCAAAGGTATATACTTAAGGGGGAATGGAAATAAACACACACACACACATACACACACACACACACACGAGCTTTAGTGGCACTCTGGTAAGGCATTGAGCTGCTAACTAAAAGGTCAATGGTTTGAACCCACCAGCTGCTCCACAGGAGAAAGA
>NW_006921592.1:24896517-24901290 GCF_000298275.1 Orycteropus afer afer
AGTGGTACTAATAATTAATGAGCATGGCTGCTAAGTGAAAGGTTTGAGGTTCTAGACCATCCAGAAGTTTCTCAGAAGAAAGGTCTGGTGATCCACTACTGAATATCATCCCTTGGCACCCCATGGAGTGCACTTCTACAGGGGTAGCCACGAGTTGGAGTCACCTTGACTAATATGTGTGTATGTGTGTGTTACATATTATACTTAAAAGCTGATATAATAAAAATATCCACAATCCCTGCTCTTATTTTGTATCTGGTCCAATGCTTAAGTGGCTTAAACATATTAGCTCATTTAATTCTTACAAAAATCCTATGGGACATTATTATTCTCATTTTAATAATAACAAAACCAAGCGCAAAGAAGTTAAGCAATTGTTCAAGGTCTTAACACTAGTGAGTGGCAGATGCCACATCAATATTCAGGTCTGTCTGTCTCTAGAATCTGTGCTTTTAATTACTATTAATGACTTGATATGTGAAAAAGCCAGAAAGCCTGATGAAAATTATAGGAATCCAGAGACTAGAAATATCTATATGAGTAGGAAGAATAAGAGAATAGTACCAGCAAAGACTCAACCAGAGAAATTCCTTGAAGGGTGAGTCGTATTCAGATGCACAGAGAGAAGGAAGGGAGAAGAGGCCACAGTAAGAAAGGAAATGCTGTGAGGGAACAGCAATTGACTTTAATACTGGATCAATCAGTATTGGAGGTGATTCCAAAATGCAGGTTAAAACCAGTTTTAAAGACTCTAAAAGGAGATCATGCCTGTCCCTTGCCTTTATGTCTCTTGCTCCAACCAAGACCAAACAATTTAACAGTGCTTAACCCTGGGTAGTTAAGTCCAATCCATCGAGAGATATACTTAAGGGAACTGGTTGTTAAAGCCTGCATTCTATTCAGTGCTCATAACCGCTCAAGGAGAAGCCATTCAGTATATTAAATGACTTCACTCCTATTGTTTCCCCTAACGTTGGGCAATCTTACTTCCGTAGTGATACTGCCTCAGAAACCCAAGGAGGGGTCGCTATGAGTCGGGGCCGACTCGACAGCAAATAACAACAACAACAACAATATTTCATCATCTTTCTATAATGTTAGATACACGTTATATTTTCATAATGTTAGTTAAAAAATATTGAGTATTGTGCTAAGCATTTTCCATGATTTTTTTCCCTTCATTTAACCCTTACAATAACCCTTTGAGATGGAAGCTATCATTAGCCACACTTTATAGCCAAAGAAAGAGAAGCAGAGAGAATGAAGACATTTATCTGCCCAGGCTTACAGAGCTATCAGAGTCAGGATTTGAACAGAGGCAATGACCTTAGAGTGACCTCTCGGCCTCTTCAACTCTCGTGTTGCTTTTTCAAAGTTATTTCCTTTGTTCTTTTTCCTGCAAACAGTTACCTCTCACTTCTGCAGTGAAAATGGCCACAGAAGTTCTACTTTTTAATATTAAATAATATACTGCTTGTTCAGTGGCAGAATTCTTACCTTCCACATGAGAGACCTGGGTGTGACTCGCAGCCAATGTACCTCATGCATAGCAACTCCCCGTCTGTCAATGGAGGTTTGCATGGTGCTCTGATGCTGAACAGGTTTCACTGAAGCTTCCACAATAAGCCAGGCTAGGAAGAAAGGCCTGATGATCTACTTCCAAAAATTAGCCAATGAGAACCCTATGAACCATAATGATCAGATCTTCAACCTGTCATCGGGATGGTGGAATACCAAGCAGCATGTTGTTCTATTAGTATAAGATTATCATGAGTCTGAGCTGATTGAATGGCAGGTAATAGCAACAACAGTGTCTAGATGGGGCATATTTTAGCCTAGAACTGGAACTACTGTGATGCCATCTTCAATTCTGAGAATTTGTATGTAACTTTTAGTTAATCAGCCTCACAACTCATATCCTGTTACTTTTGCCCTTTAGACTTCTGATGAGTTTATAGGTTACTGGAAAAATCACAGCCTACAAAGGAGAGGTACAGGAAACTGGACTTCTGGTAAATTAACTTAAAAACAAATTATGAAAACAAGAAAGCTCCCTAAAGCATTAGGTTGAGGCCACAGAGGTAGGTCTCAGCATCCTGTTAACTGAGTGCTACTCAATCCCACAGAACCCTGATTTCTTTTCCTCTAGAGCTCATGAGTAACAAGCTTTCATTTCATTTGTAATTTAAACCAAACTAGACATATTTGATCTGGAAATTCTTTGCCTCTGGCTCACCAAGAAAAACAAGTTACTATCAAGTCAATTCTGACTCATGGCAATGCCATGTGTATCAGAGTGAACCTGTGCTCTATAGAGTTTTTAATAGCTGTGACCTTTTGGAAGCAGATCACCAGGCTTTACTTCCAAGGTACCTCTAGGTAGATTTGAACTGCTAACTTTTCAGTTAGTAGTCAAGGCTTCATTGTTTATGTCACCCAAAGAATTCTTCTAATCTCGTGCCTATCTTAAAACGCTCTCTTTGTATGATTGTTTAGGCTGAATTAATAGCCACATGAAGTCCAGAATTATGACATCCAGCCAACTTCCTGAAATTTGGCTTAAACTCAAGGTCCTAATATTACAGTATATGAATGTGACTTTCAAACTTAAATATTATCTTTAAAAGCAAATATAGATTCTAGGGGGATGGTGGAACAATTCCAACCCTACTCCACAAGTACAATAGGAAATACAAGGTAATGGTGCTCAGCTTTGAGGGGCTCTGAATTGGGAAGCAGAGGAAAACTGCAGGGAGTTGCAGACAGGTGGTAATCAGCGAATCAACAATGAGTCACATAAAGTAGGAAAAGCACTTCCCCACCTTCCCTGCCCCCTCCACTCACGCAGTTCACTGGCTACTGTGTAGAGACGTGGTCTCAGACAAGGAGCCGGCTTCCCTAACCACCACAACCCCTGCCTGTACAAATAGACTGGACCCCAACTTCTGTCCTAAAATCACAAAGCAGGCCTCTTCAGGGGTCCATTTGGAGTGTGCTACCATTTCTTTCACCCAGACACTACCAATTGCAAATCTACTGCAATTGCTACAGGAAGCCCATTCAGTGATGTCTGCTCTCATTACCTGCCTCACTGCTCACCTCACAGTTCAGGTCTCTGAAACCAACAAAATAGACCTCATGAAGAGTCAGCACTTTCATCTGCTCCTTTCAGTCAGTACTGAGGACTGCTGACTGAGGCTACTGTGTGTTAGGAAGCAGGCATCTTGAGTGGAAGCTGCACTCACAGCCAAAAAACGTTCCAGGGGAACTCTGATAGCAACAAGGCAGACTTCCATGGGGATCTGACCAGAGCGTGACACTACCTCCCCCACATGGTAACTGTTGATTCCCAGACTGTTGCAAATGGATTCATAGTCAGCATTCTACCTGCATCCCTGTGCACTCCATAACTCAGACCTCTGAAATCAACAAGATAGCCCTCCCTGGCGATCAGTTTAGATCTGCCTGCTCCCCCTTGCAGTTGGCACTAAGGATTGCTGACTGAGGCAGTTGTGGGTAGGAAGCAGGTATCATGAGTGGAGGCTACACCCAAAGCCAACATACTACAGAGTGAGCTTCGATAGCAACAAGCAAAACTCCCTGGAGGTCTGTTCAGAATGTGACTATTCCTTCCCCAACCAGTAACTGTCAGTTGCTGGACTGATACAAACTCCTACAGCAGGTCCCCTGTAGTAGAGTCAGGAGGTGGGTTACTAAGTAGAGACAGTTTCCCCAACCAGGACAGAGCCACTGGGGCTCTGAAATCAACAAGACAGATCTCTTGGGGATCTTTATAGGAGTGCAGCTCCTCCTCCTGAAATGCAGGAAAGTCTGCCCATGCTTCCCCTGAACACCAGCTCAGATACAAACAGGCTCCACAGAGCAGGGAAGGAAACCTGGTGAACACCTGCCCCATAAGGGGGTCACTGGGTGTGGGTTTTCTGACTAAAAATGGAAAACTATTTAAATTGGAAGGGAAGGAAGTAATAACTAGAGAAAAGGGATTGTGCTCCCTGGTTGACAGATTGATTAGTACATAGTATCTCGCCTGAGTGGTGGTACCCGCTGGTAGACAGACAGACTAGTGTTCTTTGGTATCTTGGGAGAGATAGAAAGTTGAAAATGAGATTTGGAGCTTTCAAATTCCAATTAAACAAGGGAGAGAGAAGGGGCTCTCACTGAGACGGAGAGGAAATGGTAAGCAAAGGCCAAATGCTCTGCCCATGTAAGAGTTTCTTGCAGAAAGTACTGTAGACAAAACCACCAAATCCTGGGGGAAACTAAGGAAGTTGACACCCTTAAAAATTCCAATGCCTGAACAAAAAATCACAAGACACAAAGAACAGAGAAAGAATAGCCCAGCCACATGAACATGACAAAAGGAGTGAAGCACATCTAGGGGATGACCAAATAATGAAAAAAATGGAAATATATGACATAACAACATTAAACATAATTAAAGAAATAAGGGGAAACATAGACAAGGAGCTAAAAGAAGTAAGGAAATCAGTGCAAGGACAAAGGCAGGATCTAAAAAAAATGAGATACTGCAACTGGAAGGGACGATAACTGAGAACTGAGAGAAACACAATAGAAAAACAGATTTAATCAGGAATGAGGAAGGATCAGCGAATTAGAGTATGTTGTTGTTGTTGTTGTTAAGTGCCGTCGAGTCGTTTCCGACTCATAGTGACCCCATGCACAGCAGAACGAAACACTGCCCGATCCCGCGCCAGCCCCACAATCCCTGCTATGCTTGAGCCCATCATCGCA
>NW_006921592.1:24904785-24916895 GCF_000298275.1 Orycteropus afer afer
TAGTGACTGGGTTTTACCCCTTTCTCCTGCTCTTCCAGCCTGCTACTCTGTGCTACACCCGTGCTTACCTTGCTCCCGGAGACCCGGTCCCTCTCGGGAGGGTAACAAGGAAAGTGTTCAGTGCAGATCAGTGAGTAAGCACCAGCCCGCCCGTGCTTACCTTGCTCTCCGAATTAGGGTATAAGATAGTTAAAATCAAAGATGTTGAAGAGAGCACAGTTTAATGGATGTATAGGAAAAACAAGAGGCCTAAGATACATATCATGAGAATTTCAGAGGGAGATGAGAGAGGGAAAGGGATAGAAAAAATTTTTGAAGAAATAATGACAGAAAAAATTTCCAATTTAATGAAAGACATGAATCTACAAATCCAAGAATCTCAAAGAACTCCAAGCAGGATAAACCCAAATAGAGCTACGTCAAGACATATCATAGTTAGGCAGTTAGGCTCTCAATAATTAAAGATAAAGACAGAATCCTGAATACAGTGAGAGAGAAACAAGCAGTCACATACAAAAGACCCCCAATAAAATTAAGTGCTGAATTTTCCTATGAAACAATGCCAGAAGGCAATGAAATTATATATTTAAAATGCTGGGGGGAGGGGTGAAGAGGAGAAGCCTGTCAATCAAGAATATTATACCCAGTAAAACTATGCCTTAACAATGAGGGTGAAATTAAAATATTCCCAGAGAAACGGAAACTGAGAGAATTCAAATCCACTAGACTAGCCTCACCAAAAAAAAAAAAAAAAAAATGCTAATGGGACTTCTGTAGATGAAAGGGAAAAGACACCAAAAGCAAATCAAAGTTATACATAAAAAGAAAATCCCTAATAAAGGGAAATGCATGGACAAGTATAAGGGCTAGTAATCAGGTTTTCATGCTCAATTATTTCAAAAGTCCTTCATATTTGTCCTTTATATTTCTTAACAACAAATGTATAAAAGTCAAAGGTGAAATTATATTATAAGGCACATGAAATACAAAAACATAATTAGTGATAACAATATTAAAAAGGGGTAGAAAAGAATGGCATAGATACAGAATTTCTTGTATGTTACTAAAATTAAGTTGATACCAACTTACCCTAGAATGTTATAAATATGAACTCTTAAATATACTATTCATGATAACACTAAGAAAATGTATTAAAAACATACACAAAAAGAAAGGACAAGGGAACAAAAAAGGATCGCTACAATATACCAAAAAAATAAAAGCAAACAGTACTGAAGGACAAAAACAAAGAAGGCTTAAGACATATGAAAACAAATAATAAAATGATAGAAGTAAGACATTTCTTTTATCAGTAACTACAGTGAATATAAATGGACTAAATGTGCCAATCAAAAGGCAGAGAATGGCAGGATGGATTTGTATGTGTGTATATATATAGAGAGAGAGAGTGAGAGAGAAAGACATACATATACATACATATATATATATAGAGAGAGAGAGAGAGAGAGAGAGACATGATCCAACTGTATTCTGTTTACAAGAGACACACCTTAAACCCAAGGACACAAATGGTTGAAAGTGAAAGAGTGGAAAAAATATTCCATCAACTAATAAAAAAGAGCGGGGGGTGGGGGGAGGCAATCTTCACAACAGGTAAAGTAGACTTTAAGACAAAATCTGCCAGAGGAGATAAAGATGGACATTAAATTGTGATAAAAATGTCGATTAATCAAGAATATTTAATAATCATGAATATATATGCCCTCAACATCAGGATACCTAAATATATATATATATATATATATATATATATCAGCAAACACTGATAGACTTGCAGGGAGAAATAAATAGTACTACAATAATAGTCGAAGACTTCAATATACCACTATCAGTATTGGACAGAACATCTAGAAAGAAGATAAACAAGGAAATAAAGGACTGAATGATGCTATAAACCAACTAGACTTCACAGATATATATAGAACACTCCACCCAAAAACAGCACAATATACATTCTACTCCAGTGCACATGGTTCATTCAAGTCTTCAAGATAGACTACATCTTAGTTCACAAAGTAAGTCCTGATAAATTTTAAAAAGATTGAAATCATACAGAGTATTTTCTCTGACCACAATTGAGTGAAGCTAGAAATCAATAATAGAACAAAACCTGAGAAATACACAAATAAATGGAAACCAGACAAAGATACCACAAGAATAGAAAACTGCAGGCCAATTTCTCTTACAAATATAAATGCAAAAATTCTTAACAAAACACTTGTTGTTGTTGTTGTTGTTGTTGTTGTTGTTATGTGCCGTCGAGTCGGACCGGACTCATAGCAACCCCTCCTTGGGTTTCTGAGACAGTATCACTATGGAAGTAGATTGCCCCATCTTCCTTCCAAGGAGTGGCTGGTGGGTTTGAACTGTCAGCCTTCTGGTTAGCAGTCAAGTGCCTTAGCCACTATGCTACCAAAGCTCTAACAGCATATTAAAAGTCTTACACTGTAACTAAGTGGGGTTTAGTCCATGAATTCAGGGTTAGTTCAGCGTTAGAAAATCAATCAAAATAATACATACATCAATAAAACAAAACAAAAAAACCCTATGATCATCTCTATAGATGCAGAAAAAGCATTTGATAAAATTCTACACCTTTCTTTATGAAAACCCTAAGGCAGATTGGAATAGAAGGAAAATTCCTTATACGATTCAGGGCCCATATGCAAAACCAATAGCCAATGTTATGCTTAATGGAGAAGGATTGAGAACTTTCTCCTTGAAATTGGGAACATGACAAGGGTGTTTGCTCTCAACCTTGTCTATTCAATATTGTATTAGAAGTCATATTCAGAGTAATAGGACAACAGAAAAGAAGAAAAGGTATCTAGGAAAAGAAAAAGTAAAATTATCTCTATTCACAGATGATATGATCTTGTGTATAAGAAATCCCAAAGAGACCATAAGAAAACTTCAACAGCTAATAGGGGAATATAGCAAAGTTGCAGGGTACAAGATAACAAACGAAAATCAGTTGGGTTTCTGTATACCAGTAAAAACAAATCAAAAAGGAAATTAGGAAAACAATTCCATTTACAATAGCATCTGAGAAAATAAAATACTTAGGAATTAATCTAACCAGGGATGTGAAGGACTCATACAATGAAAGCTGTAAAACACTGCTGAAAGAAATTAAAGAAGACTTAAATAAATGGAAAGATACTTCATGCTCGTGAATTGGAAGACTTAATATTGTTAAGGTGCCAATACTACCCAAAGCACTTGATAGATTCAACACAATCCCAATCAAAATTCTAACAGCCTTCTTTACATAAATAGAGAAATGAACCCACAACTTTACACGGAAGAACAAGAAGCCTCAAACAGCCAAAACATCTTGAAAGAGAAGAACAAAGTAGGAAGACTCACACTTCCTGATTTTACATACTATACAGCCACAGTAATCAAAACAGCCTGATGTTGGTATAACAAGATACATCGACCGATGAAACAAAATCGAGAGTCCAAAAATAAACCCATACATCTATGGTCAACTGTTTTTTGACAAGGGTTCTAACTCCATTCAGTGGGCACAGGAGAGTCTCTTCAATATATGGTGCTGGGAATATTGGATTTCTACATTCAGAAAAATGAGACAGAATCCATGCCTCACACTATACACAAAAACAAATTCAAAATGGATTAAGACCTAAATGTCCAAACTAAAACCATAAAATTCTTAGAAAAATAAGCAGGGGCAACACTGTGAGGCCTAGCTTTAGACAATGGATCATCTACTATAATAACAAAAATATAAACAACAAAGGACAAAATAAATAAATGGTACCTCAAAAATTAAAACTTTTGTTCATCAAAAAACTCTACCAAAAAAAAAGTGAAAGGACAAGCAAGTGACTAATAGAATATTTTTGGAAACCTCATACCTAATAAGAATCTAATAATCAAAATATATATTAAGTTTTGACAACTTAACCACAAAAAGGCAAATTACTCAATCATAAACAGCAAAGGACTTGAATAGACATTTCATCAAGAGGAAATTCAAATGGGCACCAAATACATGAAAAGATGTTCAACATCATTAGCCATCAGAAAGATGAAACTAAAAACCACCATAAGCTACCATTGCATTCCTACTTGGACGCCTAATAAATTTTAAAAAATAAATAAAAACAGAAAATAACAAATGGTGACAAAGTGTGGGGAAACTGAAACCCATATCCATTGCTGGTTGGAATGAAAAATGGTACAAATGTTGTGGAAAACAATGTGGCTATTCCTCTAATAACTAAAAGTAGAACTACCATACGAACCAGCAATTCCGCTCCTAGATATACATCCAAAAGAGTGGAAAGCAGAGACTCAAAAAGAGACCTGAATGGATAACAAAGTGTAATATATACATACAATGGAATACTACTCAGCCAGCAGGAGAAATGAAGTTTTTATATATGCCATAGTATGGATGGAGCTTGAAGACATTATGCTGAGCAAAATAAGCCAGTCACAAAAGGACAAATATTGTTTTATCTCTCTTATATAAAAAGACAAAAGAAGTCAAATGTATAGAGACCAAAGTTAATTAGTGGTTCCCAGGAGTCAGAGGGAAGGAGAAAAGAGAGGCTGATGATGCTGGGAAAACTGCATTGATTAAGGATAAGGTTGAACAGCTGATTATTGTAATTGCTGTCAATAAGTTGAACACTTGTAAAAAGTAAAACTGGCGAAAGTTGTGTGATAGATATAATTACAACAGTGACAAAAAAAGAATAGCTGTTGAGACTTCTTGTGTACAACCAAACATGTCATGGTATTTGGTTCCTTGGTTTAGAGGTTTAGGGACATGGTTACATGGAACATCCCAGTTACTTGGTCTAATAACATGCTTAGTGTATGTGTTGTACATTCTAGTTCATTGCATAGTGTCTAAGGCTTTTAAAGCTTGAAAGTGGCCACCCAAGGCACAACAATTGGTCTCTATTCATACAGAGCAATTAAGAAAAAAGAGGAATCAGGAATAGGAGGAAGATATGGGATGTGTAGCTAATTGCTCCCATGAACAACTGCCTCCTTTGCCATGAGACCAGAAGAACTTCATGGTGCCCGGCTATCGTTACTGAACATTATGATGAAAGATTCCATGGAAGAATCCGGAGCAAAAGGGAGAACAGAATTTCAAATTCTCATGAACTCTAGGCTTTCTGGAGCCATAGAAGGTGAAGGAACCCCTAAAACTATTGTCCAGAGATAATCTTTAAATCTTAAACCAAACTTATCCCCTGAAGTCATCTTAAAACCAAACAATAATTTTGCTTAACTAGAAGATGGGGCAATCTACTTCCGTAGTGATACTGCCTTGGAAACCCAAGGAGGGGTCGCTATGAGTCGGGTCCAACTTGACGGCACATAACAACAACAACAACAAACCTTGAGCATCTTGCTGCTTTAAGATCTATCTATATGGGATGATTTGACAGGAAGCTTCAGGAGCAGTGAGTTGATGTTAAGGAAGGAGGAACAACTCAAAAAAAGAGGGTGAGAATGGTTGCACAACTCAAAGAATGTACTCAATGTCACTAAATTATGCATGTAGAAACTGTTGGATTGATGTATGTTTTGCTGTTGTATTCTCAACAACAACAATACATTAAAAAAAAAAAAAAACCATATAACTGAGTGACCAAAACTTACAAGGAGTCATTTACCCAACGAATGACTTCATGAAGAGTCTGCTGTCAATGACTTCAAAAAACGTATTCCCTGCCTTTTTCTTTTTCTTTCTTTTTGAATTTTGGTAAATATATATGTAACAAAACATTTGCCGTTTCAACAATCCTCATATGTACTGTTTAAGGGACATTGATTATCCTCATCATGCTATTAAACCATCACCCTTATCCATTCCCCCCCCCTTTTTTTTCCATCACCCTTAACAGAAGCTCAGTGTTCCCTAAGCATTAAGTCTTCCTTTTCCCCTCCCGCCTGCCCATCTCTGGTAACCACTCGTAAACTTTGGTCTCTACACACTTGTTTATTCCATGCATTTTATGTAAGTGGGATTACGTAATATGTGTCCTTTTGTACTGACTTACTTCACTCAACATGGTCCCTGCCTTCTTCATAAATAATTTCTCATAGAACTACTTAATTCACCTTTAGTAGGTAAATTTTAGCTACAAGAAATATTAATTACTTAGGGAGAAAGGCAGAGTCTACCTGCTTGCATTCATTAGAGCCATAAGCAGTGGCATCCCCTCTTTCCAGCCAGATCCCCAAAGCCGCTTCCCAAACAGAAACTCACAGAGGCAACATTTTTCCTGCTACTGCCATAGGCTTTCTTCACTCACCTCAGGAAATTTCTTTTTCTGCACATATTCAGTGGTGGCAGAGTCAAAATATTTGGCATATCCTTCATTGAGGCTGTAAATTTTTCCTTTCTTCTTTATCTTGACATCTTTTTCCACCAAGACAAATTCACCAAGAGCCTAGAAAGATGAAGAGAGAAACCAAGGAGAAAAAAAGCAAGGCAACAGCACACTCCACTGTAGTCAGAAAACATCAAAACCTAAAAGTTGGCCACAGTCATTCTGGAACCTTCCTAATGATGGTTTTATGGTTTGTATAAATAACAGTGATACTATTGAGACTACAGAGGAATCTCAAGCAATGGTAAAATAATGAAAAGGAAAGTGAGCCCAAGGCTTTCTTTCTATTCCTTTGTTGACTTCCACCAGTGATTCACATTTTGTTGCTCTGTCAGCTAAGTTTCTCACGTATTAGGAACCTAGTTATGTTTATCGCTCAAATTCTCATTCCCATTTAATTCCTGGTATTTCTAGGAAGATTTGGCCAATTGACAGTGAGAGGGAGAAGGATACACTTGACCACTAATTTGTGGTACAATTACTTTGTTTATCCAATGACTCAATCCATTGCTGTTGTTAAGTGCTGTCAAGTTGGGGCCTACTCATAACAACCCTATATGCACAACAATGAAATATTGCCTGGTCCTGCACCATCCTCACAATTGTTGTTATGTTTTAGCCCATCATTGCACAACTGTGCCAATCCATCTCATTGAGGTCTTCTTCCTTTTCATTGACCCTCTACTTTACCAAGCATGATGTCCTTCTCCAGGGACTGGTCCCTCCTGATAACACGTCCAAAGTAAGAAGTCCCACCATCCTTGCTTCTAAGGACTGTGCTGACTGTACATCTTCCAAGACAGATTTGTTCATTCTTCTGGCAGTCCGTAGTACATTTAATATTCTTCACCAACACCATTATTTCAAATACATCAGTTCTTCTTTAGTCTTTCTTATTCATTGTCCAGTTTTTGCATGCATATAAGTGATTGAAAGTACTATGGCTTGGGTCAGGTACACCTTAGTTCTCAAGGTGACATCTTTGCTTTTTAACACTTTAAAGAGGTCTTTTGCAGCAGATTTGCCCAGTGAAATACTGTGTCTGATTTCTTGATTGCTGCTTTCATGGACATTGATTGTGGATCCAAGTGAAATGAAATCCTTAACAACTTCAATCTTTTCTTGATTTATCATGATGTTGCTTATTGGTCCAGTTGTGAGGATTTTTATTTTGTCTATATTGAGCTGTAATCCCTATGAAGGCTGTAATCTTTGACCTTTATCGTTAAGTGCTTCAAGTCCTGTTCTCTTTCAGCAAGCAAGATTGTATCAACTACTTATCAGAGGTTGTTAATGAGTCTTCCTCCAATCCTAGACTGAATTCTAGAAACCATTAAAAGTTCCTGGTATTCCAGTAACTTATCTCTGAGGAAAAGAGGAAGTCCCTTCTATAACAACCTGTGTAAATTTGGTGTAAAGACATAATTGGCAAAATTTGAGGGAATCTTGTTATTAATAAAACTGTGCCCAGTCTCTGTAGACAGGTTCATAGCCACCATGGTCAAAACCTGCAGAGTACCTCTCAAGGACTCTTGTAGTTGAGAGCTGGGGATATCAGTCCCTAAGGATGTGGTAAGCTAGCTTCAAACATCACCCTGGTGGTGTTAGTTGCTGTTGAGTAAGTTCCTGCTCATAGTGATGTTACATACAACAGAACAAAATGTTATCTGATCTGTGCCACCCTCACTATCATTGGAATACTTGAACCCACTGCTACAGTCACTGTGTATTTTGAGTGCTTCCTACCTATATTGGGCAATATTCTGTTGTAGTCCATAGGGTTTTCATTGGCTGATTTTTGGAAATAGATTACCAGATCTTTCTTCCTAGTCTGTCTTAGTCCAGAAGCTCAACTTAAAAGGATAACTCTGCTGGTATTTGAAATACCAATGGCATAGCTTCCAGCATCATAGCAACATGCAAGTAACCACAGATGACAACCTGACAATGGTGGACATATCACTTTAAATGACTGTGTATCTCTCTAAGTCACTAGGAGGAAAATCGGAGCCTGCAAATCTAATCCATTTTGATGAATATCAAAGACTTTGAAAAAGTGAAAATCTCCCCAGATGGTAGTTCACAGCTGGAAGCTAGATGAGGAGGTTCCCAAATGAATAGAAATGACACTGCCAGAATTTAAAAAGAAACAAGGCCAAGTGCCCATTTCTGAAATAAGACAGTGACAAGGACACCCTGCAACCACAAAAATAACTAAACAACCGTCTCTGCTGCCTAACATGAGTGTCAACATCTTGTCAATGAATTTCTAGTCACTTACATCTTCTAAATAAAAATTACTAAAGTATCTAGTCATTAATTGCACTCACTTCTAGACAATATTCAGTTCAGAACTGATCCTTTCTTCCTAAAATCCTTCTAAGAATCATCAAGCTAAAGCTCAAATGCAATAAAAAGCCCATCCCAACTCCTTCTTACCAAGACATCCTACAGTTCCTCTAAAGTGCATTGTCCTCTGCTCAGTAAACCCAATTTTTATTATTAAAATAGACATGTTGATGGTCTTTTGTTAGTGGGCTTTAATTGTTTCCATGGGCACCTGTTGCTTTGGAACAGCCCAGCATTGATTTTCATTTTGTAAAAGCACCTTTACTTCCACCGAAGAATTAACTCTTCCCAAACCCACCAGCCACTCCTTGTAAGGAAGATTGGGCAATGTACTTCTGTAGAGATACCGCCTCAGAAACCCAAGGAGGGGTCACTATGAGTCAGATCTGACTTGACAGCAGTGAGTTTTGTTTTGTTTTTTTTTTCTGGTTTACTGGATGACAGTCTAGGATGACTGTACTCTGGGACTCCTCCAACCAAAGGTCAGGCACCTAGCTTGGCAAATTAGATACTTTCTTCCTGGCACCTAGCTTGGCTAATTAGATACTCCTTTGAAAGCTGAGCAAGAGAACCAGAAACCACTGGTGGTGTCTAGACCGAACTGAGCCTGCTATGAGACCATTCCTGTGATTCATGCCTCCTAGTTCTGCAGCCTGCCTATGTCTAACCTAGCTCCTCAGCTTTTCCATCCATGCAGGTTAATAGCACACTTTACTTAACTGAGCCAGGATTGTTTTCTCTCTTGCTTAACAGCAAAGAACAATGAAAGACACACAACTGTCATCTACGTAATGATATTCACTTGCCCAGCTGAATGGAGAAGCATCTTCTGCATGAATGTGAAGATGGAAAGACTAGAGTGGGACCACTCAGGACCTTAGGGACTTGACCTCTATTGTGGGTCACAACCACCAATTATTAATATGGCCTCCCACATTCCTTGAGAAGAAGATAACTGATTATCAGGCACAACAACCTTGTCACTCAGAAATAGTATCTCTCATCATAAGCAATGCCTTAATGTTGTGATTTATACCACAATTGAGAATTTGTTAATATGAGGTGGTCCCTCTGTGCCTGAATAAAATGAGAGCTCAGACCTTATGTTAGGAACTTGTGAAAATGGTGTAAGGGAAAATGGTGTCTGACCTCTTCACAAGGGAGGAGAAGGATCAAGATCAACACCACAAGGCTAATTCCTATGAGGTGGAAGTCAGACATGCCTCCATCTTCCAACTTCTTCTTCTTCTTCTTCTTCTTTTTTTTTTTTTTTTTTACCAATTCTGACACCAACCATCCCTCTCACGCACTCTCTACTTCTCTGCTGGGTTTGATAATTCAATCCAGTGGCTACACACAACTCACAGACAATACTCATGATTGGGGGTGGGGGGAGGTTAAGGAAGTAACAGGTCACAATTCAGGATCAGGAATGCTCAGGATACAATTCTTTGATCAGGACAGCCACTTCTCAACAGTGCCCACAAGCATGCTTCTCTCTGACCCTCAACTTCTTGGCCCTGTGGCCCCACAGCCTTTGCCCTGCTCGGACAAGTGTTATAAAGGTCTTTTAGTTCTGTCAATAAGTGCCTAGAGGCAACCCACTCTGCCAGCAAGGCTTGACTGGAAGGTACTCAGCTTTAGCTCCGTGGATTGGCAAAATTAGCTCAACCAAGTGCCCTCAGACACCTCACTTCTCCAGCAAACCTTCTACCTGAAGGTCTGGAAGGAAGTCCACTGAACTGTCTTCTGCTGGTCCCTGGTTCTGCTACCACTGTTTCTCTGTCACTGCTTCTTGCCTCTATCATCATCTCAGTGAAGTATTACAGTTCTCTCTCTTTGTCTCCAGGGTCAAGGAGGTTCAGCACAAAGATCTCAGATCGAAAGCACATACTCCACTCCTGGCCTTTCTTTCTTGATGGTAATGTGGTCCCCCTTTCCACCTCTGGGATGGCTCATTTTAAGCCTAGCAGAATGGCAAAACTGACCAATCCCCACATTAGTGTCCCACACATCTTTTTTGTATGGGCCCACCCCCACAAAGGTGTCATGTACCTTATTTACATTATTAGCAACCGATCAATCCTTGATGGGCCACAAGGACCTCACATTTGCATAGTCCCATCCAGTCATTTGGTGGGAGTTACAAAGTTAAAAGGGTTTTGTTAAGTAATTCACTGCACTACAGAATTCTTGTGTCTTTATTTAATTATATCTTTCTTCAGTCAGGCTGTGCTATATTCTCTTTCATTTCTCTGAGTGATCATTTCCTCATTGTGGAAAGTGTGGAGAATAACAAAAACCTAATTAAGCAGTTGTCTACCAGTTACTTCTTCCTGCAGGAAGGATATTTCTATTAGGGGAAATCTTTCAAGCTTGAGCTGTGCAATTGGGTAGCCACTGGTCATGTGGGCTATTTAAACTAGTTAAACTGAAATAAAATTACAAATCCAGTTCCTCAGTCACAGCAGCCACATTTAAAGCATTCAATAGCCACATGAAACTAGTGGCTACTGTATTGGACATTGCAGATGACAGAACGTACCCATTGTGATGGTTACCTTTTTTTTTTTAATCCTCACAACTAACCTTTTGTGATGGTTACCTTTACATGTCAACTTGATTAGCCTAGGTTATAAACACATGAGAGGAGGGTCTGGGTTGATACAGCTGACTCACCCCCAAAACACCCCCACTTTGATGAAGGTCCTTCATGTTTTTTGATGATGGTGTTGGCTCCCCAAATAAGTCTCTCTGACTCTCTGGCCCCAAGAGCAAGGAAATTACCACAG
Organism: Orycteropus afer afer; assembly: GCF_000298275.1. Classification (NCBI taxonomy): domain Eukaryota; kingdom Metazoa; phylum Chordata; class Mammalia; order Tubulidentata; family Orycteropodidae; genus Orycteropus; species Orycteropus afer. The sequence continues at coordinate 24,916,334 of NW_006921592.1, forward strand.
GGGATTGGAATTACAATCCAGAGGCCCATGGAGGCCCAAATGCTGATGCCACCACATTAAGTACCTACTGGGTCAAGCATGAAGAGGTCCACTCCTTGCCCAGTGGAAAGAGCCACCAGGGTTGCACTCCCATAGAGTGCATAGCCGGCAGCCACAATATTGCGGCCAGGCTGCAAGGCATCCTTTTCTGAAGGCTCGTCATCTGTGATCTGTGGAAGAGAGCAGAGAAACGTGTGTGTGATTGTTGTCTCTGAAGAAAACCCTTTGCCAGGGGGAGCCCTGGGCTTCAGATCTCCTTCAACCACTGGAGGAAGCATAGTTCTCAGAATTTCCAGCTACAAAAAAATACTTCCAGAGGAAACTAGCTGCCGTGTTAATAAATGGTTGTAGCTGAGCCATGGCAAAGGCCTTTCTTGGCCATCTTCTTTATTTTCTGAACATATCCATCTGCATCCTGCCAAAAACAGCACTCCGAGATGCTAAAACCACAGCCCCTCTGTGTTGGATTGGGTTCTCTAGAGAAACACAAAAACCAGCAAAGTATATATATATATATATATAT
>NW_006921592.1:24917275-24933910 GCF_000298275.1 Orycteropus afer afer
AGGCCACACCCCTGGGGAAACTCCCCCTAGACTGACCGGCCGCTTAGGATGCAGTCATGTGATCCATCATGGGAACCACCACTCACAAGTGGAGTCCAGCCAAGTTGACACATCTTCAACTATCACACCCTCCTAATAGCAGTAAGCCATGTCCCTTAATCATTATAATAATAACTAAGATTATTGAGCTCTGATTTTGTGCAGTAGCTCATTCTCTGTCCTCAACAGCTCTCTGAGGTTAATACTGATATGGATTGAATTGTGTCTCCAAAAAAGATACACTGAAGTCCTGCCCCCTGCTTAGCAATAAGGTCTTTGACAATGTTATCGGTTAACATGAGGTTATGTTGAAGTTGGGTGGGTCCTAATTCAATCTGAGTAATGTCCTTATAAAAGAGAAGAGATCCATAGAGACAGATAGAGATAGTACAGCCTTGTGAAAATGCATCTGTAAACCAAGGAAAGTCTGGGAAAACTAGAAGTTGAGAGAGACAAGAGAAAAGTTTTCCCTAGAGACTTGAGAGGGAGCAGAGCCACTCTGACATGTTGATTTGGACTCCTTGCCTCAAGAACTGTGCAACAATGTCTGTTCTTATAAACCATCCAGTTTATGATTTTTTTTATAGCAGAACTAATATAATATCATTAATATTGCCATTGTACAGATAGAGATATTGGAGCCTGAGTGGTTGACTAACTTGCTCAATATCACAAAGTGTTGAAACTGTAGTCCAACCCAGCCAGCTTGACCCACAACTCATAATCATTCCACCTGCTACTTCCAAAGGCCTTGTCCCTGCCTGGCTTTCCTGAGGGTCCCTATCTGCAATCTTGAACATTTCCTTGAAGAAGAATTTCTCTTTGACATACAGCACTAACAACATTCTGGGATGTGCCTAGGAGTGTAACTCTTGGGTCATGTGATAGATGCATGTTTAGGTTTTCTTTAAAAAAAAAAAAAAAAACTGGAAAACTGTTTTCTGGAGTGGCTGTACTACTTTTCATTTCCACTAAGAATACATGAGAGATCTATTTTTCCACATCCTTGCCAACATTTGTATTGTTACTATTGTTTATTTTAGGTGTTCATATAGGAGCTCAGGTTTTTGGTTAATAGGAGCTCGGGTGGTGTAGTGCCTAAGGCATTTGACTGCTAATCTGAAAGCTGGTAGTTCAAATCCACCAGCCACTCCCCAGAAGGAAGGTTGGGCAATCTATTTCCGTAGTAATACTGCCTCAGAAACCCAAGGTCGAGATCAACTTGATGGCAGTGAATTTGGTTTTGTTTTTAACAGGTGTGTGGAGTCCCTGGATGGTGCAACAGTTAACGCTGTCAACTACTAACTGAACGGGTTGGTGGTTTAGATCTGCCCAGAGGCACCTCGGAAGAAATGTTCAGTGGTCTGTTGTTGTTAGGTTCCATCCAGTTGGCTCTGACTCATAGCGACCATATGGATAACGTAACGAAACATTATTGGGTCCTGTGCCATCTTCACTCTGGTAGGTACGTTTGAGCCCATTGTTGCAGCCACTGTGTCAGTCCCTCTCACTGAGGGTCTTCCTCTTTTCCTCCGCCTCTCTCCATCCTTACTTCTAAGGAACATTCTGGCTCTTCTTCCAAGACAGATTTGTTTGTTTTTCTGGTAGTCCGTGATACATTCAATATTCTCCACCAACACCCAAATTCAAAGGCATCAATTCTTCTTTAGTCTTCCATTTTCACTGTCTGGGTTTTATATCCATATGAGGCAATTGAAAAGACCTTGGCTTGGGTCAGAGCTAGTATAGTCATCAAAACAACAGCTTCATTTTTTAAGGTTTTCAAGAGGTTGTTAACAACCTATGACATGCAGATGACACAACCTTGTTTTCTGAAAATGAAGAGGACTTGAAGCCTTTACTGATGAAGATCAAAGACTACAGCCTTCAGTATGGAACACACCCCAACATAAAGAAAAGAAAAATCCTCACAACTAGACCAATAAGCAACACCACAATAAATAGAGAAAAGATTGAAGTTGTCAGTCAAGATATCAAATGATGTATCGCACTGGACAAATCTGCTGCAAAAGATCTCTTTAAAGTGCGAAAGAGCAAAGATGTCACTTTGAAGACTAAGGTGCACTGCCCCAAGCCATGGTATTTTCAATAGCCTCATATGCATATGAAATCTAGACAATGACTAAGGAAGACTACAGAAGAATTGATGCATTTGAATTGTTTGGGTTGATGAAGAATATTGAAAATACCCGGGACTGCCAGAAGGATGAATAAATCTATCTTGGAAGAAGTACAGCAGGCATGCTCCTTGGAAGCAAGAATGGCCTGATTTCATCTCACCTACTTTGGTCATGTTGTCAGAAGGGACCTGTCCCTGGAGAAGGATATCATGCTTGGTAAAGAGGAGGGTCAGCAAAAAAGGGGAAAGACCCTCAATTAGGTGGATTGACACAGTGGCTGCAATGACAGACTCAAGCATAGCAACGGTTGTGAGGATGGTGCAGGACAGGCCATGTTGTACAGAGGGTTGCCTTGAGTCAGAACTGACTGGACAGCATTTTACTTTGATCCACACTCAATGAAATCCTTGACAACATCAATATTTTCTCTGCTTATCATGTTGTTGCTTATTGGTCCAGTTGTGAGAATTTTTTTTCTTTATGTTGAAATGTAATCCATACTGAAGAATTTAGTCTTTGATCTTCATCAGCTAGTGCTTCAAGTCCTCTTCACTTTCAGCAAGCAATGTGTGTTGTCTGCATATCACAGAGCCTGGCAATCTACTTCCAAAATATCAGCCATTGAAAACCCTGTAGACAACAGTTCTATTCTGACACACATGGGGTCACCAGGAGTAGGAGTCAACTCAATAGGTAACTGTTTCTTCGTTGTTGTTTGTTTGGTTAGTTTTGCTTTTTAAACCAATTAGCCTTAAGAAGATAATAAGAGTCATGATGGTGGAGTCAGACACTCGATTTGAATCTCTGCTCTGATTATTTACTTAGTGGGAGAATATAAGCAAATTGCTTACCTTCTCTGCTCTATTTATTCATCAGGAAAATGAATAAATGTAATACACCTTCCTCATGAGGCTGTAGTGAGGATTAACTCAGGACTGCAGTACATGCAGGATGGTGTCTGACTCCTATCAGCAATCAAGATTATTAGCCATAGTGATAAAATCAATATTTAAATCTATCTTGAAGATACAGTTGAGTGTTTTTTTTCAGACTGGCATAAATACGTTACTGTTTCTTTCTATAGCTAAACTATCTCAAAGAAAGAAACAAAGCTCTTCTGCTCACCTATCTGATGAGTTAACATTAGTTAAAACAATTTAACATTAGTTAAAACAAAAATCATATTAAGCCAATAATATAAACTGTTTTAAAGTTTACTTAGTATAACATTTGCAAATTAGCCAACACTTCTGACTAGAGTCCAAAGATGAAAGAACTTCCAAAGATTCTTATACCCCATGTTACCGACATGACCAAGGAAACGGGGTCACAGTACTGTTTTCGTGACAACAATTTAACCTAAATCATAGATTCCAGTTGACTTTGGATTTTCTGTTTCTCAAAATTACTGCACATAGATAATTATTCCAAAGAGCCCAATGCCCAAGGCAAAACAACTTTTATTAAGCTACTTACTAGGCTATTTTGTTTGGCCTAAAGGTGATTTTAGGAAATGAGTTTTCTCAAGGTTGAAAGTTCAAAGGAAGATCTCAGGGCAATGGCCTGAGTAAATCACCCCAACCCCATGGACTGCAGAAATCTGGATTCCAAGAGAATTAAACTCCATTCTCACATGGAAACATTACCTAAGCTTCCTCTTTCTCAGATACTGAAGAAAGAGTCGTTGTGACATTTTCTTGTGCTCATTCTGCAAAAGTCTCTTTTTCTCTCTTTACAAGAATAAAAAAGAGAGCAAGGGAGAGCAACACAACCTAGAAAAGCTAAGTACCCCCAGGCTCCCTCTGGCCAAGGCTGGCTTGGATTCTCCAAGAGGAGTGACAGAGCATTCTCCTGCTTCCTTGCTTTTCTTCTCAGAAATAAAGCTTGGTTTGATTCACATATTCTACGAAGTTTTCCGCTAAGCTTTTAATAACAACCAGTTTCCACTGAGATAACTCCAACCTACCGCAACCCCATGTGTGTTGGGGTAGAACTGTACTCCGTGGGTGTGTTAGACTGGGTTCTCTAGAGAAGCAAAAACCAGCAAAGCTTATATATATATATAGAGAGAGAGAGAGAGAGAGAGAAATTTATCTTAGGAAAATGGCTCACAAACGTATAGAAGCCAACAAGTTCAAAGTCCCTGGAGAAAACGTCAGGCTGGAGGCAGCCTTAGCTTCTGCAACCACAGGGGGCCAAGAAGCTCAAGGCTGGCAGGCAGTACCCTGGCTGTTGACTCCAATGAAAGAAGAATCCAAGATCTCCAGGCCGAGCCGTGGGCTGCTCACTCACAGAAAGTTGTAGGCAGCACAGCAGAGTCCCAATCCACAGAAGATATCTTTCTTCCCAGGATGTCCCTGGATATCCTGGAAGCAGGCCACACCCCTAGGGAAACTCCCCTTGGGCAGGTTGGCCACTCAGAACACAGTCATCCTATCCCATCATGGGAATAACCACACAGAACTGGGGTCCAGCCAAGTTGACACACAGCTCCAACTATCACAATGGGGTATTCACTGGCTGATTTTTCAGAAGTAGATCACCAAGTGTTTCTTCCCAAATACCTCTGAAACTCCAAACTCACTGCCATCAAGTCAGATCTGGCTCATAGTAACCCCTCCTTGGGTTTTCAAGGCAGTATCACTACGAAAGTAGATTGCCCAATTTTCCTTCTGAGGAGTGGTAGGTTTGAATCACCAGCCTTCTGGTTAGCAGTCAAATGCCTTAGGCACTACACCACCAGAGCTCCTAAAACACTTCGGGTGAACTCAAATCTCCAAACTTTCCATTAGCAGCTGAGAGCACTAACCATTTGCACCACCCATGGACTCTGGGTTTTTGATAGTTGCTGTTGTTGTTAGGTGTTGTCGAGTCAGCCCGACTCATAGCAACCCCTCCTTGGGTTTCCAAGGTGCTTTCACTACAGAAGTAAATTGCCCAAACTTCCTTCCAAGGAGTAGCTGGTGGGTTTGAACCACCAGCCTTCTGATTAGTAGTCAAGTGCCTGAAGCACTACACTACCAGAGCTCCCATTAAAGATGAAGTTCTGCTCAAGCACAAATATTTACTAAGGGTCAATATATATAGATAACATATTAGGTCAGGTAACCTGGAGCACACCTAATCTTCCACAAATTTGTAATCTAGAAGGAGTGATAAGAAGGATATACATGGAAAGTTAATTAAATAGACACGTAAATCCGTAGTACAGAAAATAAATGATGCCTCCATTTGTTTGATTATGAGTAGCAGTGGAAAGAGTATGAGCACTGGACCCAGAGCCAAAAGCCACTGCCATCAAATTCAACTCATAGTGACCCTATAGGAAAGTAGAACTGCCCCATAGGGTTTCTAAGACTGTAAATCTTTACATAAGTAGACTGCCTCATCTTTCTCCTGCTGAGCAGCTGGTGGATTTGAACTGTCAACTTTTTGATTAGCACCCGAATGCTTTAACCACTACACCACCAGAGCTCCCCAGAGTCAGAGATTAGACTCTAAATCCAGCCCAGACTTTACCTGAGGGCAAGTTACTCAACTGAACAATCTATGGAATTCTTCAGTGCCTTGGCCTCCTTCTGCCTAAAACCTCCAAGGGCAAAGGCCCTGCTGCCCTGATGTAACAAGGAATGATTCTCAATTTGAGTTATGCCTAAATCAGAGCCTGGATTGTGTGGTCTGGTATGAAGTTTCTGGTCATGTTGTAGCTGTCATCAAGTTGGCTCCGACTCATGGCAACCTTATGTATAAAAGAACAAACTTTTGCCCAGTCCTTCGTAAATTCCTTCTCAAATTCATTTGGCAGCCACTGTGTATTTTCAATGCCTTCTAACTTAGGGTGCTCATCTCCCAGCGTTGCATCAGATAATATTCTGTTGTGGTCCATAGAGTTTTCATTGGGTAATTTTTGGAAGTAGATCACCAGGTCTTTTTTTTTCCTAGTCTGTCCTAGTCTGGAAGCTCTACTGAAACCTCTCCAACATGGGTGACTCTGCTGGTATTTCAAATACTGGTGCCCTAGATTCCAGCATTATAGCATCATGCAAGCCGCCACAGTACAACTAACTGACAGACAGGTGGTAGTCTGATCATATTAAATTGTCACAAACTAACCCATAAGATTCTTTCTATTGGGAGGCATATCAGATAGGTAGAATGGTCACAGAGATGTTCCCATCTGAGCAGGCTGAATGATCAGGTATGTCTAGGCATGGGGGCATGTGCCCATGATCATGTGTAAGGCTGGCAGATGATGTTTCTACATGCATATTTGTAGGTGCTGTAAGAATGTCCAGGTGTATAGTAAAGCTGACAAGGGACAAGGTTGTGGTGGCTTCTTGGCCATAGCCAACTACCTTGAGGGAGTGAGTAGTTGGACCAGTGGACTTGGGATCATGGTCCACTGATTGGACATAACACACTACAATTGGCATAACACACTACAAAAAAACATTGTCTACATCCTACTTGGTGAGTAGCAACTGGGGTCTTAAAAGCTTCCAACCAGCCATCTAGAAGCAACAATGGTTCTTTCCTCGTCCAGAGCAAAGAAGAATGAAGAAAAACAAAGACACATGGAAACAATTAGTCCAGTGGACTGGTAGGCCATGTGATCCTCAGCCTTAGCCTATGTGACTATGAGACCAGAAGAATTAGAAGGTGCCCAGCTACCACTGTCAAACAGTCAGAGGGGGATTGGTGCAGGACATCCTATGTAGAGTGGGAGAACAATGTGGAACAAAACTCAAAATCATGAAAAAAAAAAAAAAAACAGGTTTGCTGGTCTAATAGAGCCCAGTGAGACCCCCGAGTCTATAGCTCCTAGTTCCTCTTCAGGTCTGGAACAGAACTCACTCCAGAAACTTCCAGCCAAACAATAGACAGGCATATGGGGTGAACATTTACATCAGGTCGATACCCTCCTTGGAGCGATCAATTGTAGGAAAACAGAAGGGCAGCGTTTTGCTCAGGGGGCAGAAGTGCATGGGAAGCAAGGATACATGGAAGAGGTAACTACAGGGAGGAAGGAGGAAGAGAGCTGTTTCACTGTGGGGAACTGAAGTCAATATCAAGAAACAAAATGTGCATGACCTGCTGTATGGAAAATGAATTTGCTCTGTAAACTTTCACTAAATCACAATAAAAGATTAAAAAAAAAAAAAAAAGATGTTCCCATCCTTATCTCCAGAACCTCTAAACGTGTTATTGTACATGACCAAAAGGTCTTTGCAGATGTTATTAGGGTTGTAGATCTTAAAATTGGGAAATTATCTTGATTATCCAGGTGGGCTCTAATACCCTGAGCTCTTAAAAGCAGAGAATTTTCTGTGTCTAGAGGTAAGAGAGATGAAGCAGAAGGGAGTTCACAAAGACGCAAAACAGAAGAAGGACTTGACCCACCTTTTCTGGCTTTGAAGATGAAGGGATCACAAGCCAGGAAAGATGAGCAGCTTGTAGAAGCTGAGAATGACTCTTGGCCATCAGCCAAGAAATAAATGAGAACCTCGTCCTACAGCCAAACAGAATAGAATTCTGGTACAACCTTAATGAGTCTGGAAGTGGATTCTCCCTTGGTTTTGGCTGTATGAGACCCTAAGCAGAGGACCCAGACAAGCATGTTGGATTTCTGACCTACAGAATAATAAATAGATGTTTTAAGCCTCTCAACAGACAGTAAATTATTTTACAGTAATAGAAAATAAATAGTGTGACTTGAGATACACAAAGAGAGAAAGAGAATGGATCTTTGTTGTCACTTGGCACCTAATACCGTGCCTGAGATTTGTGTAATTATCCTGATTTCCAGAACAAGGTCCTTCCTATTGTCTCTCTTCACTGTATGTCATAGGCTGTGCTGCTATAACATAAAAAGCACAAATGGGTGACTTTGAAGAACATGAATTTATTTTCTCATAGTTCTGAAGGCTAGACGTGTACATCAGGGTGTTGGCCATGTTGATTCCTTCCTTGTAGGTAGTCCTGGGGGTTTCTCGGAGATCCTCACATGGCATCTGCCATCCCCCATATGTATGTATATCTCTGTGTCTAATCTACTCTTTTTATGACTCAGAAGTGATTACCCTACTCAGGCATAATCTAATTGTTGTAGCAAAAAAAAAAAAAAAAAACCTAATTCTAAAGAGGATCATATTTACAGATGTGGGGGTTAGAATTCCAATACGTATTTTGGGGGGACACAATTTAATCCATAAAATTAATCAATAATCTCACAAGAATTTTGTGAAGAAGGCAGAGAAGAATTGCCAATTCAGTTCTTCCAATGAGGAACATGAGACAGAAAGAGGTTTACAATTTGCCAGCAAGGCATGTCTAGTTACTGGCAGGACAGAGACTAGAACTTCAGACTTATGGCTCCCAGCTCAGGAACCTTCCAGAAAACCACTCCAGGAAGAAGACTTTGCATATCAGACCAGCCACTTACTTTTCTGTAGATAGCAAATATGGTTCCAATGGAGGCCAGACAGTCAATGTTGGAAGATCCATCCAGCGGGTCAAAGCAGACCACATATTTGCCCTAAATGAATAGACAGGAAGGGACCATTCCATCAGGTTATCTTCCCACCAGCACAATTTCTCTATCTAAGTGGCTATTTATGACAGTTAATTCTACATCAAAAAGATATTTAGATCAACAGGATATCCTTATCAAAATATGCAATGATAAGGAGGGCAGAGTGCAGCAGCGTATTTAAATTCTGCAGTCCAGGGCCAGCTCTGCCCATAACAGATTAGTAGACAAAGCGACTTGAATACCACCCACTCCAAAGAGCTCTTCTTTGTGCTCTGTTCTGCCCTCCCCTCCTCCCTTGGCCCATTGAGGACACAGAGTTGCTAAGTGTGTTGTAGGAAGTCAGTTCTGACCTAGGTACCAGGCAGAGAAGAGGTAGGGAAGCTGAAGATAAACTTGGGCTACTGCCAAAGGTATTCTGAGCCAGCTCGACTGGTATCCCCATTACAGTCAGTTACCAATTTATTGATAATTCTTCCTGAATGCCTCCCCAGAGGGATTTTTAAATTGTGAGCATCAATTTGCCAAAATCCTCAGAAAACAATTTGCCAAAACATCTCAGAAAATCATAGAACAATATCCCAGCACCTCTGGCCTGTTTTATTAAGATAGCTGTTATTCATAAATATGTCAGGAGAATAAAAACACTCTTCTGAGTTTGCTGCATCCAATCCACTTGTTTGATGTGAAGACCAGACAACAGAGTAAGTGCAGTCATAAGTACTCAGCTCCCCATCACCATTTCCCTGCTGTCACAGGCACCCCCAGCCACCATTACCTGGAGAAAAATCACTAGGACTTTTTATAAACCTAGTGAGACACAGACATGGTGAGCACCCTCAGAGATGAGGACCAGAGTCTTCTGCTCTAGGTTCCTCATGTGGTTAAAGCATTTGGCTGCTAACCAAAAGGTCAGCAACTCAAACTTATCAGCCTTGTGGCGGAGAAAGATAAAAAAGTCTGCTTCTGTAAAGATTTACAGCCTTGGAAACTCTATGGGGCAGTTCTACTCTGTCCTATCAGGTTGCTAAGAATCAACCGGCTAGCTTTTTTTTTTTTTTTTTGGTCTTGTTTTGTTTTGATTTAATTAAACACCAGGAGTCTTTGGGTGGTGCAAACAGTTAACATGTTCGGAGGCTAACCAAAACTCAGAGGCATTTCTGACAAAAAGCCTGGTGATGAACTTCCAAAAATTCAGCCATTGAAAACTCTATGGAGCACATTTCTACTGACACACAGGGGGTCACTATGAGACAAAGTCAACTTAACAGCAACTGGTTAATAAAACATCAGGTAATTTTTCCCTCCACTAAAATTATTTTTCCCTAACTTTCCAGTGAGTAATGCCCTAGCTTGATTTGACCTTTATTTCTTTTTCTTAATTTGCTCAGCTAAAGGGAGAAAAAAAAAATGGGATCATCCACAAACTTGCAGATTCCCCAACTTCCCTGTGAATAATCCAACCTTATCTGCTCACTCATTCATTCACTTACTCAGCAGATGTTTGTTGAGCATCTAGCATATGCTGGAAAGTGTTCAAGGTACTGGGATTTATTCATGAATAACAGAGGCAAACTTCTGATTTCCTGGAGCTGACGTTAGTGAGGAAAACATAATACACAAATAAACACATTCATAAATAGATCGTAGTGCCCTGTAGAAAAATCAAGCAAGGTAAGGGCTCAAGAGTTATCAGGGAAGGGACACTACTTTAGCTATGATAATCCAGACAGATTCTCTGAGGAGGAAATTTTTAATCAGAGACCTGATAGGAATTAAGGAATGAAGCCACATAGAGAACCACCAAACCGAAAAACCAAACTCATTGCTGTCGAGTCTGATCTGACTCATAGCATCCCCTCCTTGGGTTTCTGAGGCGGTATCACTACAGAAGTAGATAGCCCAACCTTCCTTCCGAGGAGTGGCTGGTGGGTTTCAACCGCCAGCCTTCTGGTTAATAGTCAAATGCCTTAGGCACTACACCACCAGAGCTCCTTACATGGAGAACTAGGAAGGAAAATTTAGGTAGCGAAATTGGCAGGTGTTGCCTGGTGGGAACAGCCTTGGCATACTCAAGACATTGCATGAAGACATGTGTGGCTCAAGCTGACTGGGAAAGAAAATGATTGGAGATTGGAATCAAGAATTAAAAAAGGGTCATATCAGGCAAAGTTGACTGTAATTGCTGTAAATCTACTGAAATTATGTATAAAGTGCCCTGCACATTACCTGGCATAAAAAAAAAAAAAAAAAAGCAGTTGCTGTCAAGTCAGTTCTGACTCATGGCAGCCCAGTATGTGTCAGAGTAAAACTGGGCTTTATGGGGTTTTCAGCGGCTGATTTTTCAGAAGTAGATCACCAGGCCTTTCTTCTGAGGCCCCTCTCTGTGGATGTGAACCCCCAGTCTTTCAATTAGCAACCAAGTGTGTTAACTGTTTGCTCCACCCAGGGACTCCAAGTTTTTGATAGGTTGCCCTTAAAAATGAAGTTCTGGCCTTTTTTAGACAACAGTCAGCCAAGCACAAATATTTACTAAAGGTCAATACGTATATATAACTCACTAGGTCAGGTGACCTGGGGCACCTAATCCTCCACGGAGTTTATAATCTCGAAAGAGAGATAAGAAAGATAAACATGGGAAGTTAATTATACAGACATTACGTAATTAGTGGCAATTTGTAATATAAAAAATAAATGATGCCTCCATTTATTTGATTATGAGTAACAGTGGAAAGAGTGTGAGCACTGGAGCCAGAGCCAAAACCCACTGCCATCAAGTCTAACTCATAGCAACACTACAGGACAGAGTAGAACTGCCCCCATAGGGTTCCCAAGGCTGTAAATCTTTATGGAAGTAGACTGCCTCATCTTCTTTCTGCTGAGCAGCTAGTGGGTTTGAATTGCTGACCTTTTGGTTAGCAGCTGAATGCTTCAACCACTATAACGCCAGAGCTCCCCCGAGCCAGAGATGAGCCTTTAAATCCAGTCCAGCACTTTACCTGAGGGCAAGTTACTCAACTGAACAATCTGTGGAACTTTTCAGTGCCTTGGCCTCCTTCTGCCTGAAACTTCCAAGGCAAAGGCCCTGCCACCCTGATTAGGTAAATGTGACTTTACTTTTTCCTTTCCAGCTAATCAAGAAATGGCATCTTGTCTCTAACACCCAATAGTCCCAATGTTTATTTTGTATTACTGTATTGCAACTGTACATTGATCAAACTTTTGACCACCTAGTAGTCCTTCTTCTTAATAAACTGTTTGTGAACAGGTAGAGAATGTAGACTCTCCCCAGCCATGCCCCACACTGACCAACTTTACCAATGAATTTAGGGAAGAGCGTATAGTCTTTATGATTTCTTTTCTAGATTAGCCTAACCATTTGTCATGCAGGAAGAAATCTCTGCTGAAACCATACCCCTTTGGGGAAGTGACTTCAGTAGGGAAAGTGCTGATAGGAGGGGTGAGAGGCTATACAGTAAGCTCTTCCAGCCGGCAACAGTTTTGACTGGATTCTGCAAGCCTCAAGCCCCAAATGACAGTAGCACTTGATATTGATACATTAAGTGAAATCCACTCAGGTGTTTTGGTAAATCACCCTGGTTTATTTCCTGACTGAATCACTGCCCTGCTATGGAGTCTTTTACTGGGCAACACAGGACTGACAACTAAAGAAGTACTTATTCCTTTGTTTCCAGAAAACAAATGTTAAGAAATAGAGGAAAACCTGAGAGACTAAAAAACAAAGCAAGGTAATCAGTCTTCCAAATTCATCTACTGGGGAGGAGTGGAAGAGCAGCCCTCCTGGGTAGCACCCACCCTCTTGTCCTTGGCTGTAATAATAGCTTCTTTATTCTCTTCTGAGACCAGAACACAGGTGCTGTAGGAAGACTGGAGCATATTGATCACCAGGGCATTGGATAACACATCCAGTTTCTTCACCTCATCTCCCGTCACGTTAATGCTTCCCGCAATGCCATACCTAAGAAGACAAGAGGCTGAATCAAATTACAAAGGGGCACCTAACTCCAGGAGAGAACCCCAGGCACCAACAAACCCACAGTGTTCAGGAACTAAGGCAAGGTTTTGGAAGATGGGGGAGTGTTTTCTATGTTTCCCTCCTTTCATTTCATGTCTTAGGAGTCTCCAAATTCTAACTATAAAGAAGTATGTGTATTAAGTCTCACAATGGCAATTCTCAGTCTCAATTCGTTTACACCTCAGGGATATTGTCAACATTTCTCATTCTCCCACTAAGATTACCAGTACCAGTTTCCTTCAAGTTGATTCCAACTCCTGGTGACCCCATGTGTGTCAGAGTAGAATTGTGATCCGCAGGGTTTTGTAAAGAAAAATACAAACTGAAAATAGAAGTTTTAATTCTCCCTATTGAAAATATGGGAACTCTGGTAGCATAGTGCTTAAGGCACTGACTGCTAACCAGAAGGCTGGCAGTTCAAACCCACCGGCCCCTCCTCAGAAGGAAGGTTGGGCAATCTACTTTTGTAGTGATATTGCCTCAGAAACCCAAGGAGGGGTCACTATGAGTCAGATCTGACTCGACAGCAGTGAATTTGGTTTTTTGTTTTGTTTTTTAACAACAGGTTGTATCCACTCAGCTTTTAAAAACATTTTTTTTAAAAAAAGTTGCCATGGAATTCATTCTGACTATGGCGGCCCAATGTGTGCAGAGAGTGGCTGTGCGCTGTAGGATTTTCAGAAGCATATCACCAGGCCTTGCTTCTGAGATGCCTGTAGGTACATTTCAACCACAAAATGTTCAGTTAGTAGTTGAGCCCTTAACTACTTATGCCGTCCACGGACTCCCTTCAGCTAAGCAAGGGGTCAGATTTGTTTCTGTTTTTGCAATCTCTGTAGTGGATTATCTTTGATGCATTGCATTCTAATTTAGTGCTTATTCAGTTATAAAACTTTTCTTTCTCTCATATCTTGGTGGAGAGATTTTCTGGGTTGGGAGTAGATTTTGCTTTTAATATTATTTCCCCAACACTATTCTTGTTTTTCCTTCTTTTAAAAATATTTTATTGTGTTTTCAGTGAAAGTTTATATAGCAAATTAGGTTCCCATTTGACAATTTCTATACAATTTATCCAGTGACATGAGTTACATTTTTCACAATGCTTCAGCCCCATCATCAATTGCCTTCTGGAACCCCAACCATTTTTTAATGGCTGATTTTTCAGAATTAGTTTGCCAGGCCTTTCTTCTGAGGTGTCTGTGGATAGACTCGAACCTCCAACCTTTTTGTTAGCAGCCAAGTATGTTAACCATTTGCCCCAGACAGAGCCTCCCCAGTAAATTTAACCATCATACAGTCTAGCTACAATACAAACTGATGCTCAGCACCAGTAGATGAAGAGGATGGGAAGAAGAGGATGGGAAAGTTTCTAAAATCAGACACATTACCCTAACTGTCTTCAAAAAGTATAAGAGCATGGCTTTCCAGCCTTGGAACCAGAAGTATTGGTTGATTATCCTCAAATTGTGTCCTGCTGGATTAAATTAAAAATTGCCCTGTAGTAAGTTGGTGTTATTATTGAAAGAAACCTACAGACAGAGTTTACCTAATTTGATTTGGTTCTTCACTACCATCCAAGCAACAATAAAGAGCACCAGTACAAAATTTATTTCTAGATCCTCTGTGTTTTAGAGGATTAATATGTAGAGGTCTCCCTGCTTCCATCCTCACCCCCTTCTGGATATTCTTAACACAACAACAGTGGAGAGATCGTCTTAAAACACATCACCTGCCTCACCCAGGGTCAAATCTCAAGTTCTCACGCTGGGCTTCAGACCCATCCATGGTACCCATTTCTGTGCTGACCTTGGCTCCTGTCCCATTAGCCCTCACTCGGCCAGTCTCGGTCTCCTTATTTTTTCTGGAACACACTGTAGCCTCCCTTCCTGGGACACTCTTCCCTCCAAAAGCCACAGAGTCATCCTCCCACTCAAGTCTAACCCAAAGATTATGTTCTCATAATTAGTGTCACTGAATTATATATGTGAAGATGTTGAAATGGGCAAGTTTTTTGTTACATATATATTTATCATACACACACACAAAATTCTCAGTGAGGTCTTCCTTGTCCATGGGTCTAGCAGTCTCCTCTTCACAACATCTTTCCTGATTTATTTTTCTCTGTAGCGCTTATCACCATCATCATCAAACTTTTTTTGTGTGTAAGCTCCACAAACGCAAGGTTTGTTTTTCATTGTTTTGTTCATCTCTACACTTCTTAGTATCTAGAGAATGTGGTTAACTCTTTTGCTTTTTAGTCAGAAGATTGTTACCTCTGTTATAACTTTAAAGGTAGTTTGCCTTCATGTAAACACTTAAGATAAATGACTACCAATTCCAAGATGCTTAATTAATTAACTTATTTTCATTTTTTAATTTTTGCAATGTTTCCTCCCCTCCCCTCTCACTCCTGGTAGCCAGCAAAGAAAGTTTCCTTCCATACATAAACCTTTCCTTGACTTTTTACAATAATGAACTGATGTGATATTTGTCCTTCTGTAATTGCCTTATTTCAGGTTCATCTATGTTACCCAGTATTTTACAGATTCTACCTTATTCTTCAGTGTTGCATAGTATTCCATTGTGTGTATGCACCATAGTTTGGTTATCCATTCTTCTGTTGATGGGCACCTAGCTTGTTTCCATCTTTTTTCTATTGTAAATAGTGCTGCAATGAACATGGGTGTGCATATATCTGTTCTTGTCCTGGCTCTCACTTCTTTAAGATATATATACCTAGTAATGGAATGGCTGGGTCAAATGGTATTTTTAATTCTAACTTTTTAAGGAATCACCATACTGCTTTCCACAGTGGTTGTATCATTTGACAGTCCCACCAGCAGTGTATGAGAGTCCCAATCTCTCCACATCCTCCCCAGCACTTGTTATTTTCTGTCTTGTTGAACTTTGCCATTAGTGCTGGGGCCAGATGGTATCTCACTGTGGTTTTATTTGCATCACTCTAATAGCTAATGATCGTGAACATTTCTTCATGTGTTTGTTGGTTGCCTGAAAATCCTCTTTGATGAAGTGTCTATTCATGTCTTCTGCCTATTTTTAAATTAGATTGTCATTTTGTTGTTGGGGTGTTGGATTTTTCTATAAATTTTAGAGATAAGCCCCTTGTCAGATATGTTGATGCCAAATATTTTTTCCCAATCTCTATATTATCTTTTACTCTTTTGGAGAAGTCTGTAAAAGCACATTAAAATTTAATTTTTAGAAGGTCCCATTCATCTAGTTTATCTTCTGCTGTTTGTGCATTTTGGGTTATGCTTGAGAGTCTATTTTTGCCATAAATTCCAAAAACCAAATTCACTGCCATCAAGTAGGTTCTGACTTATAGTGACCCCCTTTGGGTTTCTGAGGTAATAAATCTTTATGGAAGTAGATTGCCCAGCCTTCCTTCCATGGAGTGGCTGTTGGGTTTGAAGCACCAACCTTCTGGTTAACAGTCAAATGTCTTAGACACTATGCTACCAAATTAGGGCCCCTAAATTTGCCCCTAGTTTTTCCTTGAAGAATTTTACAGTTTCAGGTTTCACATTTAAGTCTTTGATCCATCTGCAGTTAGTTTTTGTGTATGCTGTGAGATGCCAGCACCATTGTTAAAAAGACCATATTTTCCCCCATTTAATGGATTTCAGCTCTTTGTCAAAAATCAGCTGACCATAGATCTATGGATCTATTTCTGGGTTCTCAATTCTGTTCTACTGGTATATGTGTTTGTTGTTGTACCAATACCAGGCTATTTTGATTACTGGGGCTGTATAGTAGGGGACACTACATGGTTTAAAATCAAGAAGGGAGTGCGTCAGGGTTGTACCCTTTCTCCACATTATTCAATCTATATGCTGAGCAAATAATCTGAGAAGCTGGACTATATGAAG
>NW_006921592.1:24934448-24937006 GCF_000298275.1 Orycteropus afer afer
GGTTGCGATGATGGGCTCAAGTATAGCAGGGATTGTGGGGCTGGCGTGGGATCGGGCAGTGTTTCGTTCTGCTGTGCATGGGGTCACTATGAGTCGGAAATAACTCGACAGCACTTAACAACAACAACAACAGTTTTCCTTTTTAGTGATGTCTTTGCCTGGTTTTGGTATCAAGGTTATGCTTGCTTTATAAAATGAATTTAGAAGGATTCCATCTTTTTCTATGTCCTGGAATAGTTTGAGTAGGATTGGTGTCAGTTCTCTGAACATTTGGTAGAATTCTCCAGTGAAACCACCAATATTCTTAATTTTGCAAACACGATTCTCTACCTTCTTCTCCTCCCTCTCCCACTTGCTGTATATCTTAGCCACTCCTTGCCTCACTGTCTTGCATTCCATTAACTGCAAATGTCTTGGGGTCCCCTGTATTCCACAAGCTACCCTGGAGTCAGCCCCATTCACAAACGGAATGAAAACTAACTAGTCCTGCTCCATGGTTACAGATCTGACCATTGTGAAAGTTTACAGAGATAATTAGTCTTCCATTCAAAATTTTATTCACATTTTGCTTCATAACATTAGTTGCAACTCCCTCAATGTAACAGCACTGTTCCCATTTGCTACCTGGGTCCCCTATTCTACTTATCCTTGTTTCCTGCCCCTTCCTGCCTTTTGAACTTTATTTTTGGGCAAATGCTTCCCTTTTGATCTCATATGGTTGATTATTCTGAAGTTCAGAATAATCATTCATTCCTCACAAGTGTTGTTTTTCACTTTATAAACCTGTCTGTTGTTTGGCTGTTAGGTAATCCCCAGGGCTAGGTTCAATTTCAGGTGTGAAGGATGTCTATGGGTCACAGTCTCAGCAGTCCCATCAGTCTCTATCAGACCAGTAAGTCTGATCTTTCATATGATTTTGAATTGTGTTCTAATTTTTTTTTTTTTTTTTGCATTTTGTCCAGGACCTTCATTAGTCCCTATAAGAGCAGTCAGTAGTGGTAGCCAGGTACCGTCTAGTTCTTCTGGAGCCTGGGGTTCACATGATCCATTAGTCCTTTGAGCTAATTATTTGAGTCTTTGATTTTCTTCACTCTTTTTTCCTTCTCATGGGATGAGACCAATAGTTTCACCTTAGATGGCCTCCTGTTAGCTTTAAGACCCAAGTCAATACTCACCACAGTAGACTATAGAACATTTCTTTGTGAACTACATTGTACCAAATGATTTAGCTGACCCTGAGGCTGTGTTCTAAGCTCTCAAGCCCAGTGACTCATTCCCACAAGGTGTTTAGTTATGACTACAATGAACAACACAATGCACTGCTGTCGAGTTGGATCCGACTCATAGCGACTCCTCCTTGGGTTTCCGAGGTGGTATCACTTCGGAAGTAGATCGCCCAATCTTCCTTCTGGGGAGTGGCTGGTGGGTTTGAATCGTCAGACTTCTGGTTAGCAGTCAAATGCTTTAGGTACTATGCCACCAGAGCTCCCAGTTATGACTAAGAAATTTTTATAATATTGCCCCTCTTTGCTCTCCTATGCACATGAATTTATTTACAGCACATACAAATATGTTTGTAGAAATATCCTCTGCCAAACCTGTATATAGTCATGGGTGTAGTCCTGTTCACCTATCCATACCTGTTTGGCTTGCATGTCTGCCTATGTATCTACTCATTGATTATTGTTTGCTATTACTGATAGCGTGTATGTAATAGTATTTACTTTCGTTGTCTGTAACTCTTGTGCACCTCTCTTCATCCTCCTTTGCCTTTCCCTTCACCTAAATTAACACATGTCTGTTATCAACTGTGTACCATTCCCTGGAGAAGGATGTCATGCTTGGTAAAGTGGAGGGTCGACGAAAGAGGGGAAAGCCTTCGACTAGATGGATTGACACGGTGGCTGCAACAATGGGCTCAAATATAGCAAGGGTCATGGATCTGGCACAGGATCGGGTGGTGTTTCGTTCTGCTGTGCATGGGGTCGCTATGAGTCAGAAACGACTCGACAGCACCTAACAACAACAACATTATCAACTTAACGATTTTCCCTCCTCTTCCCTCCCTTCCTTGGTAGCCATCAAAAAAATGTTTCTCTTTGTGTGTAAACTTTTCCTTAACTTTTTATACTAGTGGTCTCATACAATATTTATCATTCTGTGATTAACTTATTTCACTCAGTATAATGCCTTACAAGTTCATCCACGTTATGAGGTGTTTCATGGATTCGTCATTCTTCAACTTTACATTGTATTCCATTGTGTGTATGTACTGTCCTTTGTTTATCCATTTATCCATTAATGGACACTTAGGTTATTTCTATCTCTTTGCTATTGTGAATAATGCTGTGATGAACATGGGTGTGCTTATATCTATTTATGTTCCTGCTCTTATCTCTCTAGGATACATATCTAGCGGTGGGATGGCCAGTATTTCTATTTCCAACTTTTTAAGGACATCCTATATATTTTTTTTTTTCATTAGGATTTGGGTGAAGATTTACAGAGTAAATTCACTTTTCATACAGCAGTTCACATATACTTTGTCTCATGTCATT
>NW_006921592.1:24939671-25001407 GCF_000298275.1 Orycteropus afer afer
AGTCTTCAATCTTCATCAGTAAGTGCTTCAAGTCATCTTCACTTTCAGCAAGCAAAGTTGTGTCATCAGCGTATCTCAGGTTGTTAATGAGTCTTCCTCCAATCCTGATGCCACGTTCTTCATCATATAGTCCATCTTCTCAGATTATTTGCTTAGCTTACAGATTGAATAAATTTGGTGAAAGGATACAACCCTAACACTCCCTACCTGATTTTAAACCATGCAGTGTCCCATTGTTCGGTTCTAATGACAGCCTCCTAGTCTATGTACAGGTTCCTAATGAGTGCAATTAAGTGTTCTGGAATTCCCATTCGTCTCAATGTTATCCATAATTTGTCATGATCCACACAATTGAATGCTTTTGCATAGCCAATAAAACATAAGTAAACATCCTTCTGGTATATTTTGCTTTGAGCCAAAATGCATCTGACATTAGCAATGATGTCCCTCATTCCACATTCTCTTCTGAATCCAGCTTGCAGTTCTGGAAGTTATGTGTCAATATACTCCTGCAACCATTTTTTAATTATCTTCAGTAAGATTTTATTTGTATGTGATATTAATGATATTTTTTGATAATTTCCATATTCTATGAGATCACCTTTCTTTGGAATGGGTACAAATATGGATCTCTTCCAGTCAATTGTCCAGGTAGCTGTCTTCCAAATCTCTTGGCTTGGTCAAGTAAATGTCTCCAACATGGCATCAGTTTTTTGAAACATCTCAATGGGTATTCCATCAATTCCTGGAGTCTTGTTTTTTACCACTTCCCTCAGTGCAGCTTCAACTTCTTCATTCAATAGCATTAGTTCTTGATCATATGCCACTTCCTGAAAGGGGTGAACATTACCAATTCTCTTTGGTATAGTGACTCTGTGTATTCCTTCCATCTTCTTTTGATGTTTCCTGCATCATTCAATATTTTGCCCATAGAAGATTCCAATATTGCAACTCAAAGCTTAAATTTTTTCTTCAGTTCTTTCAGCTTGAGAAATGCTGAGGGTGTTCTTCCCTTTTGGTTTTCTAATTCCAGGTCTTTGCACATTTCATTATAATAATGGACTTTGTCTTCTCAAGCTGTTCTTTGAAATCTTCTGTTCAGCTCTTTGATCTTGTAATTTCTTCCATTTGCTTTAGCTTCTCTCCATTCAAGGGCAAGTTTCAGAGTCTCTTCTGACATCCATTTTGGTCTTTTCTTCCTTTCCTATCTTTTTAATAACCTTTTGGTTACTTCATGGATGATATTCTTGATGTTATCCCACAATTCTTCTGGTTTTCAGTCATTGGCATTCAGTGCATCAAATCTATTCTTTAGATGGTCTCTAAATTCAGGAGGGATATATTCAAGGTTGTATTTTGACTCTGACTTGTTTTAATTGTCTTCATTTACAAGTTCAACTTGCATATGAGCAGCTGATGGTCTGTTCCACAATCAGCTCCTGGCCTGTTTTGGCTGAAGATATTGAGCTTTTCCACTGTCTCTTGCTACAAATGTAGTCAATCTGATTCCTGTGTACTCCATCTGATGAAGTCCATGTGTATACCCATCATCTGTGTTATTGAAAAAACGTATTTGCAATGAATAAGTTGTTGGTCTTTCAAAATTCTATCACACGATCTCCAGCATAATTTCTATCATAAAAGCCATATTTTCCAAGTGCTGGTGGTTCTTCTTTGTTTCCAACTTTTACATTCCAATAACCAGTGATAATCAGCACATCTTGATTGCATGTTTGGTCAATTTCAGGTAAATATCTTCAATTTCCTCATCTTTGACTTTGGTGGTTGGTGTGTAAATTTGAATAATAGTAGTATTAACTGGCTTTCCTTGTAGGCATGTGGATATTGTCTTATCATCACAGCATTGTACTTTAGGATAGATGTGGTCTTTATGTTTGTGTGTCAACTTGGCTGGGCCTGCTTGAGTGGCTGGGCAGCTGGATGTAGTATTACCCATGATAAGACTGGTAATCAACTCCATGGTGAAATCTACTATGAGTAGCTGAGCAGCTGCCTTTGGGTGTGTGGTTTGCTTTCCATATATACGTAGCAGCTTTGGGAATGGTCTCTAGCTTATGGCACTCTTGGACCCTGCATGTAGCCTTGTCATTATTCAGCAGCCTGCCATGCTCTGCCAACTTTGGGACTTACAATGGACTTGAATCAATGGCTACCGTGTGGTTTGATAACATCAGGGCTGTGCCATTTTATTTGTTGATCTTGGGCTTGTTAGCCTCAGCAGCCAGTAGCTGCCTGAGTGAAGAGATGCCTCTAGCTTCAGTGGGCTGGATGCAAGAGGCAGAGCTGAAGCCCAAGGTCGAGGGGCTTTTACACAGACCCTGGAGACTGGTACTTTGAACTCAGACTTCTAGCCTCCTGAACTACAAGAGAATAAACTTCTGTTTATTCAAGCCATCCCATTTGTGGTATCCTGTCAGATCAATACTAGGTAACCAGAACAATAGATCTTGAAATATTCTTTGTGACAATGAATGCCACACCATTCTTCTTTAATTTGTCATTCCCAGCATGCTAGATCATATGGTTGTCTGATTCAAAATGACCCAAACTGGTCCGTTTCAGCTCACTAATACCTAGGATATGAATCTTTATGCATTCCACTTCATGTTTGACAACTTCCAATTTTTCCAGATTCAAACTTCATACATTCTATGTTCCAATTATTGATGGATGTTAGCAGCTGTTTCTTCTCTTTTGAGTTGTGACATGTCAGCAAATGGAGGTCCCAAAACCTCTACTGATCCATATCATTAAGTTCGGTTCTACTCTGATAAGCCAGTTCTTTCCTAGTCATTTTTTGAGTGCCTTCTTACCCGAAGTGCTCATCTTTTGGCACTGTATTGGACAATGTTTCAGGGCTACTCATAAAGTTGTCCAGTAATACATCAGACAGTGTTTCACTGCTATTCATCAGGTTTTCCCTGGTCAATTTTTTGAGAGGTGGATGGCCTCTTCCTTCTTCTGAGACTGTCTCAGTCTGGAAGCTCCACTGAAACCCATCTACCATGGGCAACCCTTCTGGTGTTTAAAACACCAGTGGCACAGCCTCCAGCCTCACAACAACATGCAAGCTGCCAGAGTACAACAAACTGACAGACAAGTTTATCTCCCTTAGCTGTTCCAAAACTGCTCCGCCAATTTCCTCGCCTTTCCCTTACTTGTTCCGGCTGTCTGGCTGTCCACCCTGCCTTTCCCACTTCCTTCTGCCTGGGAGTTGGGGGCTCCCCCCCTCTTACCTGTATCTGGCTATCCACCCTGGCTTTTTAAAAATGGTTTTTAAATGATTGTATCATTTTACAGTTCCACCAGCAGTGTATGAGTGTTCCAGTCTCTCTACACCCTTGCCAGCATATATATATAATATTCTGTCTTATTGAGCTATTATTGCTGTGGTGAGATGATATCTTATTGTTCTTTTGATTTGTATCTTTCTAATGGCTAATGATTGTCAGCATCCTTCATGTGTTTGTTGGCTACCTGAATATCTCCTTTGGTGAAGCATCTGTTCATTGTCTTGTGTGCATTTTAAAATTGGATTATGTATCTTTTTATTGTTGAGATATTGAAGTTTTCTACAAATTTTAGAGATCAGTCACTTATCAGATATGTCAGTACAATTTTTTTTTTTTTTTTTCGAGTCTATAGATTCTCTTTTTACTCTTTTGGAGAAGTCTTTTGACTAATTTTTCAGGAGATCCCAGTCGTTTAGTACATATTCTGCTGTTTGTGTATTTTAGGTTATGTTTGATAGACTATTTATGTCACAAATTAGATAAATTTATCTCTATTTTTCTTTTGATGATCATTATAGTTTTAGGTTTTACTTAGGTCTTTGATCCATTTAACTTGAGTTGGTTTTTGTATAAGGTGTGAAGTATGGATCTTGTTTCATTTTTTTGCAGATCAATATCCAGTTTCGTCAACACCATTTGTTAAAGATATTGTCTTCCCCATTTAATGGATTTTGGTACTTTTTCAAAGATCAGCTGTCCGTAGATGGAAGGATTTGTTTCTGGATTCTCAACCCTGTTCCATTGGTCTACGTGTCTGTCATGTACCAGTATAAGGCTGTTTTGACTACTGTGATGTACAGTTTAGAGATTAGGGAGTATGATACCTCCTATTTTTTTTTTTTTTTCCTTCAGTAGTGCTTTGCATACCTGGGTCACTTTCCTTTCCATATAAACTTGGTGGGGTTTTTTTCCCCCATCTCTTTAAAGAATGTTGATGGAATCTGGGTTGGGATTGCATTATATCTATAGATTGCTTTGGGCAGTATTGACATTTTCACAATGTTAACTCTTCCTATCTACAAGCATGGTACGTTCTTCCATTTATGTAGGTCTCTTTTGGTTTCTTGCAGTAGTGTTTTGTAATTTTCTTTGTGTAAATTTTTAATATCTATGCTTAGGTTTATTTCTATGTATTTTTTCCTTTTGGTAACTCAATTATTGTTTTCCTAATTTCTTTTCAGTGTTCTCTTTGTTAGTGTGTTGTTGTTGTCATTATGTGCCATCGAGTCAGCCCCAACTCATAGTGACCCCTCCTTGGGTTTCTGAGGCGGTATCACTACGGAAGTAGATCACCCAACCTTCCTTCTGAGGAGTGGCTGGTGGGTTTGAACGGCCAGCCTTCTGGTTTGCAGTCAAGTGCCTTAGGCACTATGCTACCAGAGCTCCCTTTGTTAGTGTAAAGGAATCCAAATAATCTTTGCATGTTGATCTTGTACCCTGCCACTGTGCTGAAAATTTCAATTAGTTCCAGTAGCTTTCTTGCTGAATCTCTGTGATTTTCTATTTTCTATAGCAGGTCTTACTCTTACTTCCTCTTTACCAATTTGGATGCCTTTTATTTCCCTTTCTTGTGTTTTTGTTCTGGCTAAGATTTCCAACACAATATTGAATAGCAGTGGTAACAGAGGACATCTTGTGTGGTTCCCATAAGGGGAACACTTTCAGCCTCTCTCCATTGAGAATAATGTTGGCCATAGGAGCTCTGGTAGTACAGTGCCTAAGGCACTTGATTGCTAACCAGAAGGCTGGAGGTTCAAACCCACCAGCCACTCCTCAAAAGGAAGGTTAGGCAATCTACTTCCGTAGTGATACCATCTTGGAAACCCAAGGAGGGGTCGCTATGAGTTGGGTCCACTCCACGGCACATAATAACAACAACATTGGTTTTATGTATATATCCTTAATTATGTTAAAGAATTTCCCTGTTAATCTTATTTTGGTGAAAGTATTTATCAGGAATGGCTGTTAGATTTTATCAAATGCCTTTTCTGCGTGTTGTTGTTGTTGTTATTTGCCATCAAGTCAGCCCCGACTCATAGCGACCTTGGGTTTCCGAGGCAGTATCACTACAGAAGTAGGATTGCCCAACCTTCCTTCTGAGGAGTGGCTGGTGGGTTTGAACTGCCAGCCTTCTGGTTAGCAGTCAAGTGCCTTAGGCACTATGCTACCAGAGCTCCATAGATTGATATAATCATGTGATTGTTTTTCTTTTTTTTTTTATGTAGTGGATTATATTGATTGTTTTTCAATGTTGAACCATCTTTGTGTTACCTAATATGAATTCCACTTGGTCATGATGTATTTTTTTAATATGGTGTTGGATTCTATTGGCTAGGATTTTGTTAAGGATTTTTGCATCTATGTTCATAAGGGGTATTGATCTGTAATTTTCTTTTTTAGTGGTGGAACATCCAAAAATATGGTCCTCAAACACCCTTCAAGCCTGAACTCACCCTGTGGTTCAACTTTCACCCAAACAATAGACAGATGTATAGAATGAATAATAACACAAAGAAGTATGCATTCCTTAGAACGATCAACCACAGGACATCAAAAGGACAGCATTTGCCCAGGGATATACTCAGAGGCAGTAAAGGATAGGAAGGAAAGATGAATAGAACACAGGCAGGAAGTGGGAAGAGTGCTGTTACATTGTGGGGCTTGCAATCAATGTCACAAGACAAATTGTGTATGAATTGTTGAATGGAAAACCAGTTTGCTGTGTAAATGTTCATGCAAATCACAATAGAATGTTAGAAAACAAAAACAAAAATAGTGGTTTGTCAGTTTTGTTAAACTTTTCACAGAACCAATGTTTACTCTTGTTTATTCTTCCTATTGTTTGTCTGTTTTCTGTTTCATTTATTCCTGCTCTAATCTTTATTAAAGATGCTCAGGTGGCATAGTGGTAAAAGAATTCAGCTGCTAACCAAAAGGTCAGTGGTTCGTACCCACAAGCTGCTCCATAGGAGAAAGATGAGGCAACCTATGGAGCAGTTTTACTTTGTCCAAAACTTTTACTATGAGTCAGAATTGACTCCATGGCAGTTGTTGTTGTTGCTGTTGTTAGGTGACATCAAGTCATCTCTGACTTATAATGGCCCTATGGACAACAGAACGGAACACTGCCCAGTGCTGCACCATCCACACAATCCTTGCTATGCTTGAGACCATCGTTACAGCCACTGTGTTAATCCATCTCATTGAAGGTCTTCCCTTTTTTCACTGACCCTCTGCTTTACTAAGTATGACATCCTTCTCCAGGGATTGGTCCCTTCTGACAACATGACCAAAGGCGGTAAAACAAAAGCTGGCCATTCTTGCTTCTAAGGAGCATTCTGGCTGTACTTCCAAAACAGATTTGTTTGTCCTTCAAGCAGCCCATGGTAATTTCAATATTCTTTGCCAAATCACAATTCAAATGCATCAATTCTTCCTTATTCACTGTCCAGATTTCACATGTATATGAGGCTATTGAAAATATCACAGCTTGGATTAGATACAACTTAGTTTTCAAAGTGACATCTTTGTTGTTTAACACTTTAAAGGGGTCTTTTGCATCAGATTTTCCCAGTGCATACATTTCTTGACTGCTGATTCCAGTGGCATTGATTGTAGATCCTAGTAAAATGAATTCTCTGACAACCTCAATCTTTTCTCCATTTATCATGATGTTGCTTAGTGATCCAATTGTGAGGATTTGTGTTTTCTTTATGTTGAAGTGTAATCCATAATGAAGACTGTAGTCTTTGATCTTCATTACTAAGTACTTCAAGTCTTCTTCACTTTCAGTAAGCAAGGTTGTGTCATCTATATCACAGGTTGTTAATGAGTTATCCTCCTATCCTGATGCCATGTTCTTCTTCATATTGACCAACTTCTCAGATTAGCTGCTCAGCATACAGACTGAATAAGTATGGTGAAAGGACACAACCCGGACACACACCTTTTCTGATTTTAAACCATCCACTATCCCTTTGTTCTTTTTGAACAACTGACTCCTGGTCTATGTATAGCTTTCTCATGAGAAACAATTAAGTGTTCTGGAATTCCAGTTCTTCATAATGTTATCCATAATTTGTAATGATCTACGCAGTCTAATGGGAGCTCTGGTAGCATAGTGCCTAAGGCACTTGACTGCTAACCAGGAGGCTGGCCGTTCAAACCCACCAGCCACTCCTTAGAAGGAAGGTTGGGCAATCTACTTCTGTAGTGATACTGCCTCAGAAACCCAAGGAGGGGTTGCTATGAGTCTGGTCAGACTCAACAGCACATAACAAGAACAACACAGTCTAATGCCCTTGCATAGTCAATAAAACACAGGTAAACATCTTTTTGGTATTCTTTTCTTTCAGCCAGGATTCATCTGACATCAGCAATGATAACCCTCATTCCATGTCCTCTTCTATTTTTCAGTAATGTATCAAACAATGTTTCACTGCTATTCATAAGATTTTCAGTGGCCAAGTTTTCCAAAGTCAATAGCCCTGTCCTTCTTCCCAGTCTGGAAGCTCTGCTGAAACGTGTGCACAGTGGTGACCCCGCGGTATTTGAAATACCAGTGGCATAGCCTCCAGCCTCACAGCAGCCTGCAAGCCACCACAGTACGACAAACTGACAGACGAATGGTGGCAAAGATAAAATGATGTTTTCTATAGGACAATAGTGTTAGCATTTTAACCAGCATGAAAGTATTTACTGAAGAATTCAAAATGGACTTTATGACCATTTTGGCATTAATGAGCCATGGAGAAGCTTCCAAGAGCAATCACTATAGCATTTCTGTCTTCTCACAGTAAAAAAAAAAAAACAACCAAAAGCACTGCCATAGAATTCGATCCAATTCATAGCAACCCCCCTTGGGTTTCCTAGAAGGTATCACTATGGAAGTAGATTGCCCAACCTTCCTTCCAAGGAGTGGCTGGTGGGTTTGAACTGCCAGCCTTCTGGTTAGCAGTCAAATGCCTTAGGCACTAAGCCACCAAAGCTCCTCTCACAGTCAGGAGAAGTAAATAAGAAGCAGAGGAGAATTTCTGATAATTTTAAAATCATGTTTATGAAACCTGTGACAGGAATATGTGGAAATTTCACTCTTAGAAGCATAAGGGTAAGGGGCAAACTTTTAACTCTCTGAGAAGAGATTCCAGGGGCCTTTTAAAATAATCTGAGTATTTTGTTAGTAAGAAGGACTTCCCAAACAACGGTACTTCCCCTGCTGCCACTGTTGGTGTCTGTTACAGAAGTCAGGAAGGATGCCATCTGAATTGGCAGAATGTGGTTCCCCTACCAAACTCTCAACTTAGATGAACAAAAAAATAGGAATCCTGTTATCTTGTTTCCACAGGCTGAGCCTGCCACCTAGTGGTTGATCTGAAGGAGCCTGCAAATTTCCCCAGGTATGAACTTGGCTGACATCATGGTATTTAAAAAAAAAAAAAAAACAGTTGCCGTGGAGTGGAGTGGATTCCCACTCGTGGCGACTCCATGTGTGCTCCATAGAGTTCTCAATGGATGATTTTTCAGAAACAGATGGCCAAGCCTATCTTCCGAAAAGCCTCTTGGTGGGCTCCAACCTCCAACATTTCTGGTGTTGCTCATTAACCATTTCTACTACCCAAGAATTCCTGGAATCTTGGTAATATCTAGCATTTGCTGAGATTTATTATGGGGCCTACAGTGTTGAAATAGTTACCACATGGACTTCCTAATTCTTAACAACACTAAGAGTTGTTGTTGTCATGAGGATCTAATAATACCTTTCCCATGTTACAAATGAAGAAACTCAGGTCCTAGAGAGTGAATCCTTGCCCATGATCCAAGGGTAGTAAAAATGAAGTTAGATAAGCACCTTAATTTTTTAATTCCCAAATCCACTTCATAATTAACTGCCACAAAGTGAGATTTTTGCAGCTGATTAATAACAACCCCATCACAGCGCCACAGCCTGGCCTAGCTAGTGTCCTGCATGGAGCAGAAGGTGGGTAAGCAATGCTATGAGGTGTCAGCAAGCAGCAGGGCCACGAAGGAAATAGCATCAAGCAAATAAGCAAAGCCAGTCTTCGGTGTCAAAACCCAGTCAGCCTGGTAGAAGCAGGGAAAGCTGGACCCAACATTCATTGTTGTTGTTGTTATGTGCCGTCCAGTCGGCCCCAACTCATAGCGACCCCTCCTTGGGTTTCCGAGGCAGTATCACTACGGAAATAGGATTGCCCAACCTTCCTTCCAAGGAGTGTCTGGTGGGTTTGAACCACCGGCCTTCTGGTTAGCAATCAAGTGCTTTAGCCACTATGCTACCAGAGCTCCTCAACATTCATTAAGGTCCTTAAATGTGGACTTTGGATACTGTTGCCCAGGAAGGCAATACATACAGCTGATGGGATGCACTGAGGGGGATAAACCCAGTCATAACACATCTTTAACTTGGGATCCATTACTGGATCACAAAACCTAGATGCATAAAGTCTATAATATTCTTGTGATAGTTCTATTTTGTGGTATAATGCTAGTCCTTTTTGGTATTAAGAGCACTACTTAGTTAAGAAAAATATTTTAATTTATTGGATTTTGTTATTTCTGCATTTTGGGGTAAAAAAAAAGTGAATCCCTCCAACTTCTGAGAGAACCTCTACTGGATAACGACAAAGAACACGAAAAGCCCAGTGTAGACTCTTTTCTGTCCTTCCTTCTTCCCTTCCTCCCTCCTTCCCTCTCTTCTTTCTTCCTTCCTTCATGCCTTCCTTCCTTCCTTGCTAAGTAATCTTTCAAAAACAGACTTTTTTTTTTTAAGAGTAGTTTTAAGTTTACAGAAAAACTGTGTAGAAAGCACAGTATCCCTCCTCCCACCCACAGTTCCCCTTGTTACTAACGTCTTACATTGGTGTGTGTTTGTGACAATTGATAAACCAATACTGATATATTATTATTAACTATAATCCATAGTTTACATTAGGGTTCACTCTGTGCTGTATATTACTGTTGACAAATGCATCATGTCCTCCATGGCAGGATCATACGGGATAATTTCACTGACCTCAAAATGCATTGTTCTACTACCTACGAATCCCTCGCTTTTCCGCCTGCATCCCCAGCAACTGCTGCTCTTTTTATTGAGACTGTTTCCTTTTGATCAGGAGTTCTGGTGGCATAGTGCCTAAGGCATTTGACTGCTAAACAGAAGGCTGGCGGTTCAAACCCACCAGCCACTCCTCAGAAGGAAGATTGGACAATCTACTTCCGTAGAGATAAAACCAAATTCACTGCCCTTCGGTAGAATCTGACCCATAGCAACCGCTCCTTGGGTTTCTGAGGCAGTATCTCTGTGGGAGGAGATTGCCCAGTCTTCCTTCTGAGGATGGCTATGAGTTGGAGTCGACTAGATGGCAGTGAGTTTGGTTCTTGTTGGTTTTTCCTTTTGATCACAGACTTAAACTGAACACGGAACTGTGACATTCTGCAGCAGTAGCGTGTACTCTGCCTTATTCTGTGTGTGGGCAAAGTGTAGAAGAAAACAAAGTGGAAGAATGCTCTGCTGTAAATTCCCTCTTCCTCTCCCTAAGTGCCCCCCACCTTCCTAGACACAAAGCGGAAAAGAAGAAGAAGAAAGACTCACAGAGTCTCACATGAAACGTGTAGCTGGCAAAAGACTCCTTTCAAGAATGAAAAGGAGATTTCGGACCCGACCCTGCGAAGTTATCTATTTTCTGAATGATTCCTTGCCCCAAAAGTGTTGGTGGAGTCTCTGGGTGGGACAAACACTTAAGGTATTCTGCTGTGAACCCTGAGGATGGAGATCTGAGTCCACCTGGGAAGAAAGGCCTGGAGATCTACTTTAGAAAAAGTAGCCATTGAAAACTCAATGGAACCAAGTTCTACTGTGACACACGTGGAATCACCATGAGTTGGAATCGACTCAGTGGCAGCTGGTGGTTAACATATGGGCAAAGTCTGTTCAAATTAAATGCTCATACCTGCAAAGAACATAAAAAGAAGCCTCAACACCCCTCGCTGTTTCTCTGTGCAAATACAGGTCATGATAATTCATTATGTTATTTAATGTAACAAGTCACTGAGCTTATAAACATAACGCTCCATGATAACTGGAAAAATTACATACCATTTGTGTCTATAGCAAGCCTTTTTTTAAAATTGTGACTTGGGTGAAACTTTACAGAGCAAATTCATTTTCCATACAGCAGTCCATACACATTTTGTTTCACGATATTTACTGCAATTCCCCACAGCATAACAGCTCTCTTCCCACTTCCTCCCCATAGTTATCTCTTCACTCTGTCCTTCCCTCCCAGGCACTCCCATTCCTACCCCACCCCAACCTCCAGCTACCTCCCAGGGCAAACACTGCCCTTCCATTTTCCCATGATTGATCACTCCAAGGAGTGTATCTACCTGATGTAAATGTTTACCCCATATTTGGGGTGTTTGGCTGGATGCCACGAGGGAGAGTTCAGTTCCAACTCTGAAGGGTAACTAGGACCCTTAGTCTCAGGGTCTCACCGGACATATCAGACCAGTAAACCTTGTCATTTTTTTTTTCCTTTATGATTTTGAGTTTTGTTCCATATTGTTCTCCCACTCTATCCAGGATCTCCTGCACTGATCCTTCTCCTGCACTGGTTGACAGTAGTAGCCAGGCACCATCTAGTTCTTCTCTACAGCAAGTCTTGAAGTAGTTTGTTTTTTTCTTGAAATAAGTCAAAGTCCCCTTTATGAAATCTGACATGACAGAAATTTCAAATGCAGCTTCCCTCAATGGCACAATTTTACCAATTAGGCAAATATGCTTCCCCCCAGCCCAACTTTTTATTATGAAAAATTGTAAGCATACAGAACATTTGACAGACTAGTACACTGATCATGTTTGTTCACTACCTAGATTTGTGTGTGTGTGTGTGTGTGTGTGTGCTGACTATATATATGTAACAAAACATTTTAGGCAAATATGCTTTTGCTCCAGTTTCTTGCCTAAGTACCTGGAGTATATACCACACTCCACCTGGAGGGCCACATCCTGAAGTTCCCACTACCCCCTCCCACCCCAGGACTCACAGGTTAGCCAAGCCTGCCTTCCGCACTGCCGAGGAGATGGCCTTGATGGCTGTCAGCATGGAGTTGAGCAGCTGGGTGAGCTCCCCCGTACCTTTGGCCTGACGCCCCTTTTCCATCACATAGCGGGTCAGGGTGAGCATGTCGGTCTCAAAAGGGCTTCTGTCCGTCATTGTGGCAGGTAGTTTCCCAAATCTGTGATCCCTGCAGGAAACCTTGTTTATCTCTAAGGGTTGTGGCTCCGCGGTATTAAAGCTGAGGAGAAACCCGTGCTAGCCATGCGAGGTCTGTTAAGAAAAAACACCCCAACCCACGTGGCTGAAATAACTGGACAATCCCTCAAGGAAATCTCTGGCATCTCTGATGGTGGAGGCTGCCAAGACTCCCTAAGCAAGCTGTAAATAGAACTGCTCTGCCTAGAGTTGGAGATCTACTTTCTCTCAGAAGATTCTGAGAGGAACCATGTTGAGAGGTGGGAGATAAGAAAGCCAATTCATCGAGGAAAAGCAAGAAAATCTTTGATTTGATTTTTGAATCTTCAAAGACTCAAAAAGATTATTCCCATGTTCTACTGCAGAACCTACCCGCCTTGGTTACAGGTGGCAGACTCAGCAAATAACTTATCTGGGGCATAGGTCACATAGTAAAATAATGGTAATCCTGGGATCTCTCGTCAAGAGCTCTTTTGAATAAGTTTAAAAGGAGGCTTGTTTTTCCAAACAGCAGTATCACTTTCATAATAGATCTCCAAATCTAGAAGAAAACAATTTTATTCTTATCACTGCACCACTATTGTGTTCTCAATTTCTTGACATTTTCACTCTTTTAACAAAGGTACTTGCTGATTTATTAAAATAAACAACAACAATAAAAATAACACTGCAGAAGTATATAGTGAAAAAGTAAATGTCCTCACCACCAGCTGGTCTACCTGCCACTCACTAGAAACAACTTCTATTTGAGCCGGTGGGGGCTCAGTATTGCTAATAAACCCTGGTGGGGGTCTGCAGATGGTGGTCCAGATACTCTCTGGTGGCAGGTAGACCTGACTCTGAGTCCCATTTGAATCATCCCTGAATCCCAAGCAGAATGATTTTGGAAAGTTAATAAACCCCTCAAAGCCTCAGTTTCCTCACTTGTAAATCCCACTGCCAGCAATTTGGTTCCGATTCCTAATGACCCTAAAGGGCAGAGTAGAACTGTCCCACTGGGTATCCAAGGCTGCACTTCTTTATGGAAGCAGACTGCCACATCTTTTTCCCATGGAGCACCTGGTGAGTTTGGAGTACCTAGCAACTAGGAGCTCTGGTAGCATAGTGGCTAAGGCACTTGACTGCTAACCAGAAGGCTGGTGGTTCAAACCCACCAGCCACTCCTCGGAAGGAAGGTTGGGCAATCCTACTTCCGTAGTGATACTGCCTCGGAAACCCAACAAGGGGTCGCTATGAGTCAGGGCTGACTCGACGGCACATAACAACAACAACAACAGCTTTTGGTTAGCAGCTGAGTGCTTAACCACTGCGGCACTTTCACTTATAAATAGGAAAACAATAGAATCACCTTATAGAGTGATTGTGAAGGTTAAAAGTGACAAGACTGTGCCTGGCACTTAGTAGTTGTTCACCACATCTTAGTTGCTACCATCCTTCCAAATTCCTTGATGTATGTGTAACAATTATGTATACATATGTAATTCCATTTTACAAAAATACTAGAATATGCACATTACACTGCAATTTTCTTTTTCCTCTTGACAGTTACTTCAGTCAGAAATATGTTTAGCTGCAAACAATAGAAAATTCAGTGATTTAAATATAACTCTCACTCAACTCATTGCCGTCGAGTTGGATCGACTCATTGTGACTCCTCCTTGGGTTTCCGAGGCAGTATCACTTCGGAAGTAGATTGCCCAACCTTCCTTCTGGGGAGTGGCTGGTGGGTTTGAACCGCCAGCCTTCTGATTAGCAGTCAAATGCCTTAGGCACTATGCCACCAGAACTCCTGATTTAAATATATGGGGGCCTGTTTAAGGGGTATTTTTTTTTTCCCCATAGACCATGAAGTTCAGTGGGAGGTGCTTGCTGCCACTTACTCAGCTATTCAAAGGTTCCATCCAGGACCACTCTGTGATCCTTGATCTGCTGGGTTTTGCCCTCATACCTGTCATCTCATGGGCACAAGATAACCACCACAGTTCCAAACATCTAGTCCACATTGAAGCCCCAAAGAAGGGAGAAAGGGTAGCTCCCACTCCCCTCACATTTAAAATAAAATAAAAAAACAAAAAACTGGTTGTCAATCAAGTTGCTTCTGATTCGTTTGCTAAGCTATGACCTTTTGGAACCATATTGCCAGGCCTTTCTTCTGAGGTGCCTCTCAGTGGCTTTGAACCACCAACCTTTTGGTTAGTAGTTGGTGCTTAACCATCTGCATCACCCAGGGATTCCTCCATATCAGTTTCCTTTTATTAAGAAAGAAAATTTTCATTGGAACCCTGTATTAGTATAGTATCAGCCAGATTCATGTGATATGGTGACCCCTTGCTACAAGAGTTGGGCACTGGTATTGGGTCAACCAATTCAAAGTATCTGCCATAGCAAAATATTTTGGGAATAAATCCATGTTATCACATAGAGACTTTCTGCATTCTTTTAATATATTCCAATCCGTAGACATTTAGATTATTTTGGAAAATGTTTCTCCTTAAACAATGATGCAAGAACCATCCTTATCTTGTGCAAGATATCTCTCTAGAAGAGGAACTACTATGCCTGAAGGTATCTGCCTGTTAAATTTTGGTGTCATCACGATCTAAACAGGAAAATTCTCTTTTTCCTTTCAGAAAGCTTCTGTGAAGTTTGAGGATGATACAATGGAATTTTCTTTGACTCTGACTTGTCCTTTGGTCATTTACAAACAATTAAGTTTTGGTTTTGACATGGGGAAGCCAACAACGATTCTTCTTACATAATTGTAGAAAGAGCAAGTGGTTGGATATTAGGAGCATGGGCCAGTAAGTGACTGCAAGATGGAAAGAGCGGGCTGGTTGATTGGTATCTAAGTTTCCTTTCAGGTCTAACATTGTCATCTGACTGAGAGAGTTCCTTCCATGATGGTGTACAGCAACCCCACTCAATGTAGACTATCTCTCCTACTCTAGAGAAAGGAAAATTTACATTCTGACCAAAATCCATGCACAAATATTTATGCTGTTCTATCTATAATTGTCAGAAATTGCAAACAACCCAATCCCCTTTAACTGGTGAATGGGTAAATAAATTGTGTTACCTACATACAATGGAATACTATTCAGCAATAAAAAGGAATGAATTACTGTTATATGTAGCTACTCAGATGAATCATAATGGCACTACTCTGAATGAAAGGAAACAATCTCAAAAGTCTAACTAATGTTTGACTCCATTTATGTGATATCCTCAAAGAGACAAAATTATAGCAACAGAGAACAGTTCAACACTTGTTGCATATTGGAGATGAGGGAGGTTTTCTGCATGATGGAACTATTCTGTATCCTGATTGTTAGGCAAATATACTATGTATATATTAATATGTATTGATAGTATTGTGCATGTTTTTAAAAAAATCTTTTACCTGTAAAAAACATACAAAGTAGATCATGGACAAGCCACAAGATGTTATGGGTCTAGGATGAGATATGTACAGAAATTAAAGATATTTTAAAAAAAAATAAAAAAGAAGAAGAAGAAGAAATTAATTAATTAAGGATATTTAGAAATTTCTGTACCAGTTTTCCCAGGTGGCACAAACAATTTGTGCTTCGTTACTAATTTAATAGTTGGCAGTCAAACCCACCCAATAGCCCCATAGAAGAAAGGTCTGGTGATCCGTGCTCATAAAGATTGTTGCTGTTGTTGTTATGTCCATCACGTCGGACCCGACTCATAGCGACCCCTCCAAGAAAACCTGATGGAGCAGTTCTCTACTCTGTCACATGGTGGTGCCGTGAGTCAGAACTGACTTGATGGCAACGGGTTTGTTTCTGGTTTTTTATTTGTTTGTATGTTTTATAACAATTTTCCTTTGGCACATGTGTTCTGATTATTTTTATTAAAATTTAATAATAATATATAATTTAAACTGAAATGAAATTAAAATCTAAGACGGAACAATTGGGGCTTTTATTTTGTATGTAATTTGTGTGTGTTTTTTCTAATTTCCTTTTTCCAGTTTTTTTTTTTTTTTCATTCTATTTCACAAAAGCATCTGTTCACAACAGATTGAAATGAAAACAGAAACAAAAACCAGTGCTTTAGCACAGGCAGTGGGACGCTCTGAGGATGTTAAGAATGAGTGAAAGACTAGATAATTTCGCAAGCAGGAGAAGGACGTGTTGACTAGTGACATTTATAAGCAGTCAGCTTCCCATAAAAGGGCTGAGGGTTTGCTGTTCCTGCCACCACTGAACCCAGGCTGACAGCAAGTGCAGCAATTGTAGACCATTTGCAGCTACATTTAGATGCTAGAAGTTCGAATTACCCACATGATCTGAAATTGCAGCTGGTGACCTTTCAGCAAATGCCAAAGTTCTTGCAGGGCACACAACAGGGTGGACACTTAGAGGGCAGCTGTGGCTAGAGACCAGAAGAAGGGAGGACAGCATCCCTCTCACATCTATTTCAGTGAAACACGGGTGACCACAAAGCTATTTATTGCCTTGTTCTGCTTAGGGATATTGCTTACAAACCTGAGTCTAAGTACAAACAGA
The DNA here is from genome assembly GCF_000298275.1 of Orycteropus afer afer. Lineage (NCBI taxonomy): Eukaryota > Metazoa > Chordata > Mammalia > Tubulidentata > Orycteropodidae > Orycteropus > Orycteropus afer. Next base: position 24,956,793 of record NW_006921592.1, read on the forward strand.
ACCTCTGAACAGTTAAGGCAGCCTGGCTCATGGGTCAGGACCTTCCACCCAAAGATTATGACCTAGAATGTGATTCTAGGACATGCAATGAGAGACTATTCTTTATTAGCAAAACTCTGCTAAGATGCTTCACCTAATCGTCCTATGTGATCTCAATATATTTTTTCATGTAATCTTAACATCTCTGTGTGTAGCAAGGAAGACATTTTTGGGATCTTGGCTTAACCCATGACTCCCATTTTAAAGAACCGTTCACCCTGCCTATAGGAAGAAGATCCAATGCCACCTTTGTCTCATGTGAACCTGGTTCCTGGATGCAGCTTATTGGACCAGGGCTAGCCACTTGACACATGATGAGCCAATCAGATATTCCCTCCTGGTAATCTGGTTTGAGACACAGAGACAATAGTGAATTGGATGATAATGGTGGAAAGAGGAGGAATACGGCCTCAGGACAAGGTACACAGTCTTCTGCAACATGTGCTGGTTTCAAGAGATTGCTATGAATCTTTTCAGCAAATTCCCTTTCTGATTTAGCCAGAATGACAATGAAAATAGCCTTGACTACAAGTAGGTATTGTGATTGTTGTTTTCGTCAGCTGCATTGAGTCAGTTGGACTCATAGCAACCCTTTGCACAACAGAATGAAACAATGCCCAGTCCTGCACCATCCTCACAATTGTTGCTATGCTTGAGCCTGTCATTGAAGCCACTATGTCAGTCCATCTCATTGAGGGTCTTCCTTTTTTTCACGGACCCTCTACTTTACCAAGTAGAGGAGCCCTCTTCAGGGACTGGTCCCTTCTGATAGCATGTCCAAAGTATGAGAGACAGAGTCTGGCCATTCTCGCTTCTAAGGAGCATTCTGGCTGTACTTCTTTCAAGACATATTTTTTTGTTCTTCTGGCAGTCTATAGTATTCAACATTGCTTGAACAATTTCTCTCAGAAAGATCAGCACAAGGCTGGTCCCCATGAGGCGGAGATTAAAGATGTTCCAAACGTCCAAACTACCGTACCACTCCGTCATTTCAGACATTAACTCCTCCTCCTCCCAGTAATTTCCCCCATCTTAGGGTTCTGTATTTCACTGTAATGCCTCACAGAACTCACAGACACCCAAGGGATCGTCTCACGTAATAGTGGTGGAGGCTGGCAGGCTGGCGAGTCCCAGGTCCGTGAGTGGGTCTGGAGGGTCCTCCCAGTTCTCAGGGTCTGATGAACCTCAATCAGCAGATCAGATGATGGCTGCTGTCCCAAATCCAGGGGTGAGATGAGGATGAGCCAAGACACAAAACTGGAGCAAGAGGAGGGCGAATCTTCCCAGGAGATTCGTAGTATACCCTCAGGGAAGCTAAGGGTGGTGATTTGAATTATACCCTCCAGCAAGGCAGGACTCAAGATACATTACACCTGTGTTGCCCCAACAGAAATAACCTAAGTGGATGGCTTTAATAATCAGCAGCTCAAGGTAAATCCCATCACAGAGTCGATTGCCAGTCGTTATAGTGAACGACTGCTACAGCTGCCCAGCCAAGTTGATACCTGACCTTAACTACCACACCACCCCAAACAGTCATGGATTTATAATACATCATAGAATGGAGGACAATGGCTAGAAGGGCCACATCAACCAATTCTCTGCAAACATTCTTCACCAACACCACAATTCAAATGTATCAATATTATAATTATATTATAATTAATATTTATAATTATATTTTAATATATTATTATTTTGCAAATAAAGAAACTGAGGTTCAGAGAGGTTGAATAATTTCTCCAAGTTTAGCTTTAGTCAGGACAGCCTAGGTTATATTGCAGTAATGAAAACCAAAAAATATCAAACCCACTGCCATCAAGTCAAGTCCAATTCATAGAGACCCTATTAAAAAAAAAAAAAAAAAAACTCACTGCTGAACCGCCAGCCTTCTGGTTAGTAGTCAAATGCCTTAGGTACTACACCACCAGAGCTCCTAGAGACCCTATAGGACAGAGTAGAACTGCCCCCATAAGATTTCCAAGGCCTTAATTTGTATGGAAGAATACTGCCACATCTTTTTTCCCTGGAGCATCTGGTGGGTTCTAACTAACAACATTCCTGCAGCAGACAAATGCTTAACCCTACACCACCAGGGCTCCTTTTGTAAGCACCAAATCCCACTAGAAATAAATTTTTGTTGTGCAAAGTTACATGGATCCATAGTAATGAATAAGCCCCAAATCCCAGTAGCTTTGTACAACAAATGTTCGTTTCCCCCCACACACACACAATTTATTTATCTATCTATCTGTCTATTTATTTATTTATCATTTTTGTAATGTTCTCTCCCCTCCCCTCCCACCCCTGGCAACCAACAAAGAGAGTTTCCTTCCATATATAAAACTTTCCTTGACTTTTCACAATAATGAACTAATACAATATTTGTCCTTCTGTGGTTGACTTATTTCATTCAGCATAATTGTAGAACAAATGTTTCTTTTTCCTTGGTATCTTACTATGAAGGAGCTCTGGTGGCATAGTGCCTAAGGCATTTGACTGCTAACCAGAAGGCTGGCCGTTCAAACCCACCACCACTCCTCGGAAGGAAAATTGGACAATCTACTTACCTAAGGATACCTCAGAAACCTAAGGAGGAGTCACTATGAGTCGGAAATGACTCGACGTCAGTGAGTTTGGTTTTGGTATCACAGCCTGATGCAGACAGAACAGGGGCTTGGATATGCAGCTTCCTGCCATGTGTGATACTACCATTTAAAAAACAAGGCTTCAGGGCCTCTCTGGTTAGTGAAAGATGTCCATGTTCATGGGAGGGTAGTGCGTTCCTTTTTTGAGACTTCATAGAAGCTGCTCATTGAGAAACCCCCTGACCATGACTTACATGCTCTTCATTTGTATCCTTGTTCTTCTTTTTTTAAATGGTGCTTTGGGTACAAATTTACAAAGCCAACTTGTTTTACATTCAACAGCTCATGCACATCTGATTTCACAGCCCCAATTACGGTCCCCAACCGTGAAAATCTCTCCTCCCCTCTCCTTCCTGTCACCGCTCCTCCCTGTGCCCTTTTTATCTATGCATTTCTGTCTGTCCAGCTTTCCCTCTATGTGAATACCGCCCCTCTGGTATCTCACTGTTCATTGATCCAACAGGTGCATCACCCTAGAGTATGTGGCTACATCACCCTGGGGCAGGTGTTCTGCATGTAGGTCTTTCTACTGTTGGGCTGAGAGCCAATCCATTCAATGAGTCCATTTCTAGGCCCGAAGGGTAACCCAGGGCCATAATCCCAGGGTTCCACCAGTCTTTTTTTGATCAGTAATTCTGGTCATTTTTGTGTTTTTGAATTTTGTTCCATACTTTTCCTCCCACTCTACCCAGGATTTCCAGTTTTGATCCCTTTCTGAGCAGTTGGGATTGGTAGCTGGGCACCATCTAGTTCTTCTGGTCTTGGGATTGTGGAGACTGAGGTCCTCATGGTCCATCTTATTTTTGGACTAATCCTTCTTGATGTAATACAACTGTAATCATACACCCCTTCAGAATCATAAACTTTTAATTTTGGATGAAGCATTTGAGCTCATGAAGTCCTGCCACTATATTTTACAGATGAGTAAACCAAGACCTGGGAGATCCCCACAGGCTGCCCTACATGAGAGGAAGGCTCAGTAGGCTATAGTTACCATCGTCTCCTCTGGAACCATCTTGTTAAAAAGATACAAGTTGGAAATTCACTAGTCACATGTCTTATGTCTGATTAAAGCAGTGGAAATGTGTTTCCTTCCAGAATCTTAAGTTATCTGGCCCCTCTCTCACACATATCTTATACATTTAGATATAGAATTTAAAAGTGGTATAAATATTTTCTCTTTTATCTTTGAACTGTCTGCTTCAAAAGAAGAGGTGATTAAACTCCACTGATATCTTTTTTTTTTTTTAAAAAAAAAAAAGGCTTCATAGGTTGACAAGGGAGAGAAGAAAGAAGATAAAGGGAAGAAAGAGGATTGTGCATTGGATGGTCTAGCCCCATTCCAACTGGCCAAAACCCAGTGATACAGCCTTCACCACAATGCAAGGGAGGCTGGGAAATGTAGTCTTTCTGTGAGTCCAGGAAGAGAGGACAGTTGGGTGAGCATTAGCTGGTCTCCACTCAGCTTGCACAGCTAGCTGGTAAGTGGCAGAGGTCATAGCATTCAACCTGCCCCCACTTTATGACACTGCAAAGTCAGTTGCTGCTGCTCCACTGCCTTCTTTGCAGTTTGCCAGGATTCACAGCTTCCCCAGCCAGGGTTCACCACTACATTCACCTTGCTGCACTCCAGCTCTGGAAGTCATGAGGAGCACCTGCACAGTAGCAGAACCTCAGGACTTCAAGGAAACCAAAGGTAGCATCTCACAGAAAGGGCATGGTTATTTCAGTTTAATCCCTCAAATCCTCAGAATTGTGTGGTCAACAGCCTATGCACATCCTATTTGATGGGAATGGTCAGAATGAAGGAAGAGAGATTCTCTAGGCTCTGTTGCTTGAGGGACCTTGACTTGAGGTATATGATTAGAAGAAACAACACCAAAACCAACTACCATCAAGTTAATCCCAACTCCTGGCAACCCCACTTGTGTTGGAGTAGGACTGTGCCTCACAGCATTTTCATTGGCTGGCTTTTTTTGGAAGTAGATTGCCCAGCTTTTCTTCTGAGGTATCTTGGAATGGATTCAAACCTCCAAACTTAAGGTTAACAGATAACCTCATTAGCCATATGTACCACCTAGGGACTCCATACAATTAGAAAATATACCCCAAACCACCACTTCAGGAAGGGAATTTTATTTGTTCCCCATGAAGCAAATTACCACAAACTGGTGGCTTAAAACAACAGAAATTTATTTTGTCACAGTTCTGGAGACCAGATGTGTGAAATCAAGGTGTGAGCGAGGCTGCACTCTCTGGAGGCTGCAGGGGAGAATCCTTTGCCTCTTGATGTTCCTTGGCTTGTGGCAGGATCACTCCAATCCCTGCCTCCATCTTCACAGCCTTCTCTTTTGTGTGTCTTTCTCCCTCTGTGTCTTTTCTAAGTACTTGTCATTGGATTTAGGGCCCACTTGAACAATACCAGCAGGTTCACCCATGGTGGACAGGTTTCAGCGGAGCTTCCAGACTAAGACAGACTCAGGAGAAGGAAGGGGTCATCCACTTCTTACAGTATTGACCAGTGAAAACCTTATGAATAACAGTGAAACACCGTCTCATATATTACTGAATAATCCAGGAAATCTAATCCCAAAATCCCCCCATTTAATTATATCTGCAAAGACCCTTTGTCCAAAGAAAGCACATTTTCAGGTTCCAGGGATTTGGATGTGGACATATCTTTTTTGGGAACCACCATTCAACCCCTTGCAGATATCTTTAAATTATTCCCAATTCTGGAGTTAAGGGTCAGCCCAGAGTGACCCTGGGGCTTTGGGAACCAAACGGGCATGAGTAGAACTTGTACCTCACTCTGGCCATTTCACGTTTTATCAAATGTCCGAAGGCTACAGCCAGGTCTAAACCTACCTCCTAGCAGCACAACCAATGCAGACAGGTCTTTTGGGTCAGAGAGGAAGAATGATTTCTTAGCCTTTGGCAAAGGACACCAAGTAGTCAAGTATGTCATTGTGGAGAAACTCTGTTCCTGATTAGTTGTAGAGCATTTGTGACTTAGGCTTAAGGCTAAGTTTGTTTGTTTAATTGTGGCAAATGTATATGGAACAAAACAACTGCCATTTAAACATTATTATTGTAGTGCTTCCTCCCCCTTCCCTCCCATTCCCTTCCACCCCTGGTAACCAACAAAGAAACTTTCCTTCCATACATAAACCTTTTCTTGATTTCTTACAATAATGACCTAATACGATATTTGTCCTTTTGTGATTGACCTATTTCACTCAGCAGAATGTTCTCCAAATTAATCCATGTTATGTGGCATTTTGTAGATTCTGAGGATTGGGCAATCTATTTCCATAATGATGTTGTTGTTGTTGTTATGTGCCGTTGAGTCGGACCTGACTCATAGCGACCCCTCCTTGGGTTTCTGAGAGAGTATCACTACGGAAGTAGATTGCCCAACCTTCCTTCCGAGGAGTGGCTGGTGGGTTTGAACCGCTAGCATTCTGGTTAGCAGTCAAGTGCCTTAGGCACTACGCTACCAGAGCTCCTTCCATAATGATACTGCCTTGGAAATCCAAGGACGGGTCGCTATGAGTCAGATCTGACTCCATGGCAGTGGGTATGTTATTCTTTAGTGTTGCATAGTATTCCATTGTGTATATGTACTATAGTTTGGTTATCCATTCTTCTGTTGCAGGGCACCTAGGTTGTTCCCATCTTTTTGCTATTGAATATAGTGCTGCAATGAACATGGGTGTGCATATATCTGTTCTAGTCCTGGCTCTCACTTCTTTAGGATGTATAGCTAGTAATGGGATTGCTGGATCAAATGGTATTTCTAATTCATTTAAACATTTTACCATATACAATTTGATGACATTTTACCATATACAATTCGATGACATTATGCTCATCACATTGTTTAACTATCACATTATCCATTTCCAATTTTGCTCATAACCCTTAACAGAAACTCAGTGCCCCCAAAACAATGAGTCCTTCTTCCTCCCACACCCCCAGTCCCTGGTAACTGAATAAACTTCAGTCTGTATGCATTTATCTATTCAAGATATTTCATATAAGTAGGATCACACAATATTTATGCTTTTGAGACTGATTTATTTCACTTAATGTACCATGTTCAAGGTTCATCCAGAATCTATTGACAAGCAACAGGTTTGTTTGTTTGTTTGTTTGTTTGAAGTAGTGAATATTTGAGTGTCTAGAGAGGATATTTTCCTTTGTAAAGGGAACATTATGTGCTTTGATTAAGAGAAAGAAGAATCTTCTATTTTAGAGAGAGTTGATATTGTGGAGCCTGGGAGCCAGCTAACCCAAGCTCCAGCCACGTCACGACATGACACTCAGCAAACACGACCCCTTCATCCTCATCTGTCAAGTGATGGCATTCAAGGAGCTCTAAGATCAAATCCAACTTTGAAATTCTAAGAATCATCAGAGGAGAACCACTGTTTGTGCCACTGTTTCTCTATGTCTGTTTGTCTACGTTTGTCTCTCCTTCTCAAGAATGATGGGATACTTCAACAGTACAACTATCAGTGGAAAACCCTCAGTTAAAACTGATAGTTCAATGCACAGAAGATACAAAAGCAGAGAAAGGGGTCCTTTTGTTATTTTGCTTGGGTTCCTCCTGGGACCCAGTGGGGGAGGGAAGTGTATCATTTCTCACACACACAGCTTTCTTACTAATAGAAAATGACTTCTAAACACCCTATCTCCTCAGTGCTTGGAAAACCAAAGACCAACTGAGTTACAAGGTTAAAAATCATTAGAAGCTTTGTGAGTTGGCTTTGGGTCCAGTCAGTGGACAAAAATAGATCTATCTAACGCTTAAGAGCAAACTAAGATTCCTGTTGGAAAAATGTGGACTTAGTGGGGGAATGTTTAGAATTAGGAGTCCCTAGGTAATACAAATGGTTAACACACTAGCTATCAACTGAAAGGTTAGAGGTTCGAGTCCACCAGAGGTTCCTCAGAAGAAAGTCCTGGTGATCTGCTTCTGAAAGGTCAAAGCCACTGAGAACCCTGTTCTTCTCTGAAACATACACAGTTGCCATGAGTTGGAGTTGTCTCAACAACAATGGTTTGGTTTGCTTTTTCAGTTTAGGAAGAATCAGGATATAAACAGACATCTGTTTTAAACTCACAAGTGAACAGGTATCTTTTAAAAATCTGAAGCTCAAGAAAGACTACAGGTATTTCTTCTTAACACCTGATAGGGCTTGGCACAATCTTGGTATCCTAGTGCAGAAAGAACCATGGTTAGCTAAGGAAGAAACTGTTTATAGAGAGACCTTAGTGAGAAATATACTTGCTTGTAACAAATTTCATCTTCTTAAATCGGGCAATCTACTTCCATTGTGATACTGCCTCAGAAACCCAAGGAGAGGTCGGTATGAGTCGGGTCCAACTCATAACAACATAACAACAATAACAACAACAAAAAATCTTTGTCTTATAATGAACCCTCTTCTTTGTAATAATATAGGCCCGAGGACTTATTAGGTTTTGTTGGGTCAATAAAGCGTTATGTTTTCATAGATAAGTCACCTTTGAGTAGTAATGGACACTTTCCTTTGTGATTCAGCCAGTTCTCGCTTATGAGAAGCCAGATGGGGTCGCTATGTGTCAGAACTGACTTGACGGCAACTAACAACAATAAAACATGGAAAGCCAAGAGGCCAGGCCCAGGTGTACCCCCAGATTCATACACATTCACCTATTAACTTGACCATTTCTTAGAGGACATTGTTCAGGTAAGTTCTGCAGACACAGACCTGCAATGGGTCAGCACATAGGAAAAGAGAGAAGTAACTGGAGTTTAGAGGCCAGACGGCCTCAGTTCAGATCCCGGCTTCCACACTTACTTATTGGGTGGAATACTTCATCTCTTTGCCCTCTATTTTCTCATCTATAAAATGGGATGTAATAAAAAGAACCAAACCCTCTGCCATCGAGTTGAATCTGACTCATAGTGACTCTTTAGGACAGAATAGAACTGCCCCACAGGATTTCCAAAGCTGTAATCTTTACGGAAGCACACTGCTTCATCGTTCTCTCATGGAGCAGTTCATGGGTTCGAACCACCAATTTTTCACTAGCAACTGAATACTTGAACCACTGTGACATGATTTAAAAAAAAAAAAAAAAACAACTCACTGCCGAGTCGATTACACTCAGCGACCCCTTCTGGAGTTTCTGAGGCAGTAACTCTACAGAAGTAGATTGCCCAGTCTTCCTTCTGAGGAGTGGATGGTGGGTTTGAACCACCAGCTTTCTGGTTAGCAGTCAAATGCCTAAGGCACTACGCCACCAGAGCTCCCACCATGATAATGCTGCTGTTGTTGTTATGTTCTGTGGAGTCAGACTCGACTCATAGCAACCCATCCTTGGGTTTCCAAGGCAGTATCACTACAGAAGTAGATTGCCCAACCTTTCTTCTGAGGAGTGGCTGGTGGGTTTGAACCACCAGACTTCTGGTTAGCAGTCAAGTGCCTTAGGCACTACGCTACCAGGGCTCCCACCATGATAATAGCGCCTAATTAATAAGGTTGTTTTGAAGATGAGATATGTAATGTTATATGCATTTGTTATTATTATTGTTATCATTTGAAACAAAGCAATAAAATTATTTTTTAAAAAGAAAGAATATGTTTATTTCTCTCCCATCCCCTCAAAATATATTTTGCCTATCAGTGACATTATTGTGGTGGTATGTTGATTAGGCAGCACCAGGCGTTACATAGCATTTTACCATCATGGTAAAAAACAAAACAAAACAAAACAAAAAAACACCACCACCCATGCTTTTCATTTCTGCTCTCTGGGATGGTATGATGCCCAGTCAGGATGGGGTAGTGTAGCGTGAGCTTTGGTCCAGATAAAAGGCAAATTCTTTTCAGCGAGGGCAAAGCTAGAGCTTCATTTGGCGGCATGTTTCTTATATATCTCCAGGAACTCAGTCACATCGTCAGGGGACCCCAAGATGACCGGCGCCCTCTGGTGGATATCAGTGGGAACAATGTCCAATATAGCTTCTTTCCCGGTGGTAGCCACGCCTCCTGCCTTCTCCAAGATGTAGGCCATTGGATTACACTCGTACAGTAGTCTCAGCTGGAAAACAAGACCAGAGAGCAGCGTCCACAACCCAGTAGGAATTACAGAGAGGGGACTTGCTCCATAGCAAAATAGTGCAGAGCTCATGGGAGTTTCCAAGTAGCTCACATTCTCCCTTTCTGTGAAGTCATAAAAAGTGCCCCTCAACACAGCATCTGCGACCAAAGGGTTAATCTAATACTCATCAAGTCAGAGTCAGCAGGAGATTACCTGATGCAAATGTGAGACCGACCACCTGGACTCAGTGACTGTATGTCATTTAGGCAGAACTAATGGTTGCCTTCTCTTTATAGTCCGGAAACTGCACTTAATGAGTGATTCTGTGTGTTTTGGATGGAGTGCTGCCTGTTCTAAATGCATAAAAAAATCCACAGTGGTGTCTGGCTGCAGACATCTGGAAAGCAGACTGGCTCCTCCAAAGAGTATAATACTGCTTGCTACTCTGTATACATTCCTTTTACAAATCTCCTAAGACTTGAGGGTTGGAATTTAGTATATTATACATCTTGGCATTTACTTTTAAATATTAACTTCTTGATCGTATGCATTTCCATGCAGTCTGCCTACCGAGTAGACAGCTTTCTGCAGGTGTTTCCTGACTCTGGTTCCATACAGGTGTGATGGCCAGATTTGCAAAACTGAAAAAGGAGGAGCTTTGATATTTGTGTTAAAAAATAATTTTTTGAGGACTTAGAGAAAAGTACTATAAAGCTGATAAGCACATAGGCTTAGAATCCTATGGGAAGAGTGGTATCGCTAACTATCTTAAGGGGATTTAGACCCCCTAGGTGGTGGCAAAGGTTAACATGCTCGGTAACAAAAAGACTAGAGGTCTGAGTTCACCCAGAAGTGCCTCAGAAGAAAGGGCTGGCAATCTACTTCTGAAAAACCAGCCACTGATAACTCCATGGAGCAGTTCTACTCTGACACACATGGGGTCACTATGAGTGGAGTCAACTGAGGAGCAACCAGGGCTGGTAAGGGGATTTTCTGGACGTATTCTGTCTCTCTCATTTTAAGAAGACAATCCGTCCATTGAGAAAAATAAAGAGGGCAGTACTTTGGAAGCAAGCATGCTGTCACCCTGTGTAGAAGAGAAGTAGGATATCTCTCAGCCATGACAAGAAAGCACAGCCCATGTTATGGTTGGCTGGAAGCACCATGGGTATTATTAGGCCAGTGCAGTCAGAGATTACAGTTTACCTAAAAGTACAGATTCTTTCCTTCCTAGAAAGGTGTCATTTTCCAAACAGCAAATGTCAGCTTGTTAGCTAATTCTATTTTGCACCTTTTAAAGCAATCAAAGGAAACCTCTGTTTGGAGTACATATTTGATTTGCTGTCTTGCCAATAAGACTGGACTATCTCATTTCATTTTATGAGTGGAATTCATTTCACTCAAACCAAACCATGTAGCCACTGGAAGCACTAAGGACTGCATCCCCTTCCTGACCATAGCATCATTAATTATCTTTTGCCAGAGCAATGAAAGGGTTCTCAAGAGGCCATTTTTAGTTATAAAAATGCCTTTAGCAAGAACAACCTTTAATCTAGAAAAGAATGTGCCACAGGCATCGTTAGCAACGTACTATAGAGTTCAACAGCAACCATAACCTTTCTTTTTTCCTAAGTCAAATTCCACAGGCTGAAAATTAAATCTGCTGCTATGCAACCAGTTTTCAGGGGTGCATAGTTACCTTTCCCTTTGGGCTCTTCTTGTTAGCAGGGTACATAAAGATTCCTCCATAGACCAGCGTGCGGTGAACATCAGCCACCATGGAACCCACATACCGGGCACCGTAGGGGGCTGAATTATCCTGCAAGGTTAAGACCAACAACAATTAGGGTTGCAGAAAAGAAAGGGAGTTCTCTTTGAGTTCACTGTGCTTATTTGATTCAACAGCCACTGGCTGAACACCTATGTATTTGAAGCTATGTATTTGAAGCTGTGCTAAGATATGTGATAAAAAACCTTGTTCGAAAGAAGCAGAAGATGGAATATTGAAGATGGCCCCTCACACATCTGACAGTAATGTCAAATTACCCCCAGAAGTCCCAAGGAGCAGGTGGTTGATACGGGTTATGGGGTTGCTGCAGGCACCACAAAAACCGTCATTTAGCAGAAGCTAGGAGGTTGAGGAGGATTATGCTGTGGTAAGGAGCTGGGTAGGGTCCGTTGTCATTGCTGTTGTTGTTAGCTGTTGTCAACGAGACCCCATGCACAACAGGATTGAACCATTGTGATCCTTAGAGTTTTCACTGGCTGATTATTTGGAAGTAGGTTGCCAGGTCTTTTTCCGTAGTCTGTCTTATTCTAGCAGCTCCACTAAAACCTGCTCAGCACTGTAACAGCACACAAGCCTCCACTGGCAGCTGAGTGGTGACTGCACATGAGGTACATTGGCTGGGAATCGAACCCAGGTCTCCTGCATGGGAGGCAAGAGTTCTCCCACTGAACCACGACTGTCCCTGTCTGGGTGGTACAAACAATGAACATGCTCAGCTGCTACCCAACAACTGGAGGTTGGCGTCCACCCAGAGGTATCTCAGAAGAAAGGCCTGGTCTACTTCTGAAAACTCAGCCACTGACAACCCTCTGCAGCACAGGGCTGACCAATGGGCCATTATGAGGCAGAGCTGACTCAATGGCAACTGGTTTGGGTGGGGATAGGCATGTTTATTTCATGAAAAGGACCAGTACAAGCAAAGGCTTGGCTATGTAGAGAAGCATATATTCTCCACACTGGGTGTGGGGAAGTCACTTGGGAAAACTAGAGTGGATTGAGGTAGGGTGGGGGTTGAGGGTAAAGTGGAAGGGGAGATCTAGCTGAAGAGAGAGCCAAGGGCTAGTTTTAGAGGGTTCTGAATCCCATATTAGGCACACTTGGGCTTCATCTCAGAAAATAAGCACCCTTTGATGCCATTTAAGCAAGAGTATGACAAAATTGCATAGTCCCACATAAAATGGCTATACAGAGAGCCACTTCTCTTCATATTCAGTAATTTGTAATCTCTTTAGGGGGATGAAATCTCTACATGGTGCAAATAATTAACACACTAACCAAAACGATGGAGATTCAAGACTACACAGAGGCACCTCAGAAAGGAAGACTAGCGATCTCCTTCCAAAAACTCAGCCATTGAAAATGCTACAGAGCACAGTCTACCCAGACACACGTGGGTCGCAATGAATTGATGGCGACAAGTTTAGAAATACAAAGATGGACACTCAGCCTTGGGGTGATGGCTGAATGTCATCACAGGATGATCACCCAGAAGGGCAGACACCACAAGGCAGGTGTCTGTTGCTTTGGATTTGAGAACCACATTTTGTACCGTCTGGGCTCATGGACCCCAGAACTGAACATGTTTTTGCCACTAGCTCATCTGTCTAGTTGACTTTAGCATCCTAATTTTCTTCTGCTGCAGCAAGTGGCAATGGCCAGAACAGACACTCCAGTTTTGACCTCTCCATGTAGGGATTCCAGTTCTCAGTTCCTAAGGGTCATGGGGTCAGTGCAAATGAGAAATCCAATCCACTTCCAGACTATGGCATTCTTCTACAGGGCAAATCTGGAATCATGTACCAACAGATGTCTACATAACTTATCCCAAATGTGGTCTAGAGGCTCCTGTTCTTGCCACAGGATGGACCGTCACCGCTTACCCCCAATCTCCACTGAGTTGCCCGATGCCAGCTGCCTGGACATTTAACTGCCCCCAATCAAAAATAAGCCTCTGCCCCCTCACTTACTGGGGGGAACTTCTTCCTTTGGACATACTCTGTGACGGCAGGATCAAAGTCCTTGGCGTAGCCTTCATTGAGACTGTAGATGTTCCCTTTCTTTTTGATCTTCACATCCCTGTCCACCAAAATGAACTCTCCAATGGCCTTGAAAAAAGACAAGGAAGGAAAGGTAAATGAGGAACTTTTCCGTCAGGTAGGCGGATGGGTCTGTTTGAGGTGTGTGTGTGGGGAGGGAGCATGGCCTAAGGTCAAGCCTGTGCTTCAGCACCTGGGGTGTGTCCTCACCCTGGGACCTGGGTGATTCCTGCCAACCTCTCCAAGAAATATAAATGGGGCCAGGGAAGAGGGAGTGGTGAGAAGGAGAAGAAAGGAAATGGAGAAGGGGAGGAGGCTGGGTAAACAAGAACAAAGCCTGAGGGACAATAAGAATGGTGAGCAAGATGTGCATGAATTTACAATAAAAGAAGTTGGTGTGTGTTGGGGCGGTCTGTGTCAGGAGAGACAGTCACTGGAAGGCGGTGGTCTCTGAGTGACACCACGGTGCTCAGAGCTTTTCTTGGCTTTATACTTCTATCTTAATGAAAATTCATTGTATATTGCTACAGAGAAAAGTAGGACACTGAGTTTTGTCTCCTGGCATATACACCTTCAGGTGCCTTCTCTCACTGATGTGTAGTTTTTCTGTAAAAAGGTCATTGTTCTGTATCTCCCTCCCACATGCTACTGGGGCTAAGTCTTTGGGATTTGAGTATTTTGGAGGAAATTTGAGCTCTGGTAGCATAGTGGCTAAAGCACTTGACTGCTAACTAGAAGGCTGGCGGTTCAAACCCACCAGCCACTCCTTGGAAGGAAGGTTGGGCAATCCTACTTCCGTAGTGATACTGCCTCGGAAACCCAAGGAGGGGTCGCTATGAGTCGGGGCCGACTCGACGGCACATAACAACAACAACAACAACAACAACGTCACATGACTCCTATTGGTTTGGCCCAAGGACTGTATTGCTGATAAGAGGGTGACTGAGGCTCTGCTTATTTTACGAGAGGAGTTGCTCCACTGAGACGAGAGGAAAGAAGAAAGGAGACCTCACCAACACACCTCATCCTGCCATGTAGTCCTATGGCAAAGCTTGATGCCTGCTGATGGGAGATATGTTGATACTAGGAAGGAAATAACAGAAGGAGGAAGGAGGAGGAAAGGAAGGGAGAGAAGGAGGAAGAAGGGAGGGAGAGAGGGAGGGAAAGAGATAGGAAAGAGGCAAGGAAGACAGGAAGAGAGGAAAATGAGACCAAAATGAACAGTGATCATTGAAAGTGACTGTTACAAGTGATTTTTCTCCTTCTTTCTTCAACACTTTTTTGTATTTACAGAAAGTTGGCCACAGATATGTACAAATATTCTTTGATAATCAGTAAAACAAAACAAATAAATGTATTTACAGAAAGCTTAGGAAACAGAGTCATGCATGCAGAGACCAGGACACCCCATGAACACCTGTCCCACAAATATTAACTATTGTGGTTGTTTCAGCAGAAACTTCTGCCTGTCCTTGCAGCAAGACACAGTGACGAGAAAGCACTTAGCATTTCCCTAGTGCAAGGCACAGGCATCAGCTAGGAGAATGGTTTGAATCAAATAGAGTGAAGGTAGCCAGCAGGGGACTGTTAACAGTGGACATGCATTTTCCTTCAGAACACTTGGTGGCCCAGAGGTCTGAGGAGTGCAATAGACTATCAAATACACAGCCACTTACTCCCAGAGACACCCGTCTGCAATCTGGAAACAAGAAGAGATTGATTTTTTTTCCTGCACATCCATCAACTCAACGGTCACAGAGAAATCACCAGAAGCATGGCTGGTGCTGCAGTCTGTCTGGCGAGTCAGTAAATCCACAAACATCAGTGAATTCTGAAACGGCACCCTGGGCACAGACTCAACTTTGCCCTGGTTCTGCCTCAATTTTTTTTTGTGAGGTCATCTCTCTTGGTGGCTTTGACTGGCACTATTTCCCTACCCTTGTTTATTTATTAAGCGCCCACACATTCAAGGAGATGAAAGTACAATTACGTAAGTGTGCATGGGACAAAGGCAGCCTGTATTCTGATTTACGCTACCTGTCGCTCACAGACCCACAGGCCTCACCATGGGCAACCTGTCCCTCACAAGGGATTCAAGTTCACCATGTGTACCTTGTGTTCAGTTCATCAGCAAAAGCACTGTATAAATAGTTTCATTAATGTCATCCAAGGAAAGGTATTTATTTCTAAAACTAAAAGCAACATGTAAATCCAATTTGTCTCCCTTGGGACACTGGACCAAACACACAAACAATATGCTGATGTGTTGAAGATTACTCCTTTGTAGTCTATGTTTCAGTGTTGGGTTTTAGAATCCACAGAGTTACACCAAATATTATTTGCTCCCTACTATTGCCCCCAATTTTATCTGCTCTGTTGAAGCTGTCATTTTGCTGAATAAAGAAATGACTTTCATTAATAACCATATGGAAGGAATTATCCACAAGTCAAAACTGCTAAGGCATCTTCTTCATGGCACCTAGGAGTCCTGTCTATAGTCAGGTGGCTCTTCTCTGTAAGGAGGACTGGGGAATGATCTTCAATTCACTTCCTTGGTTCAATATTATCAATACTGCAAGAGTTAATGGAGAATTTTTATGTGTGTATGTGATATCAAGTAATTTTGGTAGCTTTTTCTGAAGAAGCAATGCCATTGGGACACCTGTTCACTTCAGGAAAATGACCTCTTGATGAATAAGGTAGAGAATCTAGTAGTGGATGTAGCCAGGTGGCTAACGGACAACCCACAGGCCCCATCTGGTCCTTAAATGGTCTAGTTAAATGGTCTAGTTAGTCAACTAGAAACAGTGTGGGTTTGTTTTGTTTTTTAATTTTTAATTTTTATTATGGTGAAATATATATATATATATATATACAAGGAAGGGTCACTATGAGTAGGGTCTGACTTGACGGCACATAACAACAACAACATTTTCCATTTGAACAATTTTTACATTAATTTAATTACATTCTCCATATTGTGCAACCTTCACCACTGTTTCCAGATTTGCTCATCACTCTTAACAGAAATGCAGTGCCCTTTAAGCAGTAACTCCCCTTCCCCTTATCCCACCTGCCCCCAGTAACCACTAATCTACTTTCTGTCTCCATGAATTTGCCTACTTTATATATTTCATAAATTGGCATCACACAATGGTTGTCCTTTTGTGTCTAACTGATTTCACTCAGCATAATGTTTTCAAACTTCATCCACGTCATAGCATGTATCAGGAGCCATTTCTCTTTATGGCTGAGTGACATTCTACTGTATGGATATACCACATTTGTTTGTCCATTTGCCTGTTGAAGGACACTTGGATTGTTTCCACCTTTTTGCCACTGTGAGTAGTGTGGAAGTGAACATTGGTGTACCAAATGTGCTTGAAGCTAGTACAATGTTTTACAAATCTAGAAAGATTATATTTTAAAAAATCCAGTGTTCCTTGGAACATTGGAAGGCTTGGCTCTACTGGGCATCTGTTTCAGAATATTAACAATTGATGGCCCTCTCCAGCTTCCCACAGTTGCCACCATGACCCCTAGCCTTCCCCAGTACACACCACTCATTTGTATAACCTGTCTGGCCTCTGCAGGCATTTGAATCACTTGACAAATGTTCATTCTAAAGAATTCACCTTGGAATAAAGACTCCTTCTTGTGTTCTGGACAGATATTTTCCTCACCTTGATGATAATCTCATGAAGGGATCCGTTGTCCCTCCATCTCCCCATTCCATCCTACCCCATCCACTCTGTCCCTCCATAGACCTCATTTCCAACTTCTCATCCACCCCAACACACACACACTTATTCACAGCCCTCAGCCAAGGAACCTAACACCCCCAAGATGTCTCACCGGATCCAACATGAAGCAGTTGACACCACATTCCATGCCAAGGACCAGCATGGTGGCACTTCCATAGAGGGCATAGCCAGCTGCCACCAGATTCCGTCCTGGCTGCAGAGCATCCTTCTCAGATGGCTCACCCACTGAAGTCTAGAGCAAGAAAGAAAATATGTTTTGGTTGTTGAGTTTTGTGGACCTTTTTTTCTACTCAAACCATTAACAGTAAGCATTACCAGGATGCTATTCTAATGAAGTGGTTGCCTAGGTGTCACAAATGGTGAAGCTCTTAACTACTAACCAGAAACTGATGGTTTGAACCCACCCAGAGGAACTTTGGAAGAAAGGCTTGGTGGTCTACTTCTGAAAGTTCACAGCCATGAAAACCCTATGATGTGAAGCTCTGTTCTACAAAACATAGGGTCACCATGAGTAAGAACTGACTCAAAGACAACTGGGTCTGGACTTCTAATGAAACAGGGTATCTTCCCAGAGAGACCTCACTCCTCATAATATCCTGATTATATCACCAGAGCAGCCTTCCCACCAGACCCGAATTTCCTGCATCTGGTTCCTTCTTTCCAGTCAGTGTCCTCTTCCAATTTTACTAATTGGATCTTCTCTTATTTCTCCATTATCACTTCCAAAAAGGAACAGGCCCTCTTGCCAGCTCTGACTAATTTTATTTTATTATGAGCATCGCTGTCTTTCACCTGCCTGCTCCATCTGTAGTTAACCAAATTAACCCAGGGCTGCCAGGCAGCTAGTCTGGTGAGGAAATCGATATCATAAGCTCTGGCCAGTTGCAGCACACACCCCACTGAGGAGTGTGCTCCATATCACTCACACATCACAGAAGTTCTCAGAAAGTCAAGGATTTAGTCTATCTCCCCAGAGTCGTTACAAGGTAGGGCAGTTGCTTTCAAATTTTTCAATCATCACCCACAGTAAGACATTGATTTTACATTGCAAACCAGTACCAATACACAAAAAATAAAGTATTTAATGAAACATATTTACACATAGAACCTGATACACATACCAAGCTTTTCTTTTCTTTCTTTCTTATTAAAAAATATGATTTCAACCCATTAAATTTTATAGCCTATGGGATTAAGTAGGCACTCTGGTAGCATAGTGCCTAAGGCACTTGACTGCTAACTGGAAGGCTGGTGGTTCAAACCCACCAGCTACTCAGAAACCCAAGGAGGGGTCACTATGAGTCAGGGCCAACTTGATGGCACAAAACAACAACAACATGGGATCAAGTGAGAGCTCTGATGGCATAGCGCTTAAGACATTTGACTGCTACCCAGAAGACTGGCAGTTCACCCACCACCCACTCCTCAGAAGGAAGATTGGGCAATCTACTTCTGTAGTATACCACCTCAGAAACCCAAGGAGGGGTCACTATGAGTCTGATCCAACTCGATGGCAGTGAGTTTGGTTTGGTTTGGTTTTGGATGGGATCCAGTGATCCATAGTTTTCCCTGATACTAGGGAAGGGAACACCTAAAGGACATGGCTCCTACTCAATAATTTCTAAATGTAAATTGTTTTCTTTATTAATATAGGATTGACTTTTATTTATTTATAACTTTGTATTGTGCTTTGGGTGAAAGTTTACAGAGAAAATTCATTCAGCTGTTCATACACATTTTGTTTCATTGCATTGATTTCACTCCTCACAGTGTAACAGCTCTCTTCCCACTTCCTCCCTATGGTTACCTTTTCCCTGTGCCCTTCTTTCCTATGCACTCCAGCCCTCTGCACAAATGGTGCCCTTCTGATACCCTATGGATGATTGTTCTAAGGCGTGCAACTATGTGGTGTAATTCATCACCTTGGAGGCTCATCTACTGTTTGGCCGAAAATTAAGCCACGGAAGTGAGTTCAGTTTCAGGTCTGAAGGATGACAAGGGGCCATAATCTTGGGGGTTTCACTAGTTTATATAAGACCAGTAAGCCTGGTCTTTTTTATGCTTTTGATTTTTTATTTTCCTCCCACTCTATCCAGGATCTATAATTGTGATTTCTTTCTGCGTGGCTGGCAGTGGTAACTGGGCACCATCTAGTTCTTCTGATCTCAATGTTGTGTAGGCTGAGATTCTCGTCCACTAGTCCCTTGGACTAACTGCTTCCAATCATCTTTTATTTTCTTCACTCTTCTTTGCTCCAGATGAGGAAAGACCAATTGTTTCATCTTAAATATTTGCTCACAAGCTTTTAAGACCCCAGTTGCTACTCACCAAAGTAGGATGTAGAACAACATTTTTGTGTAGGATGTTATGCCAATTGAGCTTGATGCCCCCCATGACCTGGTCTAAAGCCCACCAGCCCACTGCCTGAAGGTGTGTAGTTGTGTCTAAGAAGTTATCATACATGTATATGAATATTCTTATAGCACATACAAGTACATATGTAGAAATATCATCTGCCGGACCTGTATATAGTTATGGGTATATTCCCATTCACCTACCATACCTGATCTCTTGTATGACTGGCTTTTCTAGTATTTGGAACAGCTGTTATTAGCCTGATTACTGTCTGCTTGAACTTAGACATAAATGACAACAGGTAATTTCCCCACATTTCATTCATTCCTTTTCCAATCAGAGATCCCAGCAGCTTAGAGTAAGTTCTTGTTAGTTGCTGTAGAGTTGGCTCCAAATCACTGTGACTTTATGTACAACTAAACAAAACATTACCAGGTCCTGCACCATCTTCATGACCATTGGTACATTTGAGTTCATTGTTGCAGCTATTGTGCAGTGTCTTCCAACCTTGAGGGCTCATCTTCCAGCACTGTATCAGACAATGTTCTGTTGTATTCCACAGAGTTTTCATTGGCTAACTTTCAGGATATGCAGACAATACAACTTTGCTTGCTGAAAGTGAGGATGACTTAAGGCACCTACTGATGAAGGTTGAAGAATACAGTCTGCAGTATGGATTACGTCTCAATATAAAGAAAACAAAAATCCTCACAACTGGACCAATGAGCAGCATCACAAGAAATGGAGAGAAGATTGAGGTTGTCAAAGAATTCACATTGCTTGGTTCTACAATTGACGCCAACGGAAGCAGCAGTCAGGACATTAGATGATGTGTAGCATTGGGAAAGTCAACTGCGAAGGAACTGTTTCAAGTGCTGAGGAGCAAGGATATCTCCTTGAGGACTAAGGTGCGCCTGACACAAGCCATGATATTTCCAATCGCCTCGTATGCATGTGAGAGCTGGACAATGAATAAGGAAGACCGAAGAAGAGTTGATGCTTTTGAGTTTTGGTGCTGGTGAAGAATGCTGAAAGTACCATGGACTGCTAAAAGAACTAACAGATCTGTCCTGGAGGAAGTGCAGCCAGAATGCTCCTTGGAAGCGAGAATGGCCAGACTTCGTCTCACCTATTTTGGTCATGTTGTAAGAAGGGACCATTCCCTGGAGAAGGATGTCATGCTTGGTAGGGTGGAGGGTCGATGAAAGAGGGGGAGGCCTTCAACGAGATGGATTGACACGGTGGCTGCAATGATGGGCTCAAGTATAGCAGGGATTGTGGGGCTGGTGCGGGATCGGGCAGTGTTTCGTTCTGCTGTGCATGGGGTAGCTATGAGTTGGAAACGACTCGACGGTACTTAACTACAACAACAACAAACTTTCAGGATATCACTAGGTCTTTTTTCCTAGTTTCTCTTAGTCTGGAAGCTCTGCTGAAATGTGTCCATCATGGGAAACCCTGCTGGTATTTGAAATACCAGTGGCATTACTTCCAGCATCACAGCAACATCATAGCACAGCAAACAGATAGATGGGTGGTGGTGAGAGCAAAGGTATCTATTTGATAAAACTGGAGATGGAGGTCCTCTAAATAGAAACATTCCAGATAACTTCTTTCTGCAACTTTTGAAAGTGTAGCCTATAGACTAAATGCATTATAATTACCTGGGATATTTATTAAAAATGCAGATTCTGGGGTCACACCCACATGTATGAACTCAGAATCTCTAAGGGTAATCCCAGGAATCTGCATTTTATCACACATACATAGGTGAGTCTTACATTGAAGTATGAAAACTACACACCTAAAAGGAAGGATCACAAAAATATCTCTCCTTCCATCCTCTCTATCTCTACACTTCCTGTTTAATAAATAATTTTCATCAGATTGGCTGATTAGTTGGTTAGGATGAGTTGGTTTGGTTTGGCTTCTGTTCACAGGATAGTGCAGTACAGCTAAATACAGACTAAACATAGGATCAAAATTTTGAATTATTTTTCCATTCTCCAAATGTTGCCAGTGCACAACCTTTGTCAAATGGACACCTCATAGAGGGTTATTTTTAATAATCACCAGCTTCCTTCAAGGCCAGTGGCATATTGGGAAGACTAGGGGCTCTAACGCTCTTCTCCTGCCACTAGAAGCTTTGAGTAACCAGTTTTCCACCAAGAAAATGCCCTCAGAGGTGGATCTGGCCCAGAACCATTCATGCTTGCCTGTGGCAAAGCTTCAAGAGTAAACGATCTTTCCCTGAAATTTTGTCACCGATCTTACACTTCAATTTCCTTCATGAAATAACAGCGACATTTGTCTATGACTTACATACTCAGAAAAAAAAAATTAATTTCATTGAGTCATAGATTTACTTTCCTAGCCTGACCTCCTCTCTAATGCATGAATTCCTCCTCCAGACCTCTACCAATGCCCTTTCCTCCAAGAAAAGCCATTCTATCCTCATTCAGATGCCTGGGGATGAATCAATCAACATAAAGCATTTGACAAAAATAGAAACTTTCTGGACTCTCCCTTTCTCTACCAATCTGAGGCCACCACCTGCTACAGGAATTGTTTTTTTCTTTTTATCCCATGACATCCTATAAGAAGTATAAGGAAAGACCCCATGGATTCTAGAGACTTGGAATCATGGAGAAGGAGATAAAGAAGTAGGGTGAGGTTATCACATCATCAGATGACCTTCCCTCAAACAGGTAGCCAAACCTTCCTTGGAGAGCCAGGCAATACCTTGCACATGGTAACCAGTTGCCACTCAATGCTCTAAAAGGCTAAATCATCCATTAAATAGGGAGGCAGGTTTTAATTCAATATTTAGACAAAATTTCTAACCATGATGGTTGTCCAAATACTAAATCAGATATTGTCCTCGGAAGAATCTATCCTTCTGGGTGTCTCCAACCAGAGGCTGGGCAACCTTTTGGGAGAGTCTGCAGAAGGAACTCCATGGAACACTGAACACTGTTGAGCCTGTGTTTCCAGCATCACTCTGGCAAGGCCTGCTCACTGTGGCCACATTCCAGTGACTAATGCATTCCCATGAGGTGGCCAACCAAGGAGATGTCTTCAAGCTAAGACCAATCTCTGCAGAAATCAGGAAAGGTCTCCTTTGACACCTCAGACACATCTATGTTTATGTCCCATAAGCCCTTGAATAGTTTCAAGCAATCAATAAAGCTGCTGAGAACTGAAATGACTTTGGACCTGCGCCATACTCATCATCTCTTTCAGTCTTTTAAGAGAGTCATGTCAGATTTATTGAGAAGAGTGTGGAAAGTAATTGTTGAGTTGTGCTAGTATTTATAATTCAAGCAGCTGTTGCAAGTTCATTTGATTTTTTTTTCCAGTTGATAGCCAGTGTCTTTCCATTTTCTAGAGCTGTTTTTTCTGTAAGATAATCTGTACTGTAGGGTTTGAGGTGGAGAATGGGGCTGACCAATGTTGTTGCTGTCAGGTGCTGTCAGGTTGATTCTGACACTCATTGCAACCCCATGTGACAGAGCAGAACTGCCCTATAGGGTTTTCTTGGCTGTAATCTTTACAGAAGCAGATCACCAGGTCTTTCTATCATGGAGCCACTGATTGGGTTCAAATCGCCAGCCTTTTGGTTAGCAGCTGAGTGCTTTGTACCCTCAGAGGGCTCCTTTGACAAATGTTAAGTCAAACCAAACCCACTGCTCTTGAGCCAATTCTGACTCAAAGCAGTCCTATAGGACAGAGTAGGATTCTTGGAAACCATAGGGTTTCCAAGGCTATGAATTTTTACAGACACAGGCCACCTCATCTTTCTCCCCAGAGCAGCTGGTGTGTTTGAACCACCAACCTTTTGGTTAGCAAATAAATGCTTTAACCATGGTGCCACCAGAACTGCTTTGACAAATGTTAGCCCTGCTTTATTTTCAGTGAAGTTCAGGAACCAGAGATCTTCCTATGCTACAAATCTTACTTGCTATGCAATAGAGTTGATGCTTTGTGGGTAAAATGACATCCCTCCATTTCTACAACAGGAATGCTATGTTTCATGGTATGACTTGGAAAATAGACAAACTGTTGTCTTTACTTTGCTGGTATGAGAATTAGAACCGTCTAGTGGCACCGTGGTTAAAGACCTCAGCTGCTAACTGAAAAGTCAGTGGTTTGAACCCACCAGCCACTCCATGGGAGAAAGATGTGGCAGTCTGCTTCCATAAAGACTGCGCCGTTAGAAACACAATGAGGCAGTTCTACGCTGTCCTATAGGGTTTCTGTGAGTTGGAATCAACTCAACAGCAATAGGTTTCCTTCATTAATTTTAGGTAAAGGGCACAAATAGTTTGCACTCAGCTGTTAATCTAAAATTGTCATTTTGAACCTACCCAGTGGCACTATGGAAGAAAATTCCTGATAATCTGCTTCTGTAAAGATTGCAGCCAAGAAAATCCTTTGGAGAACTACTACTTTGTACATATGAGGTGACCATGAGTCAGACACAATTCAATACAACTAACAACAACAACAACATTACTCAAATTAGTACCTGGGTGATGCAAACAGGCACTTGGATACTAACCAACAGGTTAGAAGTTTGAGTCCACTCAGAAGCACCTCAGAAGAAAAGCCTGGCACCTGCTTCCCAGAGATCACAGCCATTCAAAACCTATGGAGCACAGCTCTACTCTGATGCACACGGGTTTGTCCTGAGTTGGAATCAACACAACAGCTGCTTTTTCACTATGCAGACTGATTTTGGTGTGCTATGCCTCTGGCGTAGTGCTTAAGGCATGTGACTGCTAACCAGAAGGCTGGTGGTTCAAACCCCCCAGCCACTCCTCGGAAGGAAGGTTGGACAATCTACTTCTGTAAAAATAACTCAAACAAACTCACTGCCGTCTAGCTGGATCCAACTCATAGCAACCCCTCCTTGGGTTTCCAAGGCAGTATCTCGGAAACCCAAGGAAGGGTCACTATGAGTCAGATCTGACTCACAGGCAGTGAGTTTGGTTTTTTTTTTGGTTATGCCTCTCACCCAAGACAAAAGCAAAACACCTTCCAATGACCCATGGTATCCCATTTTTTCAACTGTTTGAAAGGAGATTATGTACGATACTAAACAATGTCATTAAAAAAAAATAAAGTACAGATTTGGAACTCACTTCATAAGCCTTTGAATAACAGAATAGAGGATTTGGGAGTTCAGCTCTACTAACTGCTTCATCCTTTAAGAGGCTCAACACCAGGCACCTAGCAAACTGTATCTGGGAAGTTTTATTTCTAAAATAAACAAAAGCTGAAGCCAAGATGACATGTTTTTAGATTTTATGAAGTGTTATGATGGCTCACGGGTATTCATTCTATTTTTCACTTGTCTATATACTTGAGTGTGCACTTACACACTCATTTGCTTTTCTCTCTCTCATACACACACACTCATACACACATACATATGCACACACATATCTACATGCACACACATATCTACGTGCACACATAGACACATATATATACACATACACACATATACATCCATACATCCATACATATATACGCACAAAACATTTTAAAGACGAAAAAGAAATGAGAGGCTCTGGAGGTAGAGTGACTTGAGAGATCACACAGGTGGAAGACTCAGGACAGAGTCTGGGTTCCCATGTTGCATCACTGTGCTTTCCAGGATTTCAGCAGTGGTCACAAACATTGTCCAAACACAGAAATACAGTAATTATGTCAGGCTTTTAAGATTATACCAGTATTAAAAAAAACTCACTGCCATCAAGTCGATTCGACTCATAGCAACCCCTCCTTGGGTTTCCGAGGCAGTATCTCTATAGAAGTAGATTGCCCAGTCTTACTTCTCAGGACTGGCTGGTGGGTTTGAACCACCAGGCTTCTGGTTAGCAGTCAAAAGCCTTAGGCACTATGCCACCAGAGCTCCCTACACCTGTATTACAACTATTCAATCCCGCTATTGTAGCATGAAATCAGCCAAAGGCAATATGCAACAAATAACCATGACCATATGTCAATAAAACTTTATTTATGGACACTGAAAATTAAATTCCATATAATTTTCACAGGTCATGAAATACTACTTTTATTAGATTTTTTCCAACCTTTGAAAATGCAAAATCGTTGTTCTTTGCGTGTAGGTCCTATAAAATCAGGCAATAGGCTAGACTTGGCCTCTGGGCCACAGTTTGCTGACTCCCAATTTAGAGGATTTAAAAAACAATTTTGATATAAACAATCTTGACTTTTGTCATATTTTCACAAATTTCAGTTCACATAGTATCATCACTATAATTACTCTATTTTGTCTCTTTAATATATATATATATATATATACATATATATATACATTATATACCATTATATATCTATATGTATGTATGTATATATACCAAACTGCCATTGAGTTGATTCTGACTCACAGTGACCCTATAGGACAGAGTAGAAATGCCCCATAGGGTTTCCAAGGCTGTAAATCTTTACAGAAGCAGACTTCCCCATCTTTCTCCCACGGAGTGGCTGGTGGTAGAGCCAACCTTTTGGTTAGTAGCCAAATGCCTTACCCTCTACATACATATGTTGTTGTTGTTGTTGTTGTTGTTATGATCCCTTTAGTCGGACTTGACTCATAGCAAGCCCTTCTTCAGTTTCCGAGGCAGTATCACTATGGAAGTAGATTGCCCAACTTTCTTTCCGAGGAGTGGCTGGTGGGTTTGAACAGCCAGCCCTCTGGTTAGCAGTTAAGTGCCTTAGGCACTACGCCACCAGAGCTCTCTCTCTCTCTCTCTCTCTCTCTCTCTATATATATATATGTATGTATTTTCCATCATAAAAGAAAGCAAAATTTAGTCAAACATATGAAATATCTTTCTCCTCCCACTCATGTTTTACTACTACATTTTCTTTTAACAACTTAATGGGTCGTCATTGTGCAATTAATGCTGGAAATGTCAGAACTTGAGACCTTAATCTATGTCTAGCCTCACAGCATATCATGATTCTACATTCTGGCTGCTCCACGATATTGAAATGGGACTACATGCTCAAGCTTAACTTTTCTTTTGATCCCAAACCAGGTGCTTGAAACATCACATTTTACCTTTCTGTAGATACCAAAAATGCTTCCAATGGACACAAGACAATCGATGTTAGAAGAACCATCAAGGGGATCAAAACAGACCACGTATTTACCCTGGAGCAAAGAAAAAACAAATATGACTTAACTGTGAAAAGAAACATACTGTGATCAGATAAAGGGTATACACCATGGGGTAACAGTGGGAATCTAGGGGAAAGTTCAAGAAACATGGGCTTTATTTATTTATACTCTGTCATGTAAGATACAAGGTAGCACACAGGAGGAAAAAAGCATGGATGGAGATGAAGCAAAAGAGGGGGGGGGGGTCAGCAGAAACCAGGCTTTGAAGAACTTTGAACATAACAATAAAGAGTTAGGACTAGAGATGAGCCCATGGGCGAGATGGTAAAGATGAACCGTGGTGCTGGTGTGGACAGTGCAGAGAACAGGCCAGATCTGAGACTTGACAGTTAGGTAGAATCTGTGAAATGATCACTGACATGGGTCAGGAGAGATCTAGGGTGATTCCTA
Source organism: Orycteropus afer afer (assembly GCF_000298275.1). Taxonomy (NCBI): domain Eukaryota; kingdom Metazoa; phylum Chordata; class Mammalia; order Tubulidentata; family Orycteropodidae; genus Orycteropus; species Orycteropus afer. The sequence goes on from NW_006921592.1 coordinate 24,984,125, forward strand.
GGAATCTAGGCTGGGTGAATAAATGGGGTCATTTATGAAGACAGAGAAAAATGGTAACATTAAAACCATTAACAGTGGAAATACAGACCTACCCTTTTGTCAGGTTCTACTATGATGGCATTTTTATTTTCTTCTGACACAAGAACACAAGTGGCAAAGGAGGACTTTAACATGTTAATAACCAGGTCATTGGAGAGGACATCCAGTTTCTTAACTTGATCACCAGTCACATTTGTAGAACCAGCAATTCCATAGCTGGAGGGAAGAAAACCAGAAAAATATCAGCGGTGATCACCATAATGTGGCGGTGAATCTATAAACCCACTGGAAGTTGGTGTCAAATAGGATTTAAGAGAAACTAGAGAAGACACATAGGAAGACACAAAACACAAAGGATGGTTGTCTTTCTGAGTAGGGGTTTCCTGGAAAGAAGAAATGATGTCATTCACCTTTTGGCCAGGTACCCAACATGCCTTTGTGGTTAAATCAGTGTGGCTCAAGCATTGTTTTGTGCTTTTTGTTCTTTTTCCTTATAGGCCCCTCTAAGGAGTCTTTTTAGGAGTTCCTGGGTGGTTACTAACAGTTAACCACTTGTCTACCAACTGAAAGTTTGGCAGTTCAAACCCACTCAGAGGTGCCTAGGCATCCCTGGCAATCTACTTCTGAAAGTTGACAGCTATCAAAACTCTATGGAGCAGAGTTACATTATGCAACAAATGGGGTTGCCAAGAGTCAGAATCAACTCAGTGGCATCTGCTTTGGGCTTTTTCTTTAGGCAGTCTTTCTAAATATTGCTTCCCTAATTCACTCCCATATAAACTGATATGATAGGCATACTGTACATCTGTTAAGTACTATATGTGTATATTTATGCCTTTACATAAAAGATTAAAATTTTTTCATTCTTTCCAAGAAACAATTTTTGCCCCTGAATGCATGGGTTAAATGAATCAATTAAGAGGGATGGCAAATAAGGAAATCTTCTGTTTTGGTGTGAGCTCAACAATGTCAGCTAAACCAAGGGAGCCTATGGTTGTATAGCTGAAAATATCCTAGCCCTCAATTGGTCTCACCTCCTCATTTTATAGAGGAGAAACTCAGATACAGAGGCCCCAGTGGAATTGTCCAAGTTCACTCTGACTTCCAGCCCAGGAATCTCTTTATGACATCCTACTACCCCTGGCAGGAATCCTCCAGAATGGAAGAGGTGGGTCACTGGAATTTTTACCAATTCTTAAGATACCTGCAAGTCACAAATTGTAGAATTCCCAGAATCCAAGTGGCTTGTCCAAAACAAAGCCTGGTTTGTTAGAATGATGAAAGGGATAGGTTGTCATAGCCTGGGATTGAATACACAAACACAGAAAAAAAGAGAATGACTTAGAGGAAGGATGCATAGGACAAAATAAAAGACTAAATATAGGAAAAGAGAGAGGATATCTGGAGATCCCTCTAAGCAGATAAGAGAGGGAGATAAGCAGACAGTGGTGCCCTTGGCTGAGATTGTTAAGACGGCTTGCTTGGGAACCTATAGCCACAGTGGTCCACTGCTCCACCTCCTGAAAATGGATTTTCTCTAAACATAAAGTGCCTGTCTCTGGCTGGACCAAAACTGAGCCAGCAACAGAAATCAGCTACATTTAAATGCTTCATCTAGTGTGGTACTCTCCATGAAGTAGCTGCAGCTGGCTCAGTCCATTTATTCAGTGTAGGCCAGTCTTCGCACCATTGCCTTTACCATATCAAAATCAACATCGCTGTCCTCCAACTCTCTTCCTTAAGCCAAACCCACCATCCAGTCAATTCTCACTCATAGTGACCCCCACTGGGTTTCCAAGGTTGTGAAATCCTTATGGAAGTAGACTACCTCCTCTTTCTCCCATGGAGCAGCTACTGGGTTTGAACCACCAACCTTTTGGTCAGTAGCTGAATGCCTTACCACAGCACCACCAGAGCTCCTTTGCCTGCCTCTCTTCTTTTTCACCATGTCATTCCTATTTCATGAGGAAAAGACCTGTGTAGATGGTCAATGCTAGAAGACAGACTAGGAAGACTAACACACACACACAGTGAAACTAGCAGGAACTGACAGGGCCCACCATCTCAATTGCATTCCCTCACTGGCACCACTAGCACCAGTTTTCTCTCCTCCCTAACCTGAATTTTTTACCATTAAAGTCATTATTAACGAAGGCGGGAACAGTGTTCGTGGAAAAGAATCTGGACTTTGAGACAGAGACCTGGTTCAGCTCTTAACTCTGGGAACACTTTACTCCCTCTGAGATTACTTTTTTGCAGGGGCCCAAGGACGAGGATGCTACCTCATGGGGCTGTTGAAGGACTACATGAAGCAATATATACTAGGAGTCCCTGGGTGGTACAAAACACTTGGCTGCTAACCAAAATGTTGGTGGTTCAAGTACACCCAAAGGTGACTTAGAAGAAAGGCCTGGCTATCTACTTCCAAAAAAACAGATATTGAAAACCCTAAGGAGCACATTCTACTCCACACACACAGGGTCTCCATGAGTTGGGGTTAATGCAACAGCACCTGGTTTAATTTACAAACCATAGTGAGGCCCAGCTTCCTGGCAGTACAGGAACCCCAGAACCCAAGTCAGGACACAATGTCAAACAAATTTCATGCGACTTTCAGGCACATATGAGCTACAGTTGGTTTTCAAAAAGTTGGCATTTCTAGGATGTGCTTTTAAACCATACTATTCCCAAAAGGGAGCTCTGGTGGTGCAGTGCCTAACACATTTGACTGCTAATCAGAAGGCTGGTGGTTCAAACCGACCAGCCACTCCTCAGGAGGAAGATTGGGCAATCTACTTCCGTAGTGATATCGCCTCAGAAACCCAAGGAGGGGTCGCTATGAGTCCGGAAGGACTCCAGGGCAGTGAGTTTGGTTTTTTTTGGTTTTATCCCCCCAAACCAGAGTATTTAGTTGCCATATATCCATGTTATCAAAGTTAAGATTTATTAAGACTAGAAAGGAGAGAAATAATGATGAAACACTAATGATACAGTTTATTTATATTTTTGAAATCTCATTCTAGGTTATAGCTTGATTTAAGTTTGTAAAAGAAATATAATAATTAGATATAATAATTAGCTCTAACATACTGGGACTTTTAAAAAGTTTGTTTTTTAATAAGAAAGACAGAGTTGATTAAAGTGAGTCCTCTTCTTGCTCTTATATATATATATATGTATATATATATATACACACACACACACATACATATATGTTGCTGTTGTTATGTGCCATCAAGTTGGACCTAACTACTCATAGTGACCCCTCCTTGGGCTGCCTAGGCAGTATTACTACAGAAGTAGATTGCCCAACCTTTCTTCCGAGGAGTGGCTGATGGGTTTGAACCGCCAGCTTTCTGGTTAGCAGTCAAGTTCCTTAGGCACTATGCTATATCACCATTAAATATGTGCTGGATGGTGCAAACAAGTCATGTGTTCATCTGCTAACTAAAAGGTTGTAGGTTTCAGTCCACCCGGAGGAATCTCAGAAGAAAAGCCTGGTGATCTACGTTAGAAAAATCAGCCACTGAAAACCCTGTTGTTGTTGTTATGTGCCGTCGAGTCATACCTGACTCATAGCGACCCCTCCTTGGGTTTCCAAGGCAGTATCACTACGGAAGTAGGATTGCCCAACCTTCCTTCCAAGGAGTGGCTGGTGGGTTTGAACCACCAGTCGTCTGGTTAGCAGGCAAGTGTCTTAGCCACTATGCTACCAGAGCTCCCACTGAAAACCCTGTGGAGTACAATTCTACTCTGACACACATTGAGTGACCATGAGCTGAGGCTGACTTGACAGCAACTGGTGGTGGTGGCTGATGTAGGGGCAGCTTCTGGAAATAAAACCACAGCATCTGGAAGGAACTAATCCTTCTCTTGCATCTTGGCCCAGGAAAAGCAAACCTGTTAACTGATTGGGGTGCTTTTAGAGGGATGAGACTGGAAAGTGACTCAAGGATCAGAATCTGCAGTCACAGACACCCGGGCTCCAGGACAGCCTCCACAATGCCAGGGGCCTTGGCAGTGTTTTCAGGAACAAGCACCAGCATTGGCGGCATGGCGTGCCTCCCTAGGGTCTGTGCTCCACCTCCTAGCCAGAGAATATCCACAGTGCAGAGGCATGACTTCCATGTGACACTGACCTCATGGCCTAGGGAGGGCCCACTCTTTCCTGGGAACCTCTAAGAGGGAGGGAGCAGACTTGGCTGCCACTCCTGGAAATACTATCTTAAAACCTGGTAGTAGAGGACTTTGCCCAACCTGCTTTGCACAAGATGGTAAGAGTGGGAAAGTTTCTGGTTTCTGACCGCTCACCCACTGGGCCAGCCTGAGGACAATTAACAAGCTCAAGCAGGCCCTCTATTAGATTCTTTTAAGAGGCCCTTTTGTTTCTGGTGCTGTTTGACACCAAAGCCCAGGGCACGCAGGGAATGCAGAATGTATTGTTATCATTATTGTGGGCTGTGGACTTGATTTCTACTCATTACGACCCTATATGACAGAGGAGAACTTCTCTAAAGAAACTCATGGCTACTGAGACATTTCCGACTCACAGCGACCCCTCCTTAGGTTTTTGAGGCAGTATCTCTACGGAAGTATATTGCCCAATCTTCAGCACTAAAATCTTTAAGCATATTTGTCACACAGGGGACATCTGAGCACGTCTCTAAAGGAACAAAGACTTATCAGTTCTTGAGACTGAAAAAGAAAATGACATTTTTTCATCATATATCCATAGCACCTGGGATAATGCTCATGCAGAGTATTCAATAACAATGAATGAATGCATGAATTTAGAGAGTGGTAATGGAATCCAAAGATTCCTATGATTGTAAACTCCAACAGACACAATGGTATTGGTAACTCCCCCTTTCAAAATCTCTACCAGCCAAAACCCTCTGTAAAAAAGCCCACCCCACAGTACAAACAACAAATATGAACCCCTTTGTAAATACAATACTGAGTTGTCAATGAAAGCAAACATGGGTATAGGGACGGATAGATGGGTGAACAAGCTAAACAATTATGTATGTCTAAATGGAGAGTGTATCCAAGATCATATACAGGGTTGGCAGACAATGGGCCTCTCGAAGAGTATGAAGGGATGGACACTGGGAGGAGGTAACTATGGGGAGGAAGTGGGAGGGGAGCTGCTGCATTGTAAATTTTGGTCAATGACATGAGACAAAGTATATGTGAACTGCTGTATGAAAAGTGAATTTACTCTGTAAATCTTCACCCAAATCCTAAAAAAAAAAAAAAAGCCCACCCCAGATTAACATCCCCTCTTGATAATCTAGTGTCAAGATAAGTGCAATGGCCCTTCCCTCCAGCCAGATCCTCAGGAGACTATAGGGTGTAATGGTCAAGGCCACAGGTTAGGATTCTAGACCACTGGGGTTCAAATCCCAGCTCTGCCACTAACTCTGGGCAAGTCTCTTAGCATCTCTGACCCTTGGTTCTGCATTTTTAAAATGAGAATATAATATATCTATTTCATAGTGTATGGAAGAGGAGTATATGAGTTGATATAGGTAAAGGGCTTAGAAAACACATAGGCCAGTGCTCAACAAATGCTAACTGTCATTCTGTTCCCACACTTAACTCCTCTCAACATAAATACAACTAGGCTAAGAAACAAGGTGGGGTCCTGGTAAGAACAAGCACCAGAAAGACCTAGGTTCAAATTCTGCCTTTCTCTCTTACCAACTATGTGACCCATCAGACAGTCTGACCTCCTGATAGATCATTTAATGAATGTGATGCACCTGATGCATACCAGGTCCCTCCACACTGCAAATGGCAGCCATCTCTGTTCTCCAGAGAGCCTCATGGGCAGCCGCTAAATAAATGTTGATATGGGCTGGGGAGGAACCTCTAAACCAGTTTTGCATGCAACTTCTGGGCACACAGCCAATACAGAATTGTCACAGATAACTTGCAAAAACAAGGGGGGGCTCTAAGTTTATATTTGACTAAAATCTCACTGGGGATATGATTTTCTCTGAGATACTTGGGACATGTCATTTCAGTTTTATTCAAATCAGTTAGCCCTGCAGCCCAAGTAGTTAAAGTGAGGAAAGCGCTCCATTGGACCTTTCCTTTTTAAACACCCAGAGTCACAAAGGATCTCCTTCTGGGGCTTGGGGAGCAGAAACACATTTGAGAAGCTGTCTAAACAGTTCTTTTACTTTTACTGTAAACCTCACTGAAAATAAGAAAAAGCCATAACTCATTTAACTTACATGCTGAGGAACATATCAGAAGGACAGGTTAACTTGGCTAGTATTGTAAGATCCTTGACGATTTGGATTAGAAATTAACATTGTTTTTCAAATTTGCATGTGGTTTCTAAAACCTAAAATGAAATGAGCCATTTCACAGCCATAAAACTAGTCACCATTAATTCTAACTCATAGTGACCTCATGCTCTATATGGTTTTCAATTGCTGAATTTTTAGAAATAGATCTACAGACCTATCTTCTGAGGCACCCTCTGGGTGGACTCAACCCTCCAACTTTTCAATTAGCAGCTGAGCTTGCCACCGTTTGCCACCCAGGGACATATTCACAGCCATTAAGTCTGTGATACTTGACATGTTGACTTGTAATGATCAGAGAAAAGCCACCTTTAACAACATTTTGGAAGCACAGTAACAGACACAAGGATTGAAACTCTTGAGGGGCTGGCTTGGCTTGCTGACTTAGGAGTACTTTTCTTCCTGAAGTCAGCACAACGGAGTTTATGCAGGGCAGTGTTTTAGACAGTAAGCAAAAAAAAAACTAAATTGGAGAACTCGTTTTCATAACACACAACTAAAGAAAAAATGAGGCAGATTATTATTTAACCCTCATGGTTAATGTCAAAGGTAACTCTGAAAAGTGGCCTCTTGCTTGTTATTGATTGATAAGTCTGTGGTAAATGACCCACTGCTCACCCAGCCCAGAATGTCCAAGGGTCAATTAAGAAATAAGCTAAAGTAGAGGTACCAACCAGAGTAGATTTCAAAGGTCACAACCCCCACCTTCACTTGTGTTCACACAGGCAGAAAATGGTGAACAGAATGGTGTGTTGCCGGCTGTGATCCTTTTATGGATAGGAAGTTACAATTCATTCTTTAGTGATGTGGAGAAGATAATTCAAGAAACATAAAATGAAACCAATCCAGTTTCTGAAAGTCTAATGCTGTCATGAACCTTGCAAATTTGAGAATAAACTTAAATATGCTTTTTTTTTTTTTAAATACTATGGTGTCAACTCCACATGTATGTCAGAGTAGAACTGGCTCCATAGGGTTTTCTTCAGAGGCTGACTTTTCTGGCGTAGATCTTCAAGCTTTTCTCTCTGGGTACCACTGGGTGCACTCAAACCACCAACCATTCAGTTAGCAACTGAGTGTGTTAATCGTTTGCACCATCTAGGGACTCTGAAACATGTATTACTCATTGCCATCAAGGCAATTTCGACATAGCAACCCTATCAGATAGAGTTTTCCCCATAGAGTTTCAAGGCTGTAATTTTTACACAAACTGTCTCATCTTTCTCCTGCACAGTGGCTGGTGGGTCTGAACCATTGACAGAAGCCAAGCACTCAACCACTGTACCACCCAGGCTCCTAAACATGTATTAGCTGGCCTACATTTCCAAAATTAAAATCTAAAGTATTTCTTATTTTCTTCCCTCACACAACTGAGAGAACCCCATATTTCCAAACATCATGTGTGGTGGAGGGAGGTTTCTTGTAACTGATCTATTGATGCAACATCACTTTAATGTATTGTAGCCTGGAATATATCTTTACTGATATGCATGTAGGCTACTAATAAGCAATTAAAAGGTAAACAATATCAAAAAATAAAATAAACATTGTTTTCAGCATTAACAATCTGCAATATGCACATGACACAGTCTTGCTTACTGAAAAGCAAAGAGGACTTGAAGCACTTACTGATGAAGATCAAAGACTATACAGCCTTTAGTAAGGATTACATCTCAACATAAAGAAAACAAAAATCTTCATACTGGATCAGTAAGTAACATCATGATAAATGGAAAAAAGATTGAAGTAGTTAGGGATCTCATTTTACCTGGATACATAGTCAATGCCCATGGAAACAGTAATCAAGAAATCAAATACACTACATGGGGTAAATCTGCTGCAAAAGACTTATTTAAATTATTAAAGCAAATATGTCACTTTCAGGACTACAGTGCACCTGACCCACGTCACAGTATTTTCAATCATCTCAAATGAATGCAAAAACTGGACAATGAACAAGGAAGATGAGGAGAATTGATCATTTGGATCATGGTGTTGGAAAAGAATATTTAATATATCATGGACTTCCAGAAGAATGAACAAATCTGTCTTAGAAGAAGTACAGTCAGAATGCTCCTTAGAAGCCAGGGTAGTAAGACTTTGTCTCATGTTTTTTGGACATGTTATCAGGAGGGACCAGTCCCTGGAGAAGCACATCTTGCTTGGTAAAGTAGAGGGTCAGCAAAAAAGAGGAAGACCTTCAATGAGATGGACTGACACAAGTCCTGCAACAATGGGCTCAAAGAGAGCAATGATTGTGAAGATGATGTGGGACCAGGTAGTGTTCTGTTGTACATGGTCACTATGAGCCAGAAGCAACTCGATGGCACCTAACAAATCTTCAACCTAGGAAATCAGTGATGATAATGATGACAATACCTTCACCTGTTTAATGAACTCAGTTCATCCTCACACAAGTCCAAGCTTGAAAAAAGCCATTATCTCCACTTACAAATGGGGAAACTGAGCCTCAGAGATGTTATGTCAACTGCCCAAATCTTTATAGAGATTAAATGGCAGAGCACAGCTCCATTTCTCTCTGAAATGTATGGTCTTAAGCCATGCATGTTCTGTCCTTCTAAATCCAGTCTTGATTTTCTTCCCCTCTTCCTCTCTGCTTAGGTCCCTGGGTGGCATAAATGGTTTGTGCTTGACTAACCTAACATTCACTGGCTAGTCAACCCGCCCAACAGCTCCACAGAAGAGAACCCTGATGATCTCCTTCCATAAGATTGCTGTCAAGAAAACCCTATGAAGCAGTTCTACTCTGTAACACATGGGGATGCTGTAAGTCAAAACTGACTCCATGGCAACAGGTTTCATAGAGTTTTTGTTTCTCCTCTCTGCCTCTGGCCAAATCTTTGTCAGTTCTTCATGCCCAAATTCCAGACTGGTCTGTCCCACTGCAGGCTGGACTATGTTTCCAACTGGATAGCCCTCTAACACCTCAAGTTCAATGTTTCCAAAAGGTTAGAATCATCTTCTCACCCTTTCCAGCCCCAAAACCAGCCCTTCCCCCTGAATTCTGTTTTTGGTTTGATTTGATTTTTTCAAAATGGCATAGCACTGCTCTCCATTGTTAGGGCCAATTCTCTGAGAACCTCCCCCACTATGCCCTGTCATCCAATCCATGCTCAAACTTCTCCCACTTTCCCTCCCTCTAATCCTCTGATTGGGTTTATGTCACCTCTCCTCTTTTCTCCTAGTTTTTCCTGTATCTTATACACCTGTGCACCTGACCCACTTTATACTTTATACTCCCATCACATCTTCTCAAGTCTTTATACTTCCAATCATATCTTCCCAAGATCAATACACTGTCCTGCTCAAAAACCTTCATTCTCTTCCCTTTGCATACCCTCCAAAATTATCAATCATTCACCCTTGCTATTTGATGCTCCCCCAGTGCACCCACAATTTAACACCCCTAATTCCCCTGCCACACATACTCCATGCTTCAAATGGGATGAGTAACTTTTCCAGAAACACATTCCCAACTCAGTTCTCAACTCACATGACTCCTCAGCCTGAAATGCTCTCTAACCATCAGGCTTTACAACCATTTTTTACTGTCCATTTCAAATGCCCATCCTGATGCTCCACAATCCTTTAAGTGTACTCAGTCTTTTTTCCATCTCTATGATAGAGAATTTTTGTCACCTTTGACATTGATTCTCTAGCAGAATCCCCATAGTATTTTATAACTAATTCTGCACTTGTTTTACTTTTCCTACAGTCAGCTCTATGTCATCCTCATCCTCAATCTTTCCTAGAACATTGTACATTGTAGGTGTTCAATAACATTTTATTCAATTGAATGGAACCAGTGAAGTCTTCAGACAGCAATTTGGAAACATGTACACCACAACATTCCTGAAGTAAACACTTAAGCCACTGAAGAATATTTCCTCCCAAAGCAATGGAAATAAAGAAGTAGGGGACACCCCAGAAACAGGCATATGCATCATGAATTCATCAGATTGACTTTTGGGCTCCTAAATGTTCTCATGAGAGAAAAAGAAGGTTGCTCACCTCTTGGCCTGGATCTGCATATTTTCTATCCTGAGAGTGGGCAGAGAGGAGCCCTGGTGCACATGTTGTTGTTGCATAGAGGAAGCTTCAAAGGACATGTTTGCCTAAAGGCAAGGGCTCCCTGGGAGGTGATTCTTAATTCACATAAAAAATGTAATTAATGAATGAGAGTTAGAGATTGGTGAGCTTTCACTGATTTCTCAAAAACAAAGGAAGAGATGTGTGGTGTGGCAAAAAGAGCCCTGAACTGGAGTTATGGAGATCAAGGTCACTAACCAAGTGCCCTCATCTTCCCTGGCCTTCAACTGTAAAAGGACAGGATTGGATTAGGTGACTTCCAAGTCTCTTTCAATTTACAACTCTATAATTATGAAGGGAGCTCTGGTAGCATAGTGCCTAAGGCACTTGACTGCTAACCAGAAGGCTGCGGTTCAAACCCACCAGCCACTCCTCGGAAGGAAGGTTGGGCAATCCTACTTCCGTAGTGATACTGCCTCGGAAACCCAAGGAGGGGTCGCTATGAGTCGGGGCCGACTCAACGGCAAATAACAACAACAACAACAATTTTATGAACATCTTATTAGGAGCAATGAAAGTGGCTAAAATAGTAGCTGTAGGTCAAAAAGAGAGAGAGACAGAGAGAGAGAAACCAAAGCTCTCTGCTTAAACTCCTGATGTTTCTTTGATGAGAAGTCACTGTGGAGCTTGTAAAGACAAATACAAATTGAAACTAAGAGGTTTTAATTCTCTGCTCGAAATCAAGGAAGAGGATATCCTTCTCCCCAGTCCTTTCAGAATTTGCTTCAGATAACGTGTAATCATAAATTCTTTCTCTGTCATTTTGAAAAGTATGTCAATCAAGGGTGTTTCCTAAAGGAACTGGGAGCTATCTCTTTCCAAAAATGAGCATCAAGGAAGATTGCCTCCCATATTCAGGTGGCCAGCAAATACATAGAAGAAATGCTCAGGATCATTAGCCATCAGAGAGATACAAATCAAAACAATAATGAGATACCATCTCACCCCAGCTCTAATAGCAAAGTTCAACAAGATAGAAAATAACAAATGCTGGCAAGGATGTGGAGAGATTGGGACTCTCCTACACTACTAGTGGGACTGTAAAATGATACCACAACTATGGAAAGCAGTATGGTGATTCGTTAAAAAGCTGGAATTAGAAATACCATTTGACCAAGCAATCCTACTAATAGGTATATATCCTAAAGAAGTGAAAGCCAGGACAAGAATAGATATATGCACACCCATGTTCATTGCAACACTATTTACAATAGCAAAAAGATGGAAACAACCTACATGCCCATCAACAGAAGAATGGATAACCAAAGTATGGTACATACACATAATAGAATACTATGCAGCACTAAAGAATAATGTAGAATCTGCAAAACACTGCAAAACATGGATGAACTTGGAGGACATTATGCTGAGCGAAATAAGTCAATCACAGTAGCACAAATATAGTATTAGTTCATTATTGTAAAAAGTCAAGGAAAGGTTTATATATGGAAGAAAACTTTCTTTGTTGGTTATCAGGGGTGGGAGGGGAGGGAAGGGACCACTGCACAAAAAATAAATAAAGAAAGAAATGCATTGACCCACTGGGGGAGGGGAAGGAAGACTGCCTCCCTACCTCCCAATTTCCTAGAAGGGGATAAATAAAAACTTCAGGTATCTTGCCATAAAAGTATTAGAAAATTAACAAGTTTACCTTAATCACATGAGTGTAAAGGATTATATCCACTTAGCTATGTAAAGTATCAGATTAAATTCTGTCTTCAAAATCTGTTTAGTGGATTGCTTGTAATCCATCTGTGGTGGTTATGTTTATATGTCAACTTGGCTAGGCCTGATTGAGTGGCTGGACAGCTGGTAGTAGTCATTCTCCATGATGAGATTGGCAGTCAACTCCATGGTGGGATCTACCACAAGCAGCTGAGTAGCTGCCTTTGGGATGTGGTCTGCTTCCTAGATATAAGGAGAAGCCTTGGGAATGGTCTCTAGCTTATGGCACGCTTGAACCCTGCATGTAGCTGTGTCATTGTTCAGCAGCCTACCGTGCTCTGCCGACCTTGGGACTTACAATAGACTTAAGTTAATGGCCTGCCGTGTGGTTTGGTAACATTGGGACTGTGCCTTTTTACTTGTCAACCTTGGGGTTTCTCAACCTCAGCAGCCAGCAGCTGTCTGAGTGCAGAAACACCTCTAGCTCCAGTGGGTCAGAAGCAGGAGGCAGAGCTATATATTTAAGTATATTTTTTCCCAACAAGCTCCATAAACATCTTCCTGTGAGGTTCCTGCATATCTACAATTATCTCATCCCTCCGGGTATAGTCCCTTCTAGAGAAAGTCTTCAGTGCTAACAAGCTATTTGCTGGTCCACTGGGTTTTTCATCCAGGACTTCAAAGACTGTAATGAATGTAATTTGGGGCGCTGACTTGAGATCTTGTCTTATTGCTGCCTGCGGGACTACATGTCATTTTGAGAAAAGCCAAATTCTTATTTTCCCATGGGAGTACTTAAGTACTCTTTCATCAGCCATCTACATGACCAGGTATCAGCACTTATTCCAAGGGTCCAAATCCCATGAAAACCTAAATGCCTACTAACAGGGGAAAGGTTAAATAAGGTATGAAACATTCATGCAATGGAACACTATACAACAGTTAAAAAGAAGGAGATGGAACACATGAAAAGATGCTGAATGTCATTAACCATCAGAGAAATGCAAATCAAAACTACAATGAGAAAACGTTTCACTCCTACTAGGATGCCGAAGACAAAAAAATGGAAAATAACATATTAGAGGGATGTGGAGAAACTGGAACCCTCATCCACTGCTGATGCAAATGTAAAATGGTACAGTCATTGTGGAAAACAGTCTGGTGGTTCCTCAGAAAACTAGATGTAGCTGCCATGTGACCCAGCAATTCTACTCCTGGGTACACACCTAGGGATCTAACAAAAGTGATATGAACAGACATATGCATACCTATGTTCATTTGGAAAAGATGGAACCAACCTAAGTGCCCATCAATGGATGAATGGATAAGTAAAATGGTAAAATGTGGTATACATATACAGTGACATACTATTCAGTGATAGAGAAAAATGAGTTCTTGGAAAAATCTTGGAACATGGATGTATCTGGAGGACACAATGTAGAGAGAAATAAGTCAGCTACACACACACAAATATATATATATATATGTTTTCACTTTTATGAAATGACATGAACAAGTAAATATACAGAAACTAATGATCATGAGTAGTTACCAGGGATGGAGGGTTGAAGAGGAAGATTCACTCTCTGGATAGTAGGCCCTTATTATTTTTCATGATAGGAAAAGTAATGGTGAATGAGAGTAACTTGTATACTGTTTGATGAAGTAAACAATGTCAGGAAAAAGTACACAGAAAAAAAAAAAAAAAAAAGGCCTGCTGGTAACCACTATGGCATACATAATTTTGAAACAACAGCAAAAACAACCAAAAATATATGTACAAGTCTATAGGCACATATGTGTATAAGTGTATATGTTAGTATATATGTATATATATAATAGTTGAATGCATATGTATTTGCATCTATGTAACAGAAGGCACATACATTCACATACATAATAAAGCACATAGGGGCACAGTTAGAAATACATCCTAGATATAACCAAACACCTTGCAGGATTAGTTTCTGAATTTGAAGGATTAGGACCATCCTCTCCTGGAACATCTCCATCAATTGACATAATACTGTTCATAAAGTTATGTTCTATATCCTAGTTTGGTGAGTACTGTCTAGGTTATTAAAAGCTTGCAATCAGCCATCTTGGATACAATTATTAGTCTCTACTCATCCAGAGAAAAAGAGAAAGAAGGAAACCAAAGCCTCAAAAGAAGAAATTAGTCTACAGGGATAAATAGTCTGCATGCACCACAGCCTTATCTACCTTGAGACCAAATGAACTAAATGGTGCCTGGCTACCACTACCTACTATTCTAATCAGGGCCACAATACACGGACCCTGATAGAATGGGATAAAATTGTGTAACAGAACCTCAAATTCTATTTAAAAAAAGAAAAAAGACTTATTGGACTGGTTCAGACTAGAATTTTCCCTGAGTCTATTGCCCTGGGTGTGCTCTTCAAACCTTGAACCAAAACTAACTCCTGAGGTCAACTTGCAGCTAAACAACAGATTGGCTTACAAAACAAAAGAATGTCACCTATAAGTACTTTGCTCCTTTAAAACAATAACCCATATGAGAACAAATAGTCAACAATTACTTTAAAACAAAGATGAGAATGTAAAGGGGCAGAGAAACTAGATTAAGGGAAATAGGATAACCAGAATAGAAATCATGAGACTGTTCATGCATTGTGAAGAATGTAACCAGTGTCACTGGACAATTCGTGTAGAAATTGTTGAATGGGAACCTAAACTTCTGTGGAAACCTTCACTAAAAGCACAATAGAATATTATTTTAAAAAGACACCCACAAAAAAGTAGATTAATGTCCTTGACATTGAAGGGTGTTCATTATATATTGAATGATAAAAGCATACAGCAACAAAGTATGTTGTATGATTCCATTTTGTTGCTAACCTAAAAGCTAGAGGTTTGAACCCACTAAGTGATACTGCAGAAAAAAATGGCTGGCAATCTGCTTCCATAAAGATTACTTTGTTGTTAGTTGCCACAGAGTCATTTCCAACTCGAGGCAACTCAATGTGTGCAGAGTAGAACTGCTCCATAGGGCTTTAAAGGCTGTGACCTTGCGGAAGCAGATCAACAAGCTTGTCTTCTGAGGTGCCTCTGGGTGTGTTCCAACTGCCAGCCACTTATCTAGTAGTCAAGCACTTAACTGTTTGTGTCACCCAGGTATGATAAAGATTACAACCAGGAAAACCCAATGGAACTGTTCTACTCTAACTAACACTGACGCTGCTTGTTGGTGTGAAGATTTTTGTTTTCTTTATGTTGAGATGTAATCCATACTCAGACAGTAGTCTTTAATCTCCATCAGTAAGTACTTCAAGTAGTCTTCACTTTCAGCAAGCAAGGTTGTGTCATCTGCATATCACAGTTTGTTAATTAGTCTGCCTGCAATCCTAATACAACATTCTTCTACATCCAGCCCAGGTACTTGGATTGTTTGCTTACGGATTGTTTGCTTAGCATACGGACTGCCTAAGTGTGGTGAAAGGATACAACCCTGACACTCACCCTTCCTGATTTTAAACCATGCAATATACACTTGTTCTGTTCCAACAACAGCCTCCTGATCTATGTACAGGTTCTTCAGGAGCACAGTTAAGTGTTCTGGAATTCCCATTCTTCTCAAAGCTATCCATAATTTGTTATGATCCACACAGACAGATGTTTTTGTGTAGTCAGTAAAACACAAGTAAACATCCTTCTTCTATTCTTTGCTTTCAGCCAAGTACCATCTGACATCAGCAATGATATCCCTCATTCCATGTCCTCTTCTGAATCCAGCTTGTATTTCTGGAAGTTCCCTGTCAATATACGGCTGCCACTATTTTTTAATTATCTTCAGCAAAATTTCACTCGCATGTGATATTAATGATATTGTTCGATAATTTCCACATTCTGCTAGATCACCTTTCTTTGAAATGGGCACAAATAATCATCTCTTCTAGTCAGGTGTCCAGGTAGCTGTCTTCCAAATTACTTGGCATAAATGAGTAAGTGCCTCCAGCACAGCATCCATTTGTTGAAACATCTCAATAGATATTCCATCAATTCCTGGAGCCTTGTTTTTCTTTCAATGCAACTTCAACTTCTTCCTTCAATACCATTGGTTCTTGATCCTATGCCACCTCCTGAAATAGTTGAGCATCAACCAATTCCTTTTTATATAGTGACTCTGTGTATTCCTTCCATCTTCTTTGATGCTTCCTGCATCATTCAATATTTTGCCCATAGAATCTTTTAATATTGCAACTCGAGGCTTGAACTTTTTTTTTTTTTTCAGTTCTTTCAGGTTGAGAAACACCAAGCATGGGTTTTCTAATTCCAGGTCTTTGCACATTTCATTATAATAATTGACTTTGTCTTCTTGAGCTGCTCTTTGAAATCTTCTGTTCAGCTCTTTTATCTTATCTTGTCATTTCTTCCATTTGCTTTAGCTACTCTCTGTTCAAGAACAAGTTTCAGAGTCTCTTCAGACAGCCATTTTGGTCTTTTCTTTCTTTCCTATCTTTTTAGTAACTTTTTTCTTTCTTCGTGGATGATGCTCTTGGTATCATCCTACAAGTCATCTGGTTTTTGGTCACTGGTGTTCAACGCATAAAATCTGTTCTTCAGATGATCTCTAAATTCAGATGGAATATAATCAAGGTCATATTTTGGCTCTCGTGGACCTGTTTTAATTGTCATCACCTTTAATTTGAACTTGCAAATGAACAATTGATGGTCTGTTCCACAGTCAGCTCCTGGCCTGTTTTGGCTGAAGATATTGAGTTTCTCTATCACCTCTTTCCACAGATGTAGTGGATTTGACTTCTGTTTATTTCATCTGACAAGGTCCATATGTATAGCCACTGTTGTCTGTAAGTTTGTCGTTCTGTGGTGGCTTGTGTGTTGCTGTGAGGTGGACAGGTTTCAGTGGAGCTTTCAGACTAAGACAGACTCAGATGAAGGAAGGGACCATCTACTTATCAAATAATTAGCCAGTGAAAATCTTATGAATAGCACTGAAACACTGTCTGATATATTACTGGAAAACTTTATGATGACTTTCAGTAAGATGGAGGAAGAGGCAGACAAGTGACACAGACCCTCTTCAACAAAGAAAAGAAAAATCAATTGACAGAGATACAGAAGATAATCCTGGAGCCCTGAGCTTTGAAAG
>NW_006921592.1:25001771-25002253 GCF_000298275.1 Orycteropus afer afer
GAATCAAGGAGCACAGTAGCCTACTTGCATAGATAACAACAAACAAAAGAAAGAAAACAAAAATCATGGACAAGTCACTCCAACATACAATCACCAACTAAATGTAAACAAAAAAATGTCACAATGCCTCGGAGACAACAGAGCATCACAGTCCACACAAAGAAGCAAGATAAAGCAGGAGAAACAAGGGACCAGGATACAAACCCAAAATACATCCCTGAGGAAGACAGAGCATTGGAACTCCCTGATAAGGAATTCAAAAGAATTGTATTTAGGTATCTTCAAAGGATTGAGAGACAGATCAAGGAAAACACAGAGAAAACCCTAGAAGAATTTCAAAAGACAATAAAAGAACAAAATGACAACATAAAAAAAGATTGGAAATTATTCAAAATCTACACATAGGAATCCAGAAGATTAATACTAAATTTTCAGAGATAGATAAGACATTGAATGGCCAAAGGAGCAGAATTAAATCAATG
>NW_006921592.1:25003746-25008800 GCF_000298275.1 Orycteropus afer afer
GTTGCCAGGGGTGGGAGGGGAGGGGAGGGAACACTGAAAAAAAAAAAAGTATTGACCCATATCACTTTAGTTTTGTGTATTTCACTGTACATAAATTATAGTTCAATAAAATGCATTAAATTTTTTTAAAAAAAGAAAAAAAAATCTTTATGAATAGCTCTGAAACACTGTCTGACATAGTGCCATAAGATGAGTCCCTCAGGTCAGAAGACACTCAAAAATAGACTGCGAAAGAGTTGACCTCCTGAAAGTAGGGCCGACCTTAATGACATGACTGAAGTAAAGTTTTTGGGACCTCCATTTGCTGATGGGGCACAACTCAAAATGGGAAGAAACAGCTTCAAACATTCATTAATAATTGGAATGTGGAATGTACCAAGTATGAATCTAGGAAATTTTGAAGTCGTCAGAAATGAAATGCAGTGCATAGAGATCAATATTCTAAGCATTAGTGAGCTGAAATGGATTGCTATTGATCATTTTGAATCAGACAATCATATGATCTTCTATGCTGGGAATGACAAACTGAAAGGAATGGCTTCACATTCATAGTCACAAAGAATGTTTCAAGATCCCTCCTGAAGTACAATGCTGTCAGTGATAGGATAATATCCATATACCTATAAGGAAAACCAATTAATACTACTGTTATTCAAATGTACGCACCAACCAGTAAAGCCAATGATGAGGAAATTAAGAGTTTTACTAACTTCTGCAATCTGAAATTGACCAAACATGCAATCCAGTTGTATTAATTATTACTGGTGATTGGAATGGGAAAGTTAGAAGAAGAAATCACCAGTAGTTGGAAAATATGGGCTTGGTGATAGAAATGATGCCAGAGATCTCATGACAAAACTGTGAGGCCACCTCTAAACCAAAACCACTGCCATTTAGTTGATTCCAACTCATAGCAAACCTACAGTACAGGGTACAACGGCCCCATAGGGTTTCCAAGGCTATAAATCTTTATGGAAGGTGACTGCCACACCTTTCTCCTGCAGAGCAGCCCACCACTGACTTTTTGGTTAATAGCTGAATGCTTTTAACCACTGCGCCACCAGTGCTCCTTGTCTGTCTATACTGGTAATAAATTAAATTTGAAGTGAGATTTTAACTGTGTACATTTCCTAAAACAAAAAATCCTTAGAAATGTGTTATTAAGAGACCTGCAGTATTAGCACAGCAGGAAAGCATGCAGAATCTCAGCCCCTACCCCAAAACTTCTGTGGAAGCATCCTCCTTTTCACAAGATCCCCAAATAAGTCCTGTGCACACTGAAGTTTGGGATGCATAGCCTAATTCATTGAACGTCATTCTATTTAGACAATTTTTGAGCTCCTCACTCTTGGGCACACAACATGACCACAGAGGAGTAGAAGTTTTGAACCTCTCATGGTGATATTATGGGACAGGACAGAAATTGCCCCAGAAAGGGCCCGTCCACTAGGGCATTATGGATCCAAGTATTGCTGCCCCTAAGAGCTCTAGGCATACAAGATCCCTTCCAGCCCACCTAGAAGTTTGCTCACTCCTGGCAGGACTTGCTTAGGGTCAGGCAATATTGGGTTGGCAACCTGACCCAGGACTCCATTTCCAAATGGAGTGAAAGAGGACAAAAATGAAAAGGAAGGCATCTTTTCCAGCACTTCCCTGCATGAGGTGACCCCAGGCTAGTGTGGGTATGATGAGCTGATGAGGTGCCCCTGGCCAGCCATCAGGAAGAGGTTGAATGGGGAGCCAATGCAGGTTGTTCAGACACAGTGAGAGGGATGTAGGATGGAGGCGGGTGTGGACCTAGAAGCCAAGCCCGGAAGGTGGGCACCTCCAAGATGAGGCAAGTAGTGAACAGAGAATTGAGCGCTCGTAGGCAAATTTCTGGAGAGGGGCGTACCAGACAGACTCCCAGACGTCAGGCAGACAGACAGAAAGCTGACAGCAGAATGACCTGCCAGGGATCAGAGTGCTAGCCAGATCCCCAGACAGACATACAAGTAGGCCTGACTCACAGGTGCGCGATGCCCGCCTTGCGCACAGCGGTGGAGATGGCTTTGACCGCAGTACAGAGAGAGTTGAGCAGCTGGGTCATCTCTCCGGTGCCGCGGGCCTTCCTGCCCTCCTCCATGACAAAACGAGTCAGGGTGCTGACATTGGTGTCGAAAGGCGCCTGGTCCGTCATGCTGGTATCGGACTGCTGCACGCTAGGCGGCAGGTGCTGGCGGCGGAGACGCTGGAGCTGAACGTGGAAGGAGGACGGACCCACGGGCCACGAACTTCTTCACGGTTCTGAGCGGAACTGGCTCGGGCCTGGCCTGCGGGGTGTGTCCTGAAGAACCTATGGTCGCCGGGTCCCCGCCCCCCACCCCGGGGCACACCTCCAAGCTCCGGCCCTCGCCACCCTCCTCCCTTCGCTGCCCCGCCCGCCCTGATCTCCTGGTCAAGTCGGGGATCGGCACTGCGGGTGCCCTCCCTCTACTCTGCTGCGTTCCCGCCCCCACCCCACCGCACCTCTACTACCTCTGCTGCTATCCACCACGCCCCCGTCAGGAGAAAACTGCCGATTGCACTTGTGGAGCGTTCTTCTAAGCCACGTGCACGATCTCCTTCGGTCCCCGCAAAGACCCTGCCAGAATGGTACAGTCGTGATTTAATTTAATTTAATTTATTTTTTCCAGAATATAAAACGGAAGTTCAGAAAGGTCAAGTAATTTGCCCAATGGAACACAGCTAGTAAGTGAAGAAGCTAACACCCAGCGTAGGTGGCATGGTTTCAGTTTCTAACCCCTGAGGCTCTCAGCCTCCTCCTCCTCCCTCTTGCTCACTGTCTGCCCCTTACCCTTGCCTCCGCCCACCCCTGCTTGATCTGTCACTTAGCTCTTGAACCTACCTCAGCAGAAGTGGATTCCACTCTCCCTCACCTCTCTGCAGGCCCGTGACTGGGATTCTTGCTTCAGGCCTTATCCCCTTGAGGTTCCAATCACTCAAGATCAACTGGGGACTTCAATTTCCAACATCTGCATTTTGCAGAAGACAAAACTTGCAGACACAGAGGAATGTTTCCTGGATACCACACTGGAGCCAGAAGACTGCATAGCCCGTGCCCTGACAACTTTGTAGCCACACGACTGTTGTCCCAAGGCCGCCCATGCACTGATTACTGTAAGAACACTTACTGAGCTTCTAGGGATAGAATTTGAACATAACAGATAACACCCCTGCTGTTGTTGAACTACTGTATTAACAGAGAGACAATGAAAAAGCACATAATGAATCTAGTATGATAGATGAGTGATAAGTGCTGTTGTCGTTGTCATTATGTGCCGTGGAGTCAGACCCCACTCATAGCGACCCCTCCTTGGGTTTCCGAGGCAGTATCACTACGGAAGTAGATTGCCCAACCTTCCTTCCGAGGAGTGGCTGGTGGATTTGAACCGCCAGCCTTCTGGTTAGCAGTCAAGTGCCTTGGACAATATGCTACCAAGTAAGTCCTAGAGAGAAAAATGAAATAGGGAGATGGGAGCTTTAAACAGAAGAGTCAGGGAAGACTTCACTGAGAAAGTGACATCTGAGCAAAGAGCTGAAGGATGTAGAGGAGGAACTGGCAGAGAGCGTGAGAAGAGTATTTTCTATGGAAAGAAGAGCAAGGTCAAAGGCTCAGCAGTGGGAGTGCGTGTTTATTCCTCTGTAAAACAGTGATTACAAAAATAGGGTGGTTACAAAAATTAAATGAGATAACATTGGCAGAGTGCTTAGCTCAGGACCCATGTGGTGCAGTGAATTACTTAACATGGCTCTTCTAGCCTGGTCTTTGTAACTCTCCCACCAAATGACAGGATGGAACTACATAAATATGAGGTGCTTGTGGCCCAGCAGCAGAAGGATTGGCTAATTTGCTAATAATGTAAATAAGGTGCATGGCATCCTTATGGGGAGCATCTGTGCAAGTAATCTGTATGAAACTCTAACATGGGGATTGGTCACTTTTGCCGTCCTAGGAGGCTTAACATGAGCCATCCCAAGGTGGGAAAAGGGGATCTCACTACTATCAAGAGAGAAGAAGAAGCAGGAGTGGAGTCTGTCCTTGGACCTGAGATCCCTGTGCTGGACTTCCTCCACCCAGGGGAGAGAGAGAGTGAGCACTGAGATGGCAGAAATGGTGGTAGCAAAGGCAGCAGAACCGAGACCAGTATGAGACAGAGTAGTGAGTTTGCCGATCCATAAAGCAAGAAAGCTGAGTGCCTTTGGGCAGGAAACTTGCTAGCAGAGTAGGGTATACCTATCAGGAGAGCTAAAAGAGCTTTGTAACACTTGCTTAAGTAGAGCAAAGACCAGGCTGAGACCCCAAGGACCAAAGAGAGGTGCACCTATGGGGCCAAAGGGAGACTGTCCTGATCAAAGAATTATATCCTGAGCATTCCTGAACCTGAATTCTAATCTATTGCTTCCCTAATAAACCCCATAATCATGAGTTGTTGTTGTCGTTGTTGTTATTTGCCGTCGAGTCGGCCCCGACTCATGAGTATTGTCTGTAAATTTTGTGTGGCTATTGAACAAATTATCAAACCTAGCAGAAAAGTACAGAGTGCCATGGGAGGGATGTTTGGTATTCATATTGATAGAAAGGTTGGAGGGTGGCAGCATGTCTGACTTTCACCTCATAGGAATCAGGCTTTAGTTGGTGAAGTTGTTCTGGATCCTCCTTCCCCCTAGTGAAGTTGGAGGAGGTCAAAAGATGCCACCACCATGCCCTTTTAGCAGTTGGCATCAGGAGTGGGATTCATTGCAATGGCTCTAGACTCATGGAAGCATGGGACTTAGCAAGAAAAGAAAGAAGGGGCCTTGGAAGTGAAATTTTTGATTCTTAGATAGTTACCTTGGTTGTTACCTCTAATGGGTGAGAGGAATGCAAGAAATATTATGCTGCAGCTGTTGTTGTTATGTGCCGTCGAGTCAGCACCAACTCATAGCGACCCCTCCTTGGGTTTCCGAGGCAGTATCACTACGGAAGTAGGAATGCCCAACCTTCCTTCCGAGGAGTGGCTGGTGGGTTTGAA
>NW_006921592.1:25008900-25017901 GCF_000298275.1 Orycteropus afer afer
ACTGTGCTACCACAGCTCCCACGCTGCAGCTAGGGGAAGAAAAGCCACACCTGCAATGGCTTGGGGCAAGAGCCAGGTTGATTAATAGGTGGTCAGGGACTACTGATTCCAACTAGTCAGAGGCCCAAGTCCACATACATACAATGGGAAGATAGCTAAAGTGTAGAGATGAAACTGGAATGTTTTTAAAATGATTGTGTATTTTGGGTTATGTGTTTATCGGAATGTATTATAGATATTGAATGTTTATTCTTAATGTATGGTAAAATGATGAATGGGTAGTATAGATTACAGAGTATAACTCTACCACTGCCTCCCACCAATGTTTGAATAGGCTAACAGGGAATGAGAATTTGCCTGGAATAAACACAGGCTTTTTGTTTCAATGCTGTAGCCCTGTGTATAAAGCATTGGTGGCTTGGGTCGAAAACCAGAGACCCACTCAAGAAATTTGCATTTGAAAAGACATGCAGACCCACCCAGAACTGCTGAGGGAACAGGAGATTGCAGGAAGGACCTGGGGGGAGGGCATGGGGAGGCGGCTGTTTTGCCTTTTGAATTCCAAGGAGGTTTTTCTTTGGGTGCATTTAGGCAGGAAAAAATCAGATGCCCATCAAAAATAATCCTTTCCAGGACTGGAAGTTAAAGGGAGCCCTGGTAAACAGCCAGCTGATATACCGGCTAGGGTTGACCACCTGGATCCACTTGGTGAGTGGAAATTAGGGAAACACAGCAATGAAGAAATGGGCTGAGATGGCACCAGTTTACTTGGCCCATTGAGGCGAGGGATGAGAGAGGAAGGGCTGGCTGGTCTAAAGTGCAAGGAGTTGTGTGGACTCATGAGCCAACAGGTTTTGACCTAACCTATGGGGCTAGGGATGAGAGAGACAGAAAAAAGGGGCTGGCTGTTCTGAAGTGCAGGGAGGAGTGTGAACCCCCAAGCTCGCAGCTGGAACCCATTGACCTACAGCTAGGGCTGAGCTGACCAAACCAGACTAAAATGAAAAGAAAGACATTTGACACTGAGAGCTGGTGTAAGTTGCTGCAATTTGATGGCTTGCTCTGGCCTGGACTGCTTATGGATCCAGATGCTCAAAGTTCTAACCCAGACAGATTCTTCAGATCAAGGCACATGCTTGTCTCCTCAAAGTAATGGCTTGATGTTGTTGTTGTTGTTATATGCCGTCGAGTCGGCCCCGGATCATAGCGACCCCTCCTTGGGTTTCCGAGGCAGTATCACTACGGAAGTAGGATTGCCCAACCTTCCTTCCGAGGAGTGGCTGGAATGGCTTGATAGGGATAGGCAATTTAGAAACTGGCTATCTAAAATAGGGAGATAAAGCTCTGGTAGCATAGTGGCTAAGGCACTTGACTGCTCACCAGATGGCTGGCGGTTCAAACCCATCAGCCACTCCTCGAAAGGAAGGTTGGGCAATCCTACTTCCGTAGTGATACTGCCTCTGAAACCCAAGGAGGGGTCGCTATGAGTCGGGGCTGACTCGACGGCACATGACAACAACAACAAAGGCATAAAGTGGTTGGCTTACATGCTTCCCTGGGTATACTTATACTTAAACAATTTCAAGTATGAAAGGGCCGATGGCTAGAATAGCCAGGCAGCATTGCAGCCCAACACAGGGGACACACCAAATAAACAGAAGAAACTTTTCTTTGGCTCATTTATTCATCACTGTAGCCCACTGTAATGGGAAACTTATCACCTGCAAGGCCACCATCTACCTTTGGAATGAGGGCACTTAGTATGGTGGTCAAGTGCACAGACCCTGGAGCTGGATTTCCTGAGTCCAAATCCTGCCCTTGACCCATCCTGGCTGTGTAAGCCTATCCTCAAATGAGACTAATGATTGTAGTCCCCTCCAAGGTCAATGGGAGGATTATACAAGCTTTACAGGCAGAATGTCCAAGAACAGTGACTTCCAACCTGAGGGGCTCATATTCCGCCACTGTATCTGACAACGTTTCAGGGTATTCATAGAGTTTTCCAGTAATATATCAGACAGTGTTTCACTACTATTCATAAGGTGCTCACTGGCCAATATTTTGAGAAGTGGATGGCCTCTTCCTTCTGAGTCTGTCTTAGTCTGGAAGCTCCACTGAAACCTGTCCACCATGGGTGACCCTGTTGGCATTTGAAAACCAGTGGCATAGCCTCCAGTCTCAGCAACACACAAGCCACCACAGTATGACAAACTGACAGACAAGTTCATCTCTCTTAGCTGTTTCAAACTGCTCTACTCACTTCCTGGCCTCTCCCCTTAACAGATGCAGCCACCTGCCAGCTCCTGCTTCCTGCCTGGCCTCTCCTTTGGGGGTGGGACCATGGAAATCAAGTGTATGGAACCCTAATGTGGGATTAGTCAGGTTTGTCATTCCACTTGGCTTAAAATGAGCCTTCTCAGAGGCAGAAAGGGGATCTCACTGCCATCAAGAGAGAAGGTGAGATGGAGTGGACGGTGTCCTTGGACTCAAGATCCCTACGCTGTACCTCCTTGGCAGAGAGACTGGCAGAGAGAGGGTAGAGAGATAGCGGGCAGCAGAGGCCTCTCCAGGAAATTTTCTGTAGAGACCACCCAAGGAGGGGTCGCTATGAGTTGGGTTTGACTCGACAGCAGTGAGTTTGGTTTTGGTTTGGAATACAGAGCTGCTCCCTGCCCACTGACAATGATGTCCTCTCCTCTCACATCAAAAAACACACAGAATTCAAACAATATTGCAGACTCAAATAGTGTGGGTGATATCAGCAATTTTGAAACAGCTTTAAACACTGTTATGAAACAGTAATCCCCAGTTTCATCACCAGGCTTCAACCCAAGGTCAGCTCTAGTTCGTGTCTGAGGCAGGAAGTTGAGAAATAACAGTTTGGATCATCACTCAACACCCTCACCAACCCACCTACCCTATGAACTGAAGGCACTTCTGATTGTTTTTTTCCCCTGTGAGGGTGGTGAGTGCAACTGCAAAAGAAATTACCAAGTAGTTGCTTCTGAGTCACCATAGCAGTGTGGTCTTTCCTTAAGCAAGTTCCCCTAGCCTCTCTGGCCTCAGTGGCCTCATGCAGGTAATAGAGATTGTCACTGTGATTGAACTGCTGTCAAGTCATATCCCAGTTCAACCCCATGCATAATAGGTCCTGTGCTGTCCCAGGGGTCAGTTGCACATCAGAACATTGTGAACAATTCGGTTTTCATCGACTGGCTTTTCTTCCTAGTACATCTTAGCCTGGAAGCTCTGCTGACATTTGTTCAGCATAATAGCAATACGCAAACCTCCACTGATGGGCAGGTGGCAGCCATGTATGAGGTGCGTTGACTGGGAATTGAACCTGAGACTCCCGCATGGAAAAGAAGAATTCTACCACTGCACCACCACTGCCCTCAGACACCAGACATAAGATCTGTGTACTGTCCCTGGAAAGACAGAAACTCAGAAACAGAATGAGCCAACACTTTCATGCTGACATTAATTGAACACATTCTGAGTAGTAACCAGCACTTGCCAAGGGCTTTAGAGAGACAACCTATAGTCAACCCAGCACTCCTATGAAGTGGCTTCTATACCTGTTTTTACAGATGAGGAAGCAGAGGCTTTGCAAGGTCAGATAACATGTCCAAGGACTATAGCCAGTGGAAAATGGCAAAGCAAAGACTCAAACCCTGGTCTGTCTGATTCTCAAACTCACATTCTCAATGACCTGCTGGTTGACTGCTAAATGACAGTCACGGCTCTGCAGCATGCCTCCAGGGACAGATAAGGTTCTGAGGTTGCCTACCGCTGCTTTAAAAATCTACTCTCTGAATTATCCAACCACTTTATTTATTTATTTTCCCTAAAAAGAACACAAATATTTATCTCACAGTTTTAGTGGATAATAGTTTCAGGAGCCCAGGTACAGGTTAGCAGGGTTCTAGGGCTACTTTGAAGCCTGTGCTCATTCATTCTTTCATTCAACATATACTAACTGAATACTCAAAACTGAAAAACCAAACCCATTACTGTTTAGTTGATGCTGACTCACAGCAACTCAGTATGACAAAGCAGAACTGCCCCATAGGATTTCTTAGGCTATAAATCTTTACAGCAGTAGACTGCCACATCTTTCCCCCATAGAGTAGCTGGTGGGCTCAAACCACTGGCCTTTCTGTTTACAGCCAAGAGCTTAACCACTGCACCACCAGGGCTCCTAAGATTGAGCACCTACTGTCTACCAAACACTGTCCCACATGCTGGAATGAGACTTATGTTCTCAGTGGGTAAAATAGTGAGGAAACAACAAATAATAAACTAAACTATTTCAGGTAGCAAAGAGTGCTCTGAAGAACATAAAAGAGGGCAATGAGACAGAGAGTAATTGAGGGAAAAGGGACCTTTCTTGGGAAATAACCTTTGAACTGAGACTAGACAACAAAAGGAATTGGTCAAATAATTTACAGAACATTTCAAGCAAAAGGTATAGCAAGTGCAAAGGCCTTGCGGCAGAAATGGACTGGCATATTCAGGGAGCAGCAAGAAGGCCAGTTTGTCTAGAAAGGTGAATGAGGGGAAGGGCATTGGAAGACAAGGTTGGAAAGGGAGTCCAAGGCCAGATTATGAGAGACTTCAAATCACTGCAAGATGCTTAGGTTCTGTTCCTACTGCAGTGACAAGCCATTTAGAGGGTTTTAAGATGGAAAGTGATAATCTATTTAAACAGTGTGAGAATAAACTGTAGGGGGTCTAAAGAGAAGCTCAGGAGACCCAGCTGAACGAGTCTGATCCAGCCTTTGTTTGACTGCCTGTCAACTATTTGAAGACTGCTATCACATTCCTTAAAAGGAGTGCTTGTGGGACAATGGTTAAGCACTCAGCTGTAAACTGAAAGGTTGGTGGTTCAAACACACCAGCTGCTCTGCAGGAGAAAGATGTAGCAATCTGCTTCTGTAAAGATGACAGCCTTAGAAACCCAATGGAGAAATCCTACTTTGTCCTATAAGGTCACTATGAGTCAGATTTGACTCAAGAGTAAATGAGTTTATTATATTCCTTCAATCCCTAGGTGGAGCAAACAGTTTCAGTTCAACTACCAACATTAGCTTTGAACCCATTCGGTAGCCATGTGGAAGAAAGGTCTGGTGATCTTCTCCATTAAGGTTACAGCCAAGAAAACCCTACAGAGCAGTTCTACTCCATTACACGTGGGTTCTCCATGAGTTGAAAGTGACTCAACAGCAACAGATTTGCTTGCTAGTTTTTGTTCATCATATTCCTCATAAATCTTCACTTCTCCAATTAACTATTTTTAGTTCCTTCAACTGTTCTTCATATGGAAAAGTTTCAAAGTTCTTCTCACCCTGCTCTGGACTCATTGACCTCTTGAGGCTCCTCCAACACTGTGCTCTGTGTCTATGATTCCTCTTTTTCACTCATCTTCCCCACTCCGCACTTAGTGTGGTTTTCTTCTATCTAAAAAATTAGGTTTATTTTCTTACCCCTGCAGATAATGTTAGAAACAGGCTGATTATTGCAGCAGGGTGGACCAAAGGGAGAAGTTGAGCAATGATGCATTAATAAAGAGCTCAGCCAGCCCTGTAGGAGCTCTGAAGCTGGATGACTCTTCAGAATTATCTGGAGCTGAGGCAAGGGAGTCAAGGCTTATACTTTAACATTACTGGATGTTGAGTGGGCAATGCACTGGGAGGGTGGCTCTCCTCAGTGATACAATTCCAAAGAAGGATGACATCTAAGTCTGTCTACCAGGAGCTCTCCAGAAACTGGGGAAACAAATTCTTTGTCACCAACGAAGAACTGGGTGGCATAACACAGCATCCACTACAATAACCAAGAAGACTAGGAACTGGGGAAGAGAAAGGTCTCTCATTTTATCTCTTGGCTTTCCTATCCTCTGCCCTTAATGCTTTCTCTTTACTGAAGGCCAAAGGGGTAATTCCTAAGCCTACTGCAAAAAGGGCTGAGGGGTGGCATTCTCTGACCTCTTCCTTACAGGAGGAGGGAGAAGGATCAACAGTAACAGTCCAAGGCTGACTCCTATCAGTCAAAAGTCAGACATGCTGCCACCCTCCAATCTTTTTTACCGATTCTGACACCAATTGTCCCTCCCACAACATTCACTACTTCTCTGCTGTGTTCTATAATTCATTGCAATGGCCACACAGAACTTACAAACAATACTCACAATTATGAGGGTAATTAGGGAAGTGGTAGGTTACAATTCAGGTTCAGGAATGCTCAGGATACAATTCTTCAATCAGGACAGCCTCCCCTCAACCATGCCCTCTTGCACACCTCTCTTTGGTCCTGAACCTCTCGGCCTGGCCTCAGCCCTGCCTGGGCAAGTGTTACAAAGCTCTTTTAGCTCTGCTGATAGCTGCATGTAAGTGCACTCCACTCCTGCCCAAAGGAAATCAGCTTTCTTACTCCATGGGTCAGCAAGCCCCCCACTGTGTCTTGTGTCTCTCACTTCTACTGCCTCTGCTACCCACTGTCTCTTTGCCCTCTCTCTGCTGGTCTCTTTGCCAAGGATATACAGTGTAGGGATAGTAGATCCAAGCACATGGTCCACTCCACCTCCAGCTCTTCTCTCTTGATGCTAGTGAAATCACTCTTTCTGCCCCGGAAGGGCTCATTTTAAGCCTAGCAGAATGACAAAACTGACCAATTCCCACATTAGGGTTCTATACACTTTATTTCCATAGTCTTGCCCCCAAAGGAGAGGCCAGACAGGAAGTAAGAGGGTAGGACAGCCGGAACAGGTAAGGGAAGAGGCCAGGCAAGGATCTGGGAGCCATTGAATGTCCAGAATAGGTAAAGGGAGAAGCCAGGAAGTGAGAGGAGCAGTTTGAAACAACTAAGAGGGATGAACTCGTCTGTCAGTTTGTCATCCTGTGGTGGCTTGTGTGTTGCTGTGAGGATGGAGGCTATGCCACTGGTTTTCAAATGCCAACAGGGTTACCCATGGTGGACAAGTTTCAGTGGAGCTTCCAGACTAAGACATACTCAGGAGAGGGAAGAGGCCATCCACTTCTCAAAAAATTGGCCAGTGAAAACCTTATGAATAGTGGTGAAACACTGTCTTATATATTGCTGGAAAACTTTATAAATAGCCCTGAAACATTGTCAGATATGGTGCTGGAAGATGAGTCCCTCAGGCTGGAAAGCACTCAAAATAGTACTGAGAAAGAGCTGCCTCCTCAGAGTAGAGCCAACTTTAATGATGTGGATAGAGTAGAGCTTTCAGGATCTCCATGGGAATCGGATTGACTACGTTTGTGGCAAGAGGCAATGGAGAAGCTCAATATCTTCAGCCAAAACAAGACCAGGAGCTGACTGTGGAACGGACCATCAACTGCTCAAATGCAAGTTCAAGTTGAAGGTGAAGACAATTAAAACAAGTCCACAAAAGCCAAAATATGACCTTGTTTATATTCCTCCTTAATTTGAGACCATCTAAAGAACAGATTTGATTCATTGAACACCAATGACTGAAAACCAGAGGAATTGTGGGATGACATCAAGAACATCATCCATGAAGAAAGCAAAAGGTCATTAAAAAGACAGGAAAGGAAGAAAAGACCAAAATGGATGTCAGAAGAGACTCTGAAACTTAGCCTTTAACAGAGAGTAGTAGCTAAAGCAAATGGAAGAAATAAGATCAAAGAGCTGAACAGAAGATTTCAAAGAGCAGCTCGAGCAGACAAAGTCAATTACTATAATGAAATGTGCAAAGACCTGGAGTTAGAAAACCAAAAGGGAAGAAAGCTCGGCATTTCTCAAGCTGAAAGAACTGAAGAGGAGATTTAAGCCTCGAGTTGCAATATTGAAAGATTCTATGGGCAATACATTGAATGATGCAGGAAAAAAAAAAAAAAGATGGAAGGAGTACACAGAATCACTGAACCAAAAAGAATTGGTTGATGTTCATCCATTTCAAGAGGTGGCACATGATCAAGAGCCAATGGTATGGAAGGAAGAAGTAAAAGCTGCACTGAAGGAATTGGTGTAAAACAAGGTTCCAGAAATTGATGGGATGCCCACTGAGATGTTTCAACAAATGGATGCCGCACTGGAGGCACTCACTCAGCTATGCCAAGAGATTTGGAAGACAGCTTACCTGGCCAACTGACTAGAAGAGACCCATATTTGTACCCATTCCAAAGAAAGGTGATCTCACAGAATGTGGAAATTATTGAACAATATCATTAATATCACATGCAAAGCTCTGGTAGCGTAGTACCTAAGGCACTTGACTGTTAACCAGAAGCCTAGTGGTTCAAACCCACCAGACACTCCTCGGAAGGAAGGTGGGGCAATCTACTTCCATAGTGATACCACCTCGGAAACCCAAGGAGGGGTTGTGATGAGTTGGATCTGACTGGATGGCAAGTAACAACAACAACAACAACATATGCAAGTAAAGCCTTACAGAAGATAACTCAAAAATGGTTGCAGCAGTATATTGACAGAGAACTTCCAGAAATGCAAGCTGGATTCAGAAGGGGACATGGAACGAGGGATATCATTGCTGATGTCATATGGATCTTGGCTCAAAGCAAAGAATACCAGAAAGATATTTACTTGTGTTTTATTGACTATGCAAAAGCATTCTATTGTATGAATCATAACAAATTATGGATAACATTGAGAAGAATGGGAATATCCAGAACTCTTAATTGTGCTCATGAGGAACTGTACATAGACCAGGAGGCTGTCATTTGAAAAGAAGAAGGAGACACTGTATGGCTTGAAATCAAGAAGGGAGTGTGTCAGGATTGTATCCTTTCACTATACATATTCAATCTATATGCTAAGCAAATAATCTGAGGAGCTGGACTATATGAAGAGAATGTGGCATCAGTATTGGAGGAAGATTCATTAACAACCTGCGATATGCAGATGACACAACTTTGCTGGCTGAAAGTGAGGACAACTTGAAGCAGTTGCTGATGAAGATTGAAGACTACAGTCTGCAGTATTAAAAAAAAAAAAA
>NW_006921592.1:25018591-25026246 GCF_000298275.1 Orycteropus afer afer
CCTTAGGTGCTATGCTACATAGCATTGGGCAAATCTGCTGCAGAAGACCTCCTTCAAGTGCTGAAGAGCAAAGATGTCTCCTTGAAGACTAAGGTGCACCTGACACAAGCCATGGTATTTTCAATTGCCTCATATGCATGTGAGAGCTGCACAATGAATAAGGAAAACTAAAGAAGAGTCGTTTTTGAGTTATGGTGTTGGCAAAGATTACTGAAAGTACCATGGACTGCTAAAAGAGCTAACAAATCTGTCCTGGAAGAAGCACAGCCAGAATGCTCCTTGGAAGGGAGAATGGCCAGACTTTGTCTCACCTACTTTGGTCATGTTGTCAGAAAGTATCATTCCCTGGAGAAAGATATCATGCTTGGTAAAGTGGAGAGTCAATGAAAGAGGAGAAAGCCCTCAACAAAATGGATTGACACAGTGGCTGGGATGATGGGCTCAGGTATAGTAAGGATTGTGGGGCTGGTACAGGACTGGGCTGTGTTTCGTTCTGCTGTACATAAGATCACTATGAGTTGGAGACTCGACAGCACCTAACAAAAATAACAACCCCCAAAGGGGTGCCATGTAGCTTATTTGCTTTACTAACAACCTATCCAATCCACTTGGTGGCCACAAGCACCTTAACATTTGCATAGTTCCAGCCAGTAATCTGGTTGGAGTCACAAAGACCATGGCTAGAAAAGCCATACCAAGTAATTCACTGCACCACACCTGCATAGATCTTATCACTTCCTCACTCCAGAACCTCCATGGCTCCCCATTGTCTGCAAATAAAAAACAAACTCTTGAGTTGGCTTTTAAGAGACTACCACATGTCACCTATAAGGACAAATAAAAATTAAAAATAAGAGGTTTTAATTCTCCCTGTTGAAAATAAGGAGTTCTGGTGGTGTAGTGCCTAAGGCCTTTGACTGCTAACCAGAAGGCTAGAGGTTCAAACCCACCAGCCACTCCTCCAAAGGAAGACTGGACAATCTACTTCAATAGTGATACCAAGTTGGAAACCCAAGGAGGGGTCACTATGATTCGAATCGATTCAATGGCAGTGAGTGGGTTGCTGAAAATAAGGGAAGAGGCTCCTCTCCTTCCCTGTTTTTTCAGATTTCACTTTAGAAAACTTATAAATTCTTTCTCTGTCTCTCTTTAATTTTTTTTTTTTTTTTTTGTGAAAATATACATAGCAAAGGATTTTCTCTGTTTCTTTGAAAGTCTGTAAATAACGTTTCCTCAAGGACCTGGGAGGAGCTCTGGTGGCATAGTACCTAAGGCATTTGACTGCTAACCAGAAGGCTGGCAGTTCAAATCCACCAGCCACTCCTCAGAAGGAAGGTGGGCAACCTACTTCCGTGGTGATACTGCCTCGGAAACCCAAGGAGGGGTCATTATGAGTCAGACCCAACTCAATGACAGTGGGTTTTTTGGGTCAAGGACCTGGGAGCCATTTCTTTTCAAAGGTAATCATCAAAGAAGATCAAACTCCAGCCTCCTGGTTACCTGGAAGGGGATTAGTATAACTTCAGGTATCCTGCCATACAGACATTAGAAAATTAGCAAGTTTATCTCAAACTCATGAATATAATGGGTGTATCCACTTAGCTATACAAAGGGTCAGATTCCTTCCTGTCTTTGTAATCCCTTTAGCAGATTGCCTGTGATAAATCACATTCTGGTTGAATGCTTATTCAATAATAAAATCTTCTTTCTCTTCTACCTTTGTGGAGAAGTTTCAGGTTGGAAGTAGATTTTATTTTTAATTATATTTCCCCAACACACCAAGCCCCACGTTTTCAGCCTGGACTCCCACTCTTGTCCCTCTCTTATGCTCAGCTCGCTGTTCTGAAACAGCTCCCAGCATCTTTGCTCACCTTTCCTTTCACAGCCCATTCTGTGACTATGACTTTTACCTGTTGAGATGGGCAAATTCTCCAAGGCCACTGCCCTGGAACCAGAGACATGTGTAGGAAAAGCTTGCCCATTTTGCCTGAGCCCTAGCTTCTACAGGATGCCTTCATTTTGAGATTTGGTCTTAGTAAACAAGAGTGACAAAATCATTTTGATTATCCTGGAATCCAGATTTCTAAGTTCATGGAATTGGGGTGACTTACACAGGCCATCTGACCTTAGGCGTCCTTTTGAAACTTGAACCTTCATGGAATTCTTTCCCTCAAGTCATCTTCAAGTCAAACAGTAGCCAAAGACTAACCAGAAGGCTAGCATTTCAAACCCACCAGCCACTCCTCGGAACGAAGATGGGGCAATCTACTTCCCTAGTGATACTGCCTCGGAAACTCAAGGAGGGGTTGCTATGAGTCGGGTCTGACTTGATGGCACATAACAACAATAACAACAGCCACTCCCCAGAAGGAAGATTGGGCAATCTACTTCTGTAGAGATACCGCCTGCAAAACCCAAGGAGGGGTCACCATGAGTCAGATCTACTTTATGACAGTGAGTTTGGTTTTGGTTCTTTGGTTTAGTGGGCAGCTAAAGGAGGCTGTTTTACCTTAGGTATTGTGTTCTTTTGGAAAATTATCCCTGTGCAGCCAGCTTCAAGAAGCAGAAACTCCAGGATCTGGCTAAAGATTGTATTTTAGGATGTATGATGTGCTCTTAGTGACTCTGTAACCCACCTACCCTGGAACCCTGTTTGTGCTTTGATGTTAGTGGCTGAGAAATTGACACAGCAATGGCCTATAGGCTCTGCTTTCTTGGTTCCTTCTTGGAGAGCTTTTCCAGATGCTTCCGGATTTGATGCTGCCTGATTTCAATCTTATTTACTCACAATAAGCATATTCCGTTACATTAATTTTTGGTGTTTCTCTGTGCATTTAGGTTTTTGACAATAGGAAAGGTCAGAAAATAGAGCATTACAAAACTACCAAATGTTGAGATTCTCGCACTTGTCCCCATTGCTTCTCATGTGGTTTAATCTTTAATGATAACCCACGCATGTTAAAGCAGAGGAAACTAAAGTTTAGACAGGTTCACTCTTGGGCCTAATGTCATAATGTAAGTGTCAGAGAGTGTGAATCCAGAACGTTTTCACTCCACAGCTGCGTTTAGGCACTAATCATATTGCCTCTTTACTATTAGAGCTAGACCGAGAACAAGAACATCCAGATTCCAGTACCAGCTGTGAGAAACCAGCTCCCTTTCAGAATGCCACTTCATTTCTTTGGAAAGAACTTCCTCATCTGTAAAGCCAGGAAGTGGAATGTTTTTGTAACATTTTTTCCTTCTCTTACATTCTGTGGTTCTGTATAATAATAGTATCTCATATTTGTTTAGTGTTTATTACATGCCTAGCATCATAATAAGTGTGTTAATCCCACCACACCCTTATGAATAAGTAGAATTAAGACTCCCCTTTGACAAATGAAGAAACTGTGATTTGGATAAGTAGCTTCCCCAAGGTCACACAGCTAAGAACCAGGGAAGCAGGATCCTCCCTCTGACCATTGGACTCTATAGAGTTTACGGGTGTAGCCTGCCTAGCTTCTAGGATCTCAGAGGCCAAGTCTTGCATGAGGCAAGCTTCCTCTTGCCTCAAGGCTGGGCCACTTGCTGTTTCTTCCTCCTGAAATAGTTTACCCTTTCATTGACACATGTGTCCTGAATAATTCCTCCTACCATGCAGTTCTCCGAAGTCTGGCTCCAGGGCTGGGTCAGATGCCCCTCCTGTGGGCGCACGTTGCACCCTGAGTCTCCCCTCAATTACACTGCTCTGTAATCTCCCAATTACTTTTCTGTCCTCCATGCTGGGCTTCAGCTCCAAGGGGAGCAGGAAAGTTCCTTGCATCTCCAGGGCATAGAACATGCAATGCAATATAAAAATAATTTTTTTTTTTTTTTTTTTCCAGGTAGAGCAGTACTTGCAGAGGGGTTTTCAAGACTGAATGTTGTATTGCAGCTCAACTGGTTCTAACCCTCTAAAGTGACCTGGAATGCTATATCCATACCAGACCTCACTGAAGACTTGTGGGGTCAATGAACAATAGAGTGGTTTTGTTTTTTTAAAAAACCAGTCTGTATGCAGACCTAATGAGCTCTGGTGAGGCAGTGGTTAAAGCATTCAGCTGCTAACCAAAAGTAAGTGCTTCAAACCCACCAGCCACTCCATAGGAGAAAGATGAGGCAGTCTGCTTCTGTAAAGATGTAAACCTTGGAAACCTTATGGGGAAGTTCTACTCTGTCCTGTAGGGTCACTAAGAGTCAGAATCGACTCTATAGCAGTAGGTTTGGTTTGGTTTTCTATAGACTTCTGGTGGCATAGACCCTAAGGCCATTTGACTGCCGACCAGAAGGCTGGAGGTTCAAACCCACCAGCAACTTCTGAGAAGGAAAGTTGGACAATCTACTTCCACGCCACCTCAGAAAACCACGGAGGGGTCACTATGAG
Source organism: Orycteropus afer afer (assembly GCF_000298275.1). Taxonomy (NCBI): domain Eukaryota; kingdom Metazoa; phylum Chordata; class Mammalia; order Tubulidentata; family Orycteropodidae; genus Orycteropus; species Orycteropus afer. Next base: position 25,022,997 of record NW_006921592.1, read on the forward strand.
TCAGATCCAACTCCATGGCAGTGCGTTTGGTTTTTTGGTTTGGTTAAGAACCATTCAGTCCTATCCAAAGTGCTCATTCATAATATTTAATTAGCAGAACCATTGTGAAATTCCTTCTCTTGATTCTTAAAAAAAGAAAAAAACAAAAAAGTCTGACTTTCCAGCTCCCAGCAAACATCTCAAGCAATTTCCTTTTTTTCTTTTTAGGGTTTCCAAGGCTGTACATCTTTTTTCTTTTTTTTAATTTTTATTGTGATTTGGGTGAAAGTTAACAGAGCAAATTCATTTCCCATACAGCAGTTTATATACACTTGGTCTCATGATATTGACTGTAATTTTCCACAGTGCAACAGCTCTCTTCCTACTTCCTCTTCACCTATTCCCTGTGTCCTTTCCTCCCATGCACTCCTGCCCCCTGCCCCAGCTGTCTCCCTGTGCATACATAGCTCTTCTATTCTCCCATGATCTATCTCTCTAAGAAGTGTATCTATGTAATGCAAATGTTCAGCTCACATGCATGTCTTTTGTTTGACTCTGGGTTCAATTCAGGAATGGGTTCAATTCCAGATCTGAAGGGCAGCAAGGGGTCACACTCTCAGGGATTCCACCAGGCTCTATCAGACCAGCAAACCTAGTCCTTTTTATTTATTTTTTAATGATTTTGAGTTTTATTCAACATTATTCTCCCACTCTATCCAGGATTTCCTACATAGACCCCCCTCCAAGTGGTTGACAGTAGTAGCCAGGCACCATCTAGTTCTTCTGGTCTCATAGTCATATAGACTGAGTATTGCATGTGTACCAGTCTCTTGGACTAATTGTTTCCATGTGTCTTTACTTTTCTTCATTCTTCTTTGCTCTGGACGAGGAGAGACCCATTGTTGCATCTAGATGGCTGCTCAAGCAATTTCTTCACTAGTGTGTTCTTTTGCCTGGCAAATAAATAAACTCAGCATGATTAGTAGTAGAATTCTCATGGTTACTAGCTGCATTCAAGTTGGTAGCTAATTTATGATGACTTCATGCTCAACAGAATGAAACACTGCCATGTCCTGTGCCATTCCCATGATCAATGGTAGATTAGACCATTGTTATCCATAGGGTTTTCAATGGCTGAGTTTTGGAACACGGTGGCCAAGACTTTCTTCCTAGTCTATCTTAGTTTGCAAGCTACAATGTAACCTGTTCACCATCAAAGCAACACACAATCTCCCATTGACAGACTGGTGGTGGCTGTACATTGGCTGGGAATTGAGCCCTCGTGTCCTGCGTGGAATGTGAGAATTCTAGCACTGAACCACCAATGCCTCACAGTATTGTTGTTTTTGTAGGTGTCACCGACTCAGTTCTGACTCAAAGTACCCTATGTGCAACAGAATAAAACACTACCCAGTCCTGCTTCATCCTCACAATCACTTTGATCCCCTGGCTCTATTTGAACAACTGCCTCTTAGTCTATATACAGGTTACACCTCAGCACAATTAAATATTCTGGAATTCCTATTCTTCATAATGTTATCCATAATTTGTTATAATCCACAGAACAGAATACCTTTGCATAGTTAATAAAACTCAAGTAAACACCTTCTCATATTTGCTTTCAGCCTGGACTCGTTTGACATCAGTAATGTTATCCATCATTCCACATCCTCTTCTGGATCAGACTTGAATTTCTGGCACTTCCCTGTCAATGCATTGTTGCAACCATTTTTTAATTATCTTCAGCAAAATTTTACTTGTGTGTGATATTACCGTATTATTCAATAATTTCTGTGTTCTCTTGGATCACCTTTCTTTGGAATGAGCATATATATGGATCTCTTCCAGTCAGTTAACCAGGTCGCTGGCATTCACATTTCTTGGCATAAATGAAGCGACTCCAGTGCTGCATCCATTTGTTGAAATATCTCAATGAATATTTCCATCAATTCCTGGAACCTTGTTTTTTGTCAATTCCCTCAGCACATCTTGGACTTCTTCCTTTGATGCCATCATTCTTGATCGTATACTACCTCCTGAAACAGCTGAACATCGACCTGTTCTTTTTGATACAGTGATTCCGTATTCCTTTCACCTTTTGATGTTTCCTGTGTCATTCAATATTGTGCCCATACAATCTTTCAACTTGAGGCTTGAATATTTTTCTTCAGTCTTTCAGCTTGAGAAATGTTGAGCCTGTTCCTCCTTTTGGTTTTCTAACTCCAGGTTTTTACACATTTTGTTATAACCCTTTACTTTGTCCTCTCAAGTTGCTCTTTGACATCTTCTGTACAACTCTTTTACTTCATCTCTTCCTTTCACTTTAGCTGTTCTATCTTCAAGAGCAAGTTTCCAAGTCTCTTCTGACATTTATTTTGGGCTTTTCTGGTTTTTTATTTTATTTTTTAAATTGTGATTTACATAATAAATTGGTTTTCCATTCAACAATTCATACACATTTTGATTTGTGATATTGATTCCTGTCTTTTTAATAACGTTTTGCTTTCTTTGTGTACAATGTCCTTGATGTCATCCCACAACTTATCTGGTCTTCGGACATTAGCATTCAGTTTGTCAAATATGTTCTTGAGATGGTCAGGTGGGATATGTTCAAGATTGTACTTTGGCTCTCAGAGCTTTCTTCAGCTTTAATTTGAACTTGCATGTGAGCAATTGATGGTCTGCTCTGCAGTTAGCCCCTGGCTTTGTTCTGAATGATAATATTGAGCTTCACCATTATCCCTCTTCACAGATGTCATTGATTTAATTCCTATGTACAAGCATATCTCAGAGATATTGTGAGTTTGGTTCCAGACCAGCGCGATAAAGTGAATATCACAATAAAGTGAGTCACAAGAATTTTTTGGTTTCCTACTTCATATGAGTTATATTTAAACTATACTGTAGCTTACTAGGGAGCTCTGGTTGGGTAGTACCTAAGGCATTTGACTGCTGACCAGAAGGCTGGGGTTCGAACCCACCAGCGACTCCTCAGAAGGAAGATTGGCCAATCTACTTCCATAGAGATACTGCCTCGGAAACCCAAGGAGGGGTTGCTGTGAGTTGCATCCAACTCCACAGCCATGAGTCTGTTGTTTTTTTTTTTTTTTTTGTAGTTTACTAAGTGTGCAGTAGCATTATGAAAGAATTTGAAGTATTGTAAGAATTATCAAAGTGTGACACAATATACAAAGTGAGCCCACACTGGTGGAAAAATGATACTAGTAGACTTGTTCAACATGTGGTTGCCGCAAACCTTCAATTTGCAAAA
>NW_006921592.1:25026361-25037461 GCF_000298275.1 Orycteropus afer afer
CTTACAATTTGGAGGTTTTAAGTCCAAGTTCAAAGTGCCAGGCTCTAGGGGCTGGGTGAAAGCCCCTCAACCTTGGGGTCCAGCTCTGCCTCCTGCTCCCGGCCCACTGGAGCTAGAGGCGTTTCTTCACTCAGACAGCTGCTGGCCCCAAGGTTGACAAGTGGAAAGGCACAGTCCCAAACCACACAGCAAGCCATTAACTTAAGTCTATTATAAGTCTGAGGGTCGGCAGAGCATGGCAGGCTGCTGAGCAACGACATGGCTACATGCAAGATCCAAGCATGCCATATGCTAGAGACCATTCTCAAAAGTTCTCCTTATATACAGAAGCAGACCACATATCCAAAGGCAGCTACTCAGCTGCTCACAGTAGATTCCACCGTGGAGTTGATTACCAGTTTCATCATGGGGAATAACTACCACCAGCTGCCCAGACACTCAACCAGGCCCAGCCAAGTTGACACACAAACATAACCACCACAATGAGGTAAGCTTGTATTCCATCTGGTGAGGTCTACATGTATAGGTGCTACTGATGTTACTGAAATATTACTGTTAGTATTTGTGTTTATTTATTTATGCACTGGGGAGTCTTTGTTTTATTCTTTGACAGCACATCATGAGTTCAATAAATACTTATTGAGGGCATTAATACACACAACTGTCACATCAGGTAAGGAATGACACATACATAGATGCCCTAGAGTCAGGAGGAAGGCATAATCAATTCTTACTGCTATAACTGGGGAAACTTTGACAGAGGAAGTGAGAAGATGAATTCAGCATTGCTACTCATTCTTTACTTTTCCCTGATCCATCAGCCCTCATTGTCCCAGCCTACCTGATCCAGCTTGAATTCCACACAGCATCATTTCAGTGATATCCTTGGCCATACCCTCTGCTCCTGCCCCAGCTGACTCTTCATCACCCCACCAGAATTTAGCCACTACTTGCTCTATCCCAGAAACACAAAGCACTGATGGAGAAAGTCACACCAACTGGAGATATGGAATCAACACAGGTTCAGGAAACCACACTTTGCCCACAACATGGTTGGACATTTTCTCCAATCAACTCACCCTCCCACTCTTTGCAAACCTCAAACCCCCACCTCCTACTTCTCTGATGAAATAAAAGTATCTGGAAGGAGTTCTTCAACTTCCTCCACTTAGCTGGAAATCTAACCACATCTACGTCCATCTGATCCTCCTTCTTCAAGTCCCTGCCTCTGAGCTTTGGATCCCATCTGCTTGCCTTCTCAATAAACCTTACTCCACCATTTATCTATCTCCTTCTGGCATATTTAACTATTTCCCTCATTGGATCTGTCTCATACACAGTTAAATATGTTCAAATCCTTCACATCTTAAAAGAAAAACAAACAACAAACCCTTCCCTTGACTCCCTTGCTCCTCTCCAGCTACCATTTCACAGTTCAATCTCTTGAGAAAATGGAAAAATAAGTTAGTGAGAATAAAAACTCCCTCAATTTTCTTATATTACCCCAGCAAAGATGTGGCTTTGAAGACTGTTGTTGTTGTTAGGTGCCGTCGAGTCGGACCCGACTTATAGTGACCCCTTCTTGGGTTTCTGAGGCGGCATCACTATAGAAGTAGATTTCCCAACTTTCCGTCTGAGGAGTGGCTGGTGGGTTTGAACTGCCAGCCTTCTGGTTAGCAGTCAAATGCCTTAGGCACAATGCTAAGGTGTGCCTAACTCAAGCCATGGTATTTTCAATTGCTGCATATGCATGTGAGAGCTGTACAATGAATAAGGAAGACTGAAAAACAGTTGATGCCTTTGATTTGTGGTGTTGGCAAAGTATACTGAAAATACCAGAAACTGCCAGAAGAATGAACAAATCTGTCCCAGAAGAAGTACAGCTGGAATACTCCTTAGAAGCAAGAATGGACAGCTTCATCTCACTTACTTTGGTCATGTTGTCAGAAGGGACCAGTTCCTAGAGAAGGACATTATGTTTGGTAAAGTAAAGGGTCAGCGAAAAGGGGGAAGACCCTCAAAGAGATGGATTGACACAGTGGCTGCAACAATGGGCTCAAGCATAGCAAGGATTGTGAGGATGACACAGGACAGGGCAGTGTTTCATTCTTTTGTAAATGGGGTCGCTGTGAGTCAGAGCTGACTCAGCGGCACCTAACACCACTGCCACCACCCTAGCTTAACTTTAATTTGGCCATTGAAATAACTCTTGCTAGGGTCACTGACAATTGTATGTTGCTAAATCCAACAGACTTTTTTTTTTTTCTTTTTCAGTTCTCCTCTTGACTTCTCAGGAGCATTACGCATTGGTGACTGCTCCCTTTTTCTTGCAACACTTTCTTAGGATCTTTGCCATACATCTTCTTGCTTCTTCTTTTACCACTCTGGAATTGCTTGTGGCACAGCCCTAGAACCTCTCCTCTTTTTGCTCTGTACTCTCTTGGTGGGCAGTCTCCCAGGCCAGCCTGTGGCTTTAATTACCAACTGTTTCTAATGGCCACTAAACTCTAATTTACAGCCCAAATCTCCCCTGGGAGCTTCAGGCTCCTCTGTCTTCCTTCCTCATTTTTATTTCATCATGGTAAATTGTATATAACAAAACATTTTCTGTTTTAACTATTTTTAAGTGTACAAGTCAGTGACATTCACTGTGTTGTGTAACCATCACTGCTATTTATTTCCAAAAGCTTATCATTCCCTCAAATAAAAACTCAGTACCCCTTCAACAGTACTCCCCATTTCCTCCTCCTTCCCAACCCTGGTAACCACTAAACAACTTTGGTCTCTATATGTTTGCCTATTCTGGATATTTCATGTAAGTGGAATCATGTAATATATGTTATTTTGTGATTGATTTATTTCACATAGCATGATGTTTTCAAAGACATCCATATTGTAGCATTTATCAGAAATTCACTTCTGTTTATGGCTGAATAATATTCCATTGTATGGATATATCACATTTTATTTAATCATTCATCTATTCTATACACTTCAGCTATGTCCACTGTGTTAGACTGGGTTCTCCAGAGAAACAAAACCAGTAAAGCTTATACATACAGAGAGGGAGAGAAAAAAAAAAATATTTTAGGAAAATTGCTCATATGCTTATAGAAGCTGGCAAGTCCAAAGTTCTTGGATCAAACGTCAAGCTGGAGGCTTTTCCCGACTCTTGCAGCCGCAGGGGCTGAGGAGCTCAGAGCTGGCAGGAAGTATACCGGCTGTTGACTCCAACGAATGACGAATCCAAGATCTCCAGGCTGAATGGTGGATTGTTCACTCATGGAAAGTTGTAGGCAGCACAACAGAATCCCGATCCACAGAAGAATGTTTCTTTTCCCAGAATGTCCATACATATACTGGAAGCAGTCCACACCCCTAGGGAAACTCCCTTTCAACAGATTGGCTGCTCAAAACATAATCATCTGATCCCACATGGGAATAACCACATCACAACAGCTTAAACCACACAAAATTGTGGTCTAGCCAAGGTGACACACAGCTCCAACTATCGCATCCACTTTCTGGCTATAGTGAATAATCTTTTTAACTTCTTGAGTTCTGTCTCCAATTGGATGTTCAAAGGCACACCAAATTCAGGACTGAGCTCATGATCTTCCCCACTCCCTCCTTACCAAACCAATTCTTCATCCAATATCTTATTTCCTAGATGGTAGCATTACCAACCATGCAGAAATCTAAGATTCTTCTTCGATACCCTCCTTCTTCCTCCTTTATATCTAGTCCACCCCAATGTTCTTGCTCATTTGGTCTTCTTACTGTCTTTGGAGCTGGTCTAATCCTCTTCATATCCAAGAGCATCACTCTTGCCCAAGCTTTCATCTTTCACCCAAAGTCTGGCAAAGGCCTCCTAATTGATCTCCTCTATCTACCCTGGCCCTCCATTTTCTTTGTTGAAACAAAGTGATATTTTCAAAATCCTAAAACCAACCTTGAAAACATTATACTGGACAAAATAAGCCAGACACAAAAGGACAAATATATGGAATATGTAGAATACACAAATACATAGAGACATAAAATAGATTACTGGTTACCATGGACCAGGGAGAGTGGTGAACAGGGAATCAATGCTTAATAGTTAACAAGATTTCTGTTTGGAGTGCTGGATAAGTTTTGGAAATAGACAACGGTGATGTTGCACAACACTGTGAATACAATTGATGCACTTAATTGTACACTTTAAGGTGGTTAAAATAGTCAATTTTATACCGTATGTATTTTACCACAATAAAATTTCAAAAAAATTAAAAAGTTTCTGAAACCATTATGAAAATCCCATGTTTAAAACACCCTAGTGACTTTTGTTTGTTTATCTGCATGTTTTAAATAAAGACCAAACTGTTTAACCTAGACTACAAAGCCTGGGTAATATGGCCCCACCCATCTTTTCAGTCTCATCTCTATCTTCACCCCCAGAGCCTCTTCTGACTTTCTTCTCCAGCCAAATAGCACCTTTTCTCTCCACAGAGCTTTTGCATATGGCATTTCTTCTGAATGGGACACTCTTGTCCACCTGCTCTTTGCTTTGCTCAATCCCATTGTTTTTGTTGTCATTAGTTGCCATTGAGTCATCCTTGACTCATGGCAACAACGCCATGAACAAAATGCTGCCTGGTCCTCTGCCATCCTCATAATTAGTTGATCAGATGTTTGTGATCCATAGGGTTTTCATGGGGTGATTTTCAGAGGTAGAGCACCAGGCCTTTCCTAGTCTATCTCAGTCTGAAAGCTCTGCTGAAACCTATTCAGCATCATAACAACATGCAAACCTCCACTGAAAAATGAGCAGTGCAGCCTTTACATGAGGCAGTTTTCCAAATAGAAGGTGAGAATTCTACCACTGAACCCCATTGCATCAGTTCTATTTGTTATTGTTGTGCGATTCTGACTAGGACAGAGTAGAACTATCCCTTAGGGTTGGTTTCCTTGGCTGTAATCTTTACCAGAGCAGATCACCTGGTCTTTTCTCCAGCAGAGCAGCTGGTGGGTTCAAACCACTGACCTTTCAGTTAGCAGCCAAGCACTAACCATTGTGATCCTTGGTTCAGTCCTTCTAATCATTAATCTCAATTAGTATCAGTCTGCAGCAAAGTTTTCCCTGACCCTGGTCCAGGAAAGGTTTTGTGTACCTCAGAAACAAGTATTCTTCCTCCAGAGCCCTTATATTAGTTTGTAAAACACACTATATCTAATTATGGAATACTATACAGCATATAACAACAACAACAACATACTCCTCCCAGTAGACTATTCACTCTTTGAGAGAAGGGTGTGTCTATTTTAAACACTATTTTATCCCCAGGTGTTGTTCTTATGGCATGTAGGTATTGAAAAAAAAAAAAAAAAAAAAAGTCATATGATGATTGAATGTGGAAGGGAAAAGAGAGGGAAATAAATAAACAAATAAAGTTGAATAAGTTCTCTGCAGGAGTGGGCATGATGAATTCATTAATGCACTTTGTAACCTTGGAAATGTCTGGCTCCGTGCCAGACAGAGAAAGTGAGAGCTGCATCAAGTTGACTCCATGGTGACATTGTACACAACAGAACAAAATGTTCACTGGTCCTTTGTCATCCTCGTGATCACCAGCATATCTGAATCCATCAATGCAGCTGTTATGCCATTCTACCTCACCAGGGCCTCTCTCATTGACCTTCTACTTCACCAAACGTGATGTCCTCTATCCGTGACTGATCTCACCTCATGATGTGTCCAAAGCAAGCAAGTCAGACAGTGTTCTGTTGTGATCTGTAAAGTTTTCATTGGCTAATTTTCAGAAGTAGATGTTGCTAATTTTCAGAATTAGATCACCTTCGACTGCCTTAGTCTGGAAGCTCTGATGAAACCTGTCCACCATGAGTGACCTTGCTGGTATCTGAAATACTGGTAGTATAGCTTCCAACATCATACCAAGATGCAAGCCACCTTAGTATAACAAAATGGTGGATAGGTAGTGGCCTTGCACCTAGTGTGGATTAATCAATACTGGCAGTATTTAATTGAGATGCCCCACCAGCTGCACTTTGAAATATGTCTTGTCCTATCAGCACAGTGCCTAAGGCATCTGACTACTAACTAGAAGGTTGATGGTTCAAACCCAGCAGCCACACTGTGGAAGCAAGACTGGGCAATCTACTTTCGTAAAGATTTACCACTTCACAAACCCATTGGAGGTAGCTATAGCTATGAGTTGGAATTGACTTGATGGCAGTAGGTTTGTTTTGTTTTGTTATTATTTATTGAGCCCTTAACTATATACTCATTATATGGAGTGTCTTCCATATGGTTTTCCCTTTAACTCTGAAGACACCATGAGATTGGCATTATTTTTCAATTTTTTATAAATGAAGCAACAGCATCAGTCAGGGCCTCTGTGGGAAACAGGTGGAAATCACAAGTTTGGATGATTTCAGTAGTATAACGGGAAGGAGCTCTAGTGGTATGGTGGCTAAGGTACTTAACTGCTAAACAGAAGGCTGGCAGTTCAAACCCACCAGCCACTCCTCGGAAGGAAGATTGGGCAATCGACTTCCATAGTGATACTTCCTCGGAAACTTAAGGAGGGGTCTCTGTGAGTCAGATCCTACTCAATGACCATGAGTTGATTTTTTGGGGTTTGGTATAAAGGGCATACTAACAAAACTATAGACATGTGAGGAAGTAGGCCCCAAGGGAATGATTTGACACACCAGGACTAGTAGAGGGCGAGGAGGGCTTTATTAATATCTCTAAGCCTGAAGAATACCAGAACCTAGAGAGAAAGAGGGAAAGGTGGATGGGGCTACTTGTCAGGAGCTGAGACCTTGGGTTGAGGGATGTGGCCTCAAACCAAACCCACTGTCATTGAGTTGATTCTGACTCATAGCAACCTCCATTGGGTTTCCGAGGTAGTGAATCTTTACAGAAGTAGATTGCCCAATCTTGCTTCTGCAGAGTGGCTGGTGGGTTTGAACTGCCAACCTCCTGGCTAGCAGTCAAATTCCTTAGTCACTGCACCACCAGAGCTCCTGTGGCCTGAAAGAGTAAGAATAAAAGTCCAGATGCCATTTTCTTCTTATCTCTGAGGCTCTCCATTGGCCAGACCCAATTAGAAGCCACAGAATAAGGGAACCATTGAAAATACTCCTACAGGCTAGCCTCTCAGCACTCAGAACAGATGGAGAAGGTTGGAGAATGAAGCTGGAGGCACAAACTAAGGACGTACAGTACAAGTCCCAATAGCACAGCCTCAAAGCCACAGCTCTCCTCTCCAAGGTCCAGATCACCTTCTGTCATTGCCCTCAGAGAGCTCAGGCTGGCATTCCATGTACCATTTTCTTGGAATAGCAATCAGAAAAGCTAGAGTTCTGATCCCAGCCAAGCCCTGAAGGACTGATATTCTGAGACTGAGTCATGGGTTGGGGCAGGAACAGCATGGGTAATGGCTCAGAGAATAAAGGAATTACAGAGAGGAAATATCAGGGTGGTTACCAACCCAATAACTCCCCATTTTTGAAGCCTCAGAAGATCCAGTATGAGGGAGGGAGAGAAAGCCTGCCCTGACTTTATTAGTCTACGGGCTAGAGTCAATATGGAAACCAACCAGTTTGATAACTCATGCTGTGGACCCAATCTTATAATTTAAAACAGGTAATCTGCAAATAGGCTAGCTCACCTAATGTCCATTTCACCCTGAATTAAATCTGGTGGCTGAGGCTCCAATGACCATAAAGTATTGAGCCAGGGGCACTTTTCCAGTAACACAGTCACTTGGGCTCAATTTCTAAAATGAGGACTCCAGAGCATGAGGACATCCCAACTCTTGCATAATTGTAATGACTATGTGGAAAACTCTTCAATGATTTCACATGGAAAGTTTCCTGGAAGTCTAATGAGCTGTTTTTGTCTATTATGAGCATTGTTTCTAGTACCTTCCTCTTTCTACTCTCAACCATAGCTATTTTAGACTAGCAGACATCTGCCAGGTGAGGGAGAAACCAATTGTTGCTAATCTAGGAACACTGATTCTAGCAAACTGGGCTCAGTGCTGACGCTATCTCCCCAAAATTTCTTAATATTAAATTCAATTCATTGCCAGATCGACTTCTTTTGTTTCTTTTTTTCCTATAATGCCACAGACTGCTTGAAAATTTTCTTTCTTTGTCTAGAATTGAAAAAGCTTACCATAAATAAGTTTTTATCCTATACATGACCCTTTCCCCCACCCTTAGTAAAATATTTAACACATTTTTAGATGAAAGTATTTGAGAAACAATATTCTTAGACCATATGAGAGTGTCCAATTTGGATGTTGATTTTATACCACCACTCAATATACAACTCAAACTAGTTTAAGTTTAACTGAAGTGATGACACCCAGAACAAAATATTAGAACAACAGAGCTAAAAAGGACTGTAGTGGGTTGAATGGTGGTCCCCCAAAGGATATGTCCACTCAGAAACTGTGAATGTGACCTTATTTGGACAAAGGGTCTTTGTAGAGGTAATTAAGGATGTTGAGATGAGATCATCCAGGATTACCTGGGTAGGCCCTACAGGCAATCACTAGTGCCCCTATTAAAGAAAGACAGAGGGATATTTAAGGCATGCAGAAAAGTTTATAGTGAAGACAGAGGCAGAGATTGGAATATTGCAGCCACAAGCCAACAAAAACTCAGAGACATCAGAATATGATAATGACAAGTAGGATTCTCCTCTAGAACCTTCAGAGGGAGAGATATGCTGTCAACACCTTGATTTCAACCTTGGCTTCCATAAATAAATAAATTTCTCTTGTTTTAAGCCAACAAGTTTGTGGTCATTTGTTACAGCAGCCCTAGCAAACTAATGCAGGGACTATTCAAATCCCCTGATTTAATTCTTTCAGTTTTACACAAAAGAAAAATAACTTTAGCAAATGACACCTAGTTGATGAAATATTTCCACACAGATTCATGTTCAATTCTTATAGCAACTCTCTGAGGTAGAAATTACTGCCCGCTGAGGAGAGTATTGAGGTCGAAAGTGTTTCAGTGATTTGCCTGAGAAGAAGTAGCTAAGCAGGTGCATTCTTCTGGCAAATTCCCTACCTTTCCCACAGCATCTTAGGGAGGTTGACTAATCTGTTCACGTCTCACAACTGAGGAGAGACAATTTAGAATACGGAACTTTGTTTTCTTCCCATTTCCATCCCCAGACCATGCCCAGGTACCGTGGGCTGCAGTTTAAGGTCAGAGCTGTTCAACAATAAAGAAATTATTTCAGTGGGATGTTCTCCAAGCTCATAACCTAGATTCTGCAGCTAAATAAAAACTAATGTCCCCAGCCTGAGGGGTAGTAAGCTGCAGATTACTTGAATGAGCAGTACACACTGTGTTTATTTGCTTATGAACTACCCTTTAAGATTCTCCAAACACTCAGTAAGTTGAGCTAATCAACAGCTCTTGCAGACCAAGCTGATTTGGGAGACCCTCAAATCCTGTCTGCCTTATAAAATGCGTTATTTATGTATGTAAGGAGCCCCTAGCTCAGTCCCAATGGTTCTAATGGTAATGAGCTAATAAACCAGTTGAGTGAGTAATCAAAGAACAATAACAATTGTTCTTGTGACAAAGCCCCCCAGTTTCCAATTATTTAGCGTCTCAAATTAACTTCATTTAGAGGATTTTACCCCTGAGGCACTCATGGCTCTTATTCAGAGGCCAATTAGATTAAATTATGAGTGACACATTAGCTGAGGAGACTTAATTCATTTTGGGTTATTTGCAGCTCTAATTATGATCAGAGGGTCTCCAAGACACAGGCAGAGCCATCCTTTGGAATATTTTCTTGCCTCAGGGGGTGCTTCTCTTTGTTGGAGGCACTGGCAGTGACTGGATCCCTAGGGGAGACACCCCAGTGGTTGTGTGGTCAACCCAGCCACCCAAGGCTGTTTTGCCACCAGATTCTGCCCTAGACCCATTCTCCAGCTTCTATCAGGGGGATCACAAAAAGTGGAGAATCCTAAAATATTTTTCTTCTTAAAACAGCTTTTATTGAGGTATAATTGGCAGGCAATAAATTGCATCTGGCAGCAGTGGGTTTTCAGTGGTTGAATTCTTGCCTTCCATGCAGAAGACCAGGATTTCATTCCCAGCCAATGGACCTCATGTACAGCCACTACCTATCTGCCAGTGGAGACTTGTATGGTGCTGTGATGCTGAACAAGTTTTAGTGGAGCATTCAGACTAAGACAAACTAGAAAGAAAGGCCTGGGATCTACTTTTTTTAAAAAATTGTGATTTGAGTGGAAGTTTACAGAACAAATTCATTTTCCATAGAACAGTTCATACACATTTTGATTACAATCTCCACAGTGTAACAGCTCTCTTCCTACTTCCTCCCTGTGGTTACCTTTTCCCTTTGTCTTTCTTTACTATACATTCCTGCCCTCTGAGATATCACCCTGTACAAATACTGCTCTTCTATCTCCCATTGTTGATTCTTCTAAGGAGTGTAACTACCTGGTGTAAATATTCACCTTATATGCCTGTCTACTGTTTGGCTGGAAGCCATGGGAGTGAGTTCAACTCCAGGCCCAAAGGGTGACTAGGAGCCATAGTCTCTAGGGGGTTTCACCAGTCTCTGTCAGACCAGTAAGCCTATTCTTGTGTGTGTGTGTGTGTGTGTGTGTGATTTTGAGTTTTGTTCCACAGTTTTCTCCCACTCTGTCCAGGATCTCCTGTTTTGAACCTTTTCTGAGTTGTTGGCAGTGGTAGCCAGGCACCATCTAATTCTTCTGGTCTCAGGGCCATGTAGGCTGAGGTTCTCATGGTCCACTAGTCTCTTGGACTAATTGTTTCCATATATCTTTGGTTTTCTTCATTCTTCTTTGTTCTGGATGAGAACAGACCAATTGTTGCATCATGATGGCTGCTTGCAAGCTTTCAAGACACCAGTCACTACTCACCAAAGTAGGAAGTACAACAGTGTTTTTGTGTAGGATGTTATGCCAGTTGAGCTTCATGTCCCCACATGACCATGGTCCTAAGCTAAGGGCCCAGTGACTCATTTTCTCTGGGTGTTTGGCTGTGGCTAAGAAGTTATTGGAGTTCTGG
>NW_006921592.1:25037719-25039164 GCF_000298275.1 Orycteropus afer afer
TAGACATAGCTAATCATTTAGTCTGTCTACCTATGTATCCACCTGTATATTAATGTTTGTTATTACCTATAATTCACTATTGTGTGTGTAAAAATGTTTACCTTTGTTGTCTGTACCTCTTGTGCACCTCTCTGTGTCTTGCTTTTCCTTAGTGTTGTTGTATTGGTCACTCACTTTCAGTATATTGCCTTTCCCTTCACCCCAAATTAACACTCATCTCTTACCTATCTCTTACCTGGGATCTCCTTTTGAAAATCAGCCAGTGAAAACCCTGTGGATCACAAACATCTGATTCCAAACTTATTGTAGGGATGGCACAGGATTGGGGTTCCATTATGCATGAAGTTGCCATGACATAATGGCAGCTAATGATATGTTACAGCTGAAGAGAAGTAAAATGTAGACCAGGATGAACTGAGTTCTGGGTGATGAGAAGTCATCTATGGGATGATTTGGGAAAAGAATGTGTTACACAGAGAGAACAACAAAGGCAAAGGCCCAGAGAGAGGAATAAGCTTGATAAGTTCAAGAGACAGAAGAAAGCTATGTGGCTGGAGCTTAGAAAAGAGAGCAAGTGGGAGGAGATATAGTCAGAGAGGTAAGGAAGGACCAAGCTTTGTAGAACAGGTGTTACAAACTTCTGCAAACAGAGAATAAGTGTTTTCATCTCTGTGGCTCAGTTGGTCTCTGTCATAACTTCTTGTTATTAGGTGCCATCAAGTCAGCTCCGACTCATAGTGACCCTATGTACAACAGAATGAAACACTGCCAGCCTCATCATTCTTGCTGTACCTGAGCCCATTGTTATAGCTACTGTGTCAGTCCATCTTGTTGAGAGCCTTCCCCTTTTTCTTTGACCCTCTGCTTTACCAAGCATATCCTTCTCCAGGGAATGCTCCCTTTTTACAACACGACCAAACTAAGTGAGATTAAGTCTGGCCATTCTCATTTCCAAAGAGCATTCCAGCTGCACTTCTTCCAGGACAAATTTGTTAGCTCTTTTAGCAGTTTATGGTACTTTCAGTAGTCTTTGCCAACACCACAACTCAAAAGTGTCGACTCTTCTTGAGTCTTCCTTATTCATTGTCCAGCTCCCACATGCATATGAGGCAATTGAAAATACCATGGCTTGTGTCTGCACACCTTAGTCTTTAAGGAGACATCTTTGCTCTTCAGGACTTGAAAGAGGTCTTCTGCAGCAGATTTACCCAATGCAATATGTTATCTGATGTCTTGACTGCTGCTTCCATTGTTGACTGTTGAACCAAGTAATATGAAGTCTTTGACAACTTCAATCTTTTCTCCATTTATCATGATGCTGTTTATTGGTCCATTTGTGAGAATTTTTGTTTTCTTTATATTGATGTGTAATCCATACTGTAGACTATAGTCTTAAATCATCATCAGTAAGTGCTTCAAGTCATCTTCACTTTCAGCAAGCAAAG
>NW_006921592.1:25040939-25050082 GCF_000298275.1 Orycteropus afer afer
CTGGTGGTTTTTATTCCCCATGATGAGACTGGCATTCAACTTCATGGTGGAATCTACCACAAGCAGCTGAGTAGATGCTTCAGGGCTTTGGTCTGCTTCATATATATGAAGCAGCTTTGGTAATGGTCTCTAGCTTGTGGCAGGCTTGAACCCTGCATGTAGCTGTGTCATTGTTCAGCAGCCTCCCATGCTCTTCTGACCTTGGGACTTTCAATGGACTTGAATCAATGGCCTGCCATGTTGTTTGGTAATATTAGGACTGTGCCATTTTATTTGTCAACCTTGGGCTTGTTAGCCTCAGCAGCCAGTAGCTGCCCAAGTGAAGCAATGTCTCTAGCTTCAGTGGGCTGGGAGCAAGAGGCAGAGCTGAAGCCCAAGGTCAAGGGGTTTTCACACAGCCCCTAGAGCCTGGCTCTTGGAACTCAGATTTCTAGCCTCCAAAAATTGTAAGAGAATAAACTCTTGTTTGTTTAAGCCATCCCATTTGTGGTATATTTCTGTTAGAGCAGCACTAGTAACCAAAAAACCCCATATTTTCCAACTACTGGTGATTCTTCTTTGTTTCTAACTTTTGTGTTCCAATCACCTGTGATAATCAACACATCTTGACTGCATATTTGGTCAATTTCAGACTGCAGAAGTTGGTAAAAATCTTCAATTTCTTCATCTTTGGCTTTGGTGGTTGGTACATAAATTTAAATTATAGTAGTATTAACTGGCCTTCCTTATAGATGTATGGATATTATCCTATCATTAATAGCACAGTACTTCAGGATAGATCTTGAAACATTCTTTGTAATGATGAATGCCACGTCATTCCTCTTCAATTTGTCATTCCAGACATAGCAGATCTACATAGTAGATCATATAGTTGTCTGATTCAAAATGACCAAAACCAGTCCATTTCAGCTCTGGTAGCATAGTGCCTAAGGCACTTGACTGCTAACCAGAAGGCTGGTGGTTCAAACTCACCAGCCACTCTCGGAAGGAAGGTTGGGCAATCTACTTCCGAAGTGATACTGCCTTGGCAACCCAAGGAGGGGTCGCTATGAGTTGGGTCTTACTCGATGGCACATAACAACAACAACAACAACAATGCCTCGAATATCAATTTTTATGTGTTCCATTTCATTTTTGACAACTTCCAATTTTCCTAGATTTGTACTTCATACATCCCATGTTCTAATTATTAATGGATTTTTGCAGCTGTTTCTTCTCATTTTGAGTCATGTCACATCAGCAAAACCAAAAGCTTCATTCTATCCACATCATTAAGGTTGTCTCTACTCTGAGGAGTCAGCTCTTTCCCAGTCATATCTTGAGTGTATTCTGACCTAACTAGCTCATCTTCCAGAACCATATCAGACAATGTTTCAGGGCTATTCATAAAGTTTTCCAGTAATATACAAGACAGTGTTTCACTGCTATTCATAAGGTTTTCACTAGCCAATTCTTTGAGAAGTGGATGGCCTCTTTCTTGTGAGTCTGTCTTAGTCTGGAAGCTCCACTGAATCCTATCCACCACGTGTAACCCTGCTGGCATTTGAAACACCAGTGGCATACACAACATACAAGCCACCACAGTATGACAAACTGATAGTCAAGTTTGTCTCTCTTAGTTGTTCCAAACTGCTCTGCTCACTTTCTGGTCTCATAACTATTCAACTCAAAAGTTGAGTATAAGTAATTGCTCAGCACAAAAGAAGCCATAGCAATACCTGAACACATAGGCATGGTTGGATTTGACCTGGGGTGGTCAGATTTGGCAGTGTACTTTGCTTACCCCAATGTAGAAACTTGTAGGTCATAATTTGCAAGGAAATGTCACTGAAGAATTTTAAGGGAATGATATGATCTTATCTAGTCTTCAAAAATAGTAATTTCAGAGTTATTAAAATGTCATGATACTAAAGGAACATTTTTATCTCCCTGTGAAAGAAAGTCAAATGGCAAGTTTCAGGATCAGCCAAGGAAACTTCCAATTTCTATCTCCACACCTTTTGATTTTTATCTAAAAACATGTGTGGGAAAGTCGTTTTAACATTGTACTATGGAATTATGAAACAACAGGGTTGGCAAAGGCCTCAAGAAACCATTTAGTCCAACTTCCAGACTTCCAGGCAGGTCACTATCTAAATCATCTCGGAGGATAAAATTCAAATCATATGTCAATGCTGACACTGAGGACTAGTTCCCAGGTTTCCCTAGGATGATACAAACTCCCACCACCACGCTGATGAAAGGTTTAGAAAACAATTCTGGTTGTTCTAAAGACATTCCATAATAACAAACAAAAACCAAGAAACTAAAATCTCTTGGGCACCTTTGGATGCTCAGAATCTACTCTCTCCCTAAATCCCAACTGTAAATATTCCAATCTAACATTTCCATATATATACATAGAAGTTCTCTTTCAAATCAGATCAAGTCCACAAACATTAATGGGTCATCTAGTATTTAGATGGTTCCCTGTCAAGTTTAGAGGTCAATTACTGATACCTAAGAGCAGATCTCAAAACAGAAAATTAGGCCTCTTAAAAATAATGTTGAAGGAGACATTTGTAAGCATGGAAAGATGATCACTGTGTATTGCTCATTGAAAAGAGTAATGCACTGGCTGATACTGTTTTTATAAAATTAAAAAAAAAAAAAAAACAGAGAGAAATATTCATTAGAATGATCTTCAAGTTGCAAGTTTAAATGAAAAAGCAAGATGTACTACAGTATGTACACATTCTTTAATTTGTTTAAACAGAGGTGTGTATAAGAGCGTAAGGGGGCAAAGATGTTTCAGCGGTAGAATTCTCACCTTCCATGCAGAAGACCAGGGTTAGATTCCCAGCCAGTGCACTTTACATGCAGCCACCACCTGTCAGTGGAGATTTGCTTGTTGCTATGATGTTAAACAGATTTCAGTAATGCTTCCAGAGTAAGATGGACTAAGACAAAGGTCTGGAGATCCACTTCTGAAAATCAGCTAATGAAAACCCTACAGATCACAATGATCTGATCCCATTGTGCATGGGGTCACCATGAGTCTGCAGCTAACATCAACATATTACAAGATAGAACTTCTAGTTTAAAGCATTTGCTATTATAAGGAAAGGCAACATGATTAGAAGAGAGAAGAAAGAAGGAAGGGAGGGAGGGAGGGAGGGAGAGAAGGAGGCAGAAAGGAAGGGAAGAAGGAAGGTAAACTGTGTTGGTACAGTGAGAAGAGAAAGAAATCCTGGGGAAAAAATCTGCCAAGAGCCAAGATCTATTGTTCTGATCTTGTCTTCAAATATCCTCCCAGTAGCTTTGCTGTCTCAGTCGCATATTGACAAATTCTGGTAATGGGAATCTATGAGAGCAATAGTGCTCTGAGGAATCCGGCCAGCTTTTAAGTGTGGTTCCATTATGAGATTACGTGGCGTCTCCAAGTCCAATACTCAAGTACGAGGGAGAATAGGGATGTGACCCAGAAAGCCCAGGGCAAACTACAGAGGAGAAAATTCAGTTTCTACAGCAGCAGATAACATTTTCTTCTTCCAAAGAGCCACAAAGATTTTTAAAAAGCAAATGAAATAAAGATGTGGGCAAGAAGTCCCCGTCCTGGGAGAAACAGATGGGGAGAAAGAAAATGAAAAGCAGGTGAATTGCCAAAGAAAAGTCAGTAAAGAGAAAAACATCAAAATTCAAGCATTAATTACATGTCACTCTTCAAACACTGAGAGGTAAGAAACCAGAAAAATACTAATTTAGTGAAGGTTGAACAAACAATTCTTTTCCCAATGGCAATGAAAAAAACATGTAAGCATCTTTAAATGTGGCAATTATGCTGATGGCAGAAAGGATAAAGGCTAAATTTCATTGGTGATGCAATCACACATAATAAAGGAGAATATTAGAGAGACAAAAGCAATCCAAAGTGTTTACAGTTTTGAGCGACCCAACAGCTCAGCAAGCATTTAGAACACATTATCTCAGTTGTGAGAAATTACCTTCAGAAATCACTGAAACTAATCAAGAAGTTAAACATTTATTAAAAACAAGTTTAGAGATTAGAGGAGAAAGGTTGAGTCCTAAGGGTCACCCAAAGCTGCATCAGCTCATTTTCCAGCAAGAAATGGACTGTGTTTGATTTGGAGCACAAGGTCTGGATGTAACTGGGGCTCTGGACGCCCTGCCTGCTTTAAGGGCTGGAGTTTGAATGTGAGGACATAACTGTTGGAATCAGCTGTTCTTATAAAAAGCCAGTGGTACAAGATTTAAACCCAGGACCCCTGACCCCTCTATGACGTTTGTACCCGAGAAGGAAAACAAGCATTTGCTTACAGCCAGGCAACCACTTGCCTTGGGTATTTAGGAAACAATCACAATTGAATCCCAGGGGCGGTGGAGAGTTATTCAGCCCCCAGTTGCTAAGGCCTGCAGTCCTTGGGTCATGTAAACAGTTAATGTGCTCGGCTGCTAACCAGCAGTTTGGAGGTTCAAGTCCACCCAGACGTGCCTTGGAAGAAATGCTTGGTGATCTACTTCCAAAAATCAGCCAGGAAAAACTCTATGGAGCACAGTTCTACTCTGACACTTATGGGTTGCCATGAGTCAGAGTCAACTTTATGGCAACCAGTTTTTTGGCTTTACGGGCCAAATGTGCCATATGAATGAATGCAAGCTACACTGCAACAAAATAAAAACAGTCCTCAGCATTAGAAATGTTGTACACAAGTATTAAAAAGAAATATTAAAATTTTCCTCTCCCTCTTTAATTCTCATTGCATCACTTTTGTTTGTTCTTTTAACAACACTTCATTTCAAATTGAGTGGAAACTAGCATTTTTCCTGATGTTTAGAGTTTTGAAATATGACCCTGTTTATAATCCTCTATCAATCTTACAGTTCCAGGAAGTTCAGGTGATGACATTATATAAATTCCAAAATAAGAGGACATTGTGAAAAATATAATGTGCATCGTTTTCCAAGAAAGAGGTAAAAAATTGGCTCTTTACAGAACTTCTTCTGAAGTCATCATTTACTTTATTGTAAATTTATGCCTTATACTTGTTGTTGTTGTTGTTATGTGCCGTCGAGTTGGATCCAACTCATAGTGACCCCTCCTTGGGTTTCCGAGGCAGTATCACTATGAAAGTAGATTGCCCCATCTTCCTTCTGAGGAGTGGCTGGTGGATTTGAACCGCTAGCCTTCTGATTAGCAGTCAAGTGAATCAGGGCTCAGCAGCAGGAAAAAAGAAGTGTAATAGGTGTTTTTCACCACCTGTCAGCTTGTCGCACTATGCCACCAGAGCTCCTTGAGTATCCTCACACTGCCTTGACCTCCAGAATGGAGGCAGACTATCCCAGTTCCATGACTGTTTGCCATCAGGAAGAACAGAAAGAGACCTGTGCTAACTTCCACCTTCCAGTGTCTTGGGAGCCTAATTAAAGTAACCTGGAGTTGCAGGAAAGTTATTACAATAGTACAGAGAGTTTTTATATGCCCTTCGCCCAGTTCCCCCTATTGTTAACATTTTACATTACCATGGCATGTATGTCACACTGTGAGATTAACATTGGTATATTACTTTAACTACACCCTGGGCTTTATTTGAACTTCATAGTTTTTTCCACTAATGTCCTTTTTGTGTTCCAGAATGAGATATTTGACTATTGACTAATATTTTAAACTTTTTTATCATGAAATATATGTAGAAGTTTTTAAACAAAATTCACTGTTTAAATAATAATATATTGTTGATAGCTGCCATCAAGTCAACTCCCAACTCGTGGAAACCCCATACCAAACCCTGTTGACATAGGATAGGATGACAGAAGTTCCAGGCTAATCAAGGATTCCAACCAGAAGAAACCCATGCTCCCCTGCTCAGGGGTGAGCCCAGGGCATATGTTCTCCTGTGCCCAGCAGGCTGGGAGAGCAATGCTATGTCTGGGTAGATGACCCAAGACAGCATCAGCAGAGTTTCCTGCAGCCCAGAGGAAGCTGGATGTTTTTGGTGTTTGAAAACACAGCACAGAGAGGTCCTTTGAAAAGGTCCTGTAACTGAACAAGAGAGGACCTAGCAGTGATCTACAGGCACCAATAATAATAACAACACTAAGAACCAAACATCTTTCTCCCCTGTTGACAACTTGATTCTGTATAAGCCCCTAAGAAATTAGACACAAGTCTGAGAAATACAAAGAAGATCCTAAATTGACTGATGTTTCCACCACTTGGCAAAATGGGAGCTCGAGAGTATATTATTATTAGAAAAAATAATAAAGCCAAGATGATTAGAAAAGAAAAAGAAAAAAAATACATCTAGATTGGAAAGAAAAAAGTGAAATTATTTCTACATGAAAATGATACGATCTTAAGAAATATACACACACACACTTAGAATAAACAAGCTCAGCAAGGTTTCAGAATATAAGATCAATATACAAAAATCAATTGTATTTCTAATAAGTCAATCACAGAAGGACAAATACTGCATTAGTCTGCTATCATAAAAAGTCAAGGAAAGGTTTATATATGGAATGAAACTTTCTTTTTTGGTTATCTGGGGTGGGAGTGGAGGGGAGGGAACATTGCTAGATGGGTAGAGATATAAGCATTGATTTGGGTGAAGGGAAGGGCAATGTACCAAATGTGAATGATCAACAGGGTGGTAATGAGGAAGAAGACATAGAGAGGCACGTGGGAGGTACAGACAACAAAGATGAACCCATTTGCACATGTAGTACAGTGTTGTCAGTGATGGCAAACATTGATCTGTGGGTGGATAGATGGGTGGACAGGCTGAATCATCAGGTTTGTCTAGGCAGAGGGAGTGTTCATGACCATGTATATGGTTGGCAGACGATGTTTCTACAAGCATATTTGTATTCTTACAGCACTGTAAGAATGGCCAGGTATATGGTAGAACTGACAAGATACAAGGTTGTGGTGACTTCTGGGCCACAGCCAGCTACCCAGAGGGAGCGAGAAGTTGGACCTGTGGGCTTGGGACCATGGTCACAGGGGACATCAAGCTCATTGTGTAGCATAACATATTACACAAAATCATTGTTCCACATCTTACTTTGCTGAGTAGCAAATGGAATCTTAAAAGCTTGAAAGCAGCCATGTAGATGCAACAAAGTGTCTCTCCATGTCCAGAGCGAAGAAGAATGAAGAAAATCAAAGATACATGGAAACAATTGGCCCAAGGGACTGGTAGACCATATGATCCTCAGCCTATATAACCATGAGACCAGAAGAACTAGATGGTGTCCAGCTACCACTGTCAACCACTCAAAGGAGGATCTGTGTAGGAGATCCTGGATAGAGTGGGAGAACAATGTAGAACAAAACTCAAAATTATTAAAAAAAAAAAAAAAGACCAGGTTTGCTGGTCTGATAGATCCTGGTGAAACCTGAGACTACGGCTCCTAGCTGCCTTTTGGGTCTAGAATTGAATTCACTCCTGTGGCTTCTAGCCAAGTAATAGGCATATGGACTGAACATTTACATCAAGTAGATACACTCCTTGGGGAGATCAGTTATGGGAGAACAGAAGAGCAGTGTACGCACAAGGGCAGGAGTGCATGGGAGGGAAGGACACAGGGAAGAGGTAACTATGGGGAGGAAGTGGGAAGAGAGCTGTTACATTGTGGGAAATTGCAGTCAATGTCATGAGACAAAATGTGTATGAACTGCTGTGTGGAGAATGAATTTTCTCTGTAAACTTTCACCCAAATCAAAATAAAAATTTTTCAAAAAATCAATTGTATTTCTAAACACTAGTAGTGGATAACTCAAAAATGAAACTAACAAAGCAATTCTATTTAATATAGCATCAAAAAGAGTAAAATATTTAGGAATAAATTTACTAAAAGAAGTACAAGACTTGTACACTATAAAAAATTGTTGACAGAAATTAAAGAAGACTTAAATAAACAGAATGGCATCCCTTGTTCATGGGTTAGGAGATTTAATATTTAAAGATGACAACATTACCCAAATTGATCTACAGATTCAGTGCAATCCCTGTAACAAGTCTATTTGCCTTTTTTGCAAAAATTAAAAAGATGAACTTAAAATTCATATGGAAATACAAGAGACCTACAATAGTCGAAACAATCCTGAAAAAGAACAAAGCTGGCAGACACACTTCCAGTATAGCATAGGTTAAAGCATTGGGCTGCTAATCAAAAGGGCAGTTCAAACTCACCACCCACTCCATGAGAGAAAGAAGGCAATATGCTTCTGTAAAGATTTACAGTCCTGGAAACCCTAAGCAGCAGTTCTACTCTGTCCTATAAGGTCACTACGAGTAAGAATCAACATGATGGCAGTAGATTTGGTTTTTTGGTTTGGTACTGGCATAGGAATAGAAATACAGACCAATGAAATAGAACTCAGACTCCAGAAACAAACCCTTACATTTACAGTCAAATGATTTTCTTTTTTCTTTTTTGAATTTTTATTATGATTTGAGTGAAAGTTTACAGAGCAAATTATAGTCAACTGATTTATGACAAGTGTGCAAAGACCATTCAATGAAGAAAGAGTAGTCCTTTTAACAAATGGTGCTGGGGCAACTAGATAGCCCCATGTAAAAGAATGAAGTTGGACCCCTACCTCACACCACATACAAAAATTAATTCAAAATAGATCAAAAGCCTAAAAGTAAAAAAGCTAAAACTATAAAACTTTATATATACACTATGAATCAGAGCTGACTTGACAGCAGTGGATTTGTTTTGGGGGTTTTCCTTCTAAAGTTTCATACACAGAGTAAAACCACCTCATAGGGTTTATAAGGCTGGAAATCTTTACAGACACAGATTGATACATCTTTCTCCTGTGGAGCGACTGGTGGGTTTAAACTGCCAACATTTGGTTAGCACTCAAGCACTTTAACCACCGTACCAGGAGGGCCCCTCTCATAGCAGGAAACACAGGTGTAAATATTCATGATCTTGGATCAGGCAGTAGTTTCCTGTATATGACACCAAAAGTACAAGCAACTAAAGAAAAAGTAAATCAGACTTCATCAAAATTAAAAATTTTATGCTTCAAATACACAATCAAGAAAGCGAAAAGAAAACCACAGATGCCATTTCACTCTTACTAGGATGGGTAAGATTGGAAAAAAAAAAAAAAAAAAAAAAAAAAA
>NW_006921592.1:25052264-25113039 GCF_000298275.1 Orycteropus afer afer
TTCAAGTTGAACTTGCATATGAGCAGTTGATGATCTGTTCCACAATCAGCTCCTGGCCTGGTTTTGGCTGAAGATATTGAGCTTTTCCACCACTTCTTGCCACAGATGTAGTCAATCTGATTCCTGTGTGTTCCATCTGGTGACGTCCACGTGTAGAACCACCATTTGTGTTGTTGAAAAAAGGTGTTTGCAATGAACAGTCGTTGGTCTTGCAAAATTCTACCATGTGAGTTCCAGCATTATTTCTACCATATGACCCAGCAATTCCACTCCAAGGTGTATACCCAAAAGGCTTGAAAGCAGAGATTCAAAGAGAGACTTGTACATCAGTGTTCATTGCAGCACTATTTACAATAGCCAAAAGGTAGAAATAACCTAAATGGCCATCAACAGATGAATGGATAGACAAATGTGGTACATACATACAATGAAACACTACTCAATCAGTAGGAGAAATGAAGTCTTAATATATGCTGCAATATAGATGAAGCCTGAAGACATTATGCTGAGTGAAGTCAATCACAAGAGGACAAATATTGTATAACTCACTTATCTAAAAAGACAAGAAAAGGTAAATGTATAGAGACCAAAGTTTATTAGTGGCTACCGGGGGGGAGAGAGGAGAAAAGGGGCAGGGTTAATGGTGATGGAAAAATCTCACTGATTAAAGATTGGGATTTTAAAGTCAATTACTGTAACTACTGTCAATACACCTGCAAAAAGTTGAATTGGCAAAAGTTATATGATAGATACAGGTAGTCCCTGACTTATGATGTATCTGAGTTATGATGAACTTCACTTAGAACCAACCTTTTTATTTTTTTGGTACGCTTTATCATTAGTAGTATGTACTCCATGTAATGGTGCTGTGCATAAATTGTTGATGCTGTCATTCTCAAGCAAATGCCTAAAGACACACAAAGATCAGAATTATAAAGACACTAATAATAGCATAGTGCCTAAGGCACTTGACTGCTGACCAGAAGGCTGGAAGTTCAAATCCACCAGCCACTCCTCAGAAGGAAGGTTGGGCAATCTACTTCCGTAGTGATACTGCCTCGGACACCCAAGGAGGGGTCGCTATGAATCAGTTCCAACTAGACGGCACATAACAACAACAAATAATAAAAGGCAAAAATAATCAACTTTTTAAAAATGAAGTATTCTACTTACATCTTAACTGCCTTACCTTGGAGTCATCAGAACAGAACTCTATTGTTCTGTATACAGGGACTACGTGTATATTTACAACAATGACAAAGTAAAAAAGAGTAGCCTGAGACCAGAAGAACCAGATGGTGCCCAGCTCCCACTATCAACTGTTCTGCCCAGGGGCACAATAGAAAGTCCCAGATAGAATGGGAAGAAAACAGAACAACGGTCAGATTCATGTGGGCTGTCTGGTAGAGTGGTTCTTTGAGTTTTGGTTTCCTTATTTACCTTTTGTTCCAGATAAGTAGAGACCAATAATTGTATCGTAGATGGCCACTTACAAGCTTTTAAGACCCCAGAGCCTACTCTCCAGACTAAGACATAGATGATAAACTTTATGAACTGTGCTGTGCCAACTGACAGAGTTTTCCCACAAGACAGAGCGGTGGGCTTGCCGGCCCACAGAGCAAGAAAGCTCAGTGCCCTTGGGCAGGAGACTTGCTGGTGGAGTGGGGTACACTTAGGTATATCTATCAGCAGAGCTACAAGAGCTTTGTAACCCTTGCCTGATCAGGGCAGAGGCCAGGCCTAGGGACCAAGTATCAGAGAGATGTGCCTGAGGGCATAGCAGAGGAGACTGTCCTAATCCAAGAATTGTATCCTGAGAGTGTTCCTGAGCTTGAATTGTAACCTGTTACTTCCTTAATAAACCCCATAATCATGAGTCTTGTCTATGAGTTCTGTGCGGCCATTGTGACAAATTATCGAACCCCCCAGAGAAGTAGTGAGTGCTGTGAAGGGATGGTTGTGTCAGAACTGGCAGAAACATTGGAAGGTGGTGATATGTCTGGCTTCATAGGAATAAGCCTTGGCTTCCCAGGAATAAGCTTTGGACTGCTGCTGGTGATTCTTTTTCCCCCTTGGGAGGTTGGAGGGGGTCAGAGGACGATGCTACCAACACATCCTTTTTGCAATGCTTTTTTAAGAGTGATCTATATGGGATCAAATTAACAACAGCAATTAGAAACATTAGATAGGAACCTTAGGGGGCAGTGAGTGTGTTTGAATAGTGGAGGAAAAATTCAAAAAAAGAAGGTGGGTGATTGCACAACTTGAATAATGTAATCAATGTCACTGAATTATTCATGCAGAAACTTGAACTGAT
The DNA here is from genome assembly GCF_000298275.1 of Orycteropus afer afer. NCBI lineage: Eukaryota > Metazoa > Chordata > Mammalia > Tubulidentata > Orycteropodidae > Orycteropus > Orycteropus afer. Next base: position 25,054,582 of record NW_006921592.1, read on the forward strand.
GTATGTTTTGTTGTGTATATTCTCAAGAATAAAAACAAATGGATAAAAATTTTAAAATAACACTAAAAAAAAAAGTGAAAAGGCAATTCACAGAATGTGAGAATATACTTGTAAATCATATACCTGATAAGGAACTTGTATCCACAATATCTAAAGAACTTCTCCAACTCAACGACTAAAAGACAAGAAACAAAACAAAACAAAAACACCATAAAAATAGACAAGGGATTTGCATTGATAATTCTCTAAAGAAGATGAGTCATTGGGGAAATGCAAATCAAAATCCCAAGCAGATATTCACATTCAAAATCACAGTCACAAAGAGGGCTATAATTTACAAGTGTTGGCCAGGGTTTGAAGAAATTGGAACCCTCATATGTTGCTGATGGGAATATAAAAAGGCAGTCACTTTGGAAAACATCATGGCAATTTCTCACAAAGTCAGAGCTGCCATAGGACTCAGAATTTTATGTGTAGGTATACACCCAGTAGAAGTGAACATTTGTCTATACAATATCTTATACACAAATGTTCGTAGCATTATTATTCTTAATAGCGAAAGAGCGCAAACAACCCAAATGTCCACCAGTGCTGAATGGATAACCAAAATGTAGTGTATCCATATAATGGAGTATTTGTGGGGAATAAAAAGGAACGAGTTACTAATACATATTACAATGTAGATAAACCTTGGAAGCACTATGTTAAGTGAAAAAGGCCATTCACAAAAGGTCACATAGCATATGATTCCATTATATGAAATGCCCAGAACAGGCAAATTCATAGAACCAAGGGCTAGGGTAAGGGAGAATGGGAAATTATTTCTTAATGTGTATGGGGTTCCTTTTTGGGTGATGAAAATGTTCAGGTATTAGAAAGTGGTGATAGTTCCACAACTTTGTGAATATAAGAAAAACTATTAATTTGTATACTTTAAAAGGGTGAATTTTATGGTATGCAAATTATATCTCAATAAAAATTATTTTTCTAGGAACTTTTCTCAAAGTAATTATGATAGTAAATAAACTACAAAAGAAATAAATAAATAAAATTATATTTCTTGAAAACCTGAGTTTGTACTGCAGGCTAATCTCTGGGGTTCCCTAAACAGTGACAAAAACAACTTTGGGAATGTCATATGCCTTGTCTTCCCACAATTTTGAACTTTTACAATCTTGTTATTTTATGTAAAGATAGACTCTGTTGTCAACCCTGTTTCTAACAAAGAGCAAGCCTCTTTCTCATCACTTGGTCTATGATTCCTAAATATGTATTTTTATCCTTTACCTTCGGGTTATATCTTTTACTGTCCACAGGGACATTCACAGTTAGTTATTGTACCATCACTTCATATACACACTAAACACTTTAAAAAAACGAATCTTAATCATAGTCTCTCTTTACCTTTCTATGTCTGTCTCTAATAACAGTCTATGTTTTCACAACGTTTTACAGTTTAGAATGTGTTTTCATGTAATCTTATCTCATTTCCATGAACTCCTTGTGAGGCTGATATCATTATTTCCATTTTACAGATGAGAAAATGGAGACTCAAAGAGGTAATTTAATATAGTCACAATATGGCTGATCCGGGACTTGAACCCAGGTCTAAAAGATCCATATCTGACCACTATTATTCTCATTACCCTAGACCTGAAACCTCTGAGGGAAGGAACATTGACTCCTCTCTTTCTTCCATACTTACATAATCTATCAGTTACCAAAGTATGGACTATGAGTCTGAGCACAGAGCTGATAGAATTTAACAAATAAAACTCTTCTGTTAGTTCTTCTTTTGTAATATTTTACCAGTTTGTCCCTTACTTTCCATTCTCACAGCCATCACTAGAGTCTAAAGTAGTGGTTCTCAAATTTTAGCAGGTGCTAGCATCACTGCAAGACCTATTAAAACACAGATTGTTGGACCCCATCCCAGAGTTTCTGATTTAATGTGTTTGAGGTGCAGCCTGAGGAACAGCATTTCTAACTAGCTCTCAGATGATGCTAAATCTGCTAGTCCTGGGACCACACTTGGAGATCCAAAGATCTTATCACCCCATGCCTGGCCCAACTTTCCCTGCTCCAATCCATCCTACACACAGCTGTTATGTTGGTCTTCTTGTTCTTCTCATTAACTAGACTGTGAATCTGAGGATGAATCTCATTCCTCTTTGACCCACAGTGGCCTGGCATTTGAGACTCCTCAAAGTCTGACCTCAGCCTTGTGCTGAGTTCAAATGCCTGTCCTGCCTTACACTCTGATCTTGAGAAAGTCACCAGTCTCTCCAAGTTCAGTTTCTACTTCTATAAAATGAGATGATAAGAATACCTATTTTGTGAGGCTGTTTTAGGATTAAATATAAATTTAAAGGCTTTAGCATGATCAAATAGACATTATTGTTCTTATTGTTGTTGTTAGCTGCTGCTGAGTTGGCCCTTAACTCATGATGACTCTATGCAGAACAGAACAAAATACCTCCTTGTTCAGCATCATCCCCACTGTCAGACTGTCATTCTCCACAGGGTTTTCATAGGATGATTTTCATAAGTCAGTCACCAGGCCTTTCTTCCTAGTTCATCTTAGTCTGGAAGCTTTGATGAAGCCTGTTCAATATCATACCAACACACAAGCCTCCAGTGACAGACAGGCAGTGGCTGTGCATGAGGTGTGTTGGCTAGAAATTGAACCCAGGTCTTCCTTATGGAAGGCAAGAATTCTACCAGTGAACAACCATTACACCCAAAAAGACAGTAGGTGCTCAATAAATTCTTGTTTTCATTTCCCACTCTGTCCCTTGATTGTGGCATGCACAATTCCTCCTCCATAATTCACTCATAATTTCTCCTGTTCTAGAATGTCTGCTCCCCTCCACCCCTGTCTCCAAGTCCTTTCAATTCTTTCAAAATTTGTCTCAATCTTATGCCTCCATTGACTTGTTCAGTTCATAGGGCCCTCTCTCTCTTTTAAATTTGGAGCCTTTCACTGTCCCTATCAATCATTAATCTAGAGTCCTGCATTGCCTTGTAACATCTTTTGCTCTATCGTTTTAGTTAATTGTCATAGTTAATATTTTTAACTATGTTCCAAGATCCTTGAGATTGGGAAGCTGCGTAAAGCATACATACTAATGTCCACGGTCCCATCCCAAACCTCAAGGAATATTTCCTGAATGAAAATTTGTGCCCTTAATGAACTCACTACAGAATTAAGGTATTCAGTTGAATGCCATGTAAAGTAGCAAGCAACATGAGAATACTGTCTTGGCTTTAGGTTTTAAATTGGCTATTTTCAACAGAGTATGGGATTTTTTTTTTCTTTCATGTGTGTTTTTTGGCTAAATTCAGTGGGGTTGCACTCTATAATAAAACCTGTCATTGTGCCATTCAAAATAAGAGAATTCTTTTAGGAGGAAAGTCAAGAGACTTGGGAACTTGGATTTTTTTACCTCCTAGCTTTAAATGACCAACTGTACTCCACCCCAGTGAGACAATAGATGGAAAAGTGAACTTAGTCCACATGATTCTTGGTCCACATGATTCTTACAACAACAACAAAAAAAAGGCAGAAATAAGGTAGAATAAATTATTCCCAATTCTCTGAATTCTTGGAATAATGTTGAAATGGATATTTTCTTGAAGAAGCCATTACAAACTATTATATTTGGTCATTGTAGAGTGGGTCTTTTCCATTCAAAGTTATTTAATTTTTGCTTATTATTGTTTCTGCAGAAACATTGTTGTATTCCATCCTTCCCCTCTACTTTCATGAATATGGTCAAAGTAGCTGCACAAAACTATTGGACTAAATTCTGAGTCTGTCACCAAACCGGTAAGTCTCCACTGTTCTTTTATGGGTCATCACAAGTTCCTCATCATTTCAGAGACAACTAGGAACTCTCTGACCAACCACTGAATAGGAGTTTTTATCTTTTCCTTTAGCAGTTACATATTCAAATACAGGCATATCTTGAATATATTGTGGGTTCAGTTCCAGACCACTGCAATAAAGTGAATATCGCAATAAAGCAAGTCACATAATTTTTTTTGGTTGCCCAGTACATATAAAAAATTATCTTTATGCTATACTGTAGTCTATTAAATGTGCAATAACATTTTGAAAAACTTTGAAATATTGTGAGAATTACCAGAATATGGACACAGAGACCACAAAGTGAGCACATGCTGTTAGAAAAATGGTGCTGTTAGACTTGCTCAGTACAGGGTTGTTACAAACTTTCAGTTTGTGGGGGAAAAAATGCATTATCTGCAAAGCACCCGAAAAACCCACTGCCATTGAGTCAATTCCATGTCACAGCAATCCCCATTAGGTTTTCAAGGCTATAAATTTTTATGGAAGTAGATTGCCTCATCTTCCTCCTATGGAGCAGCTGGTGGGTTTGAACCACTGACCTTCTGGTTAGCAGCCAAATGCTTTACCCATTACACCACCAGAGCTCCTTGCAATAAAACAAAGCACAATAAAATGAGGTATGCCTGGACCTATAATTGCTAAGATCAAAACACCCCATAAAGGAGGTTGTGTAATTATATTCATTTAGTAGGAAATAGAAACGAGATTTAGAGTCAACAAGAGATGAGGTGGTTATCTGTGGGGGGTCCTTCGGAGTCCCTGGGTGGTACAAACTATCAATGTGCTCAGATACTAACTAAAAGGCTGGAGGTTTGAGTCTACCTTGAGGTACTTTGGAAGAAAGGTCTGGCAATCTACTTGTGAAAAATCAGTTATTGAAAACTCTATGGAGCACAGTTTTACTCTGACACACATGGTGTCACTATGAATTGAAATAACTCTATGCTAACTGGTTCTGGAATGTACATACACCATTGGGATATAGGAAGCAGGAAGGAGTTGGACAGATAAATGTCACCTCTTCTATGGAGTTGCAACCCTTCCAGGGAAGTCTTCCTTGGGATAGGTGAACATGCCTGCTGCTCAATCTAGTGTTTCCCTTCATGGCTCACAGTGATGCCATGTAATAAAAAAATGTATTATATCACATGGTTTTGCTCATAAACCTTGCTGCCGTAGGCTTGAACCTCCCTAACAGAATATCAGCCCTGTAATGCTTGCCTTGGGCTCTGCTTTCTGGAGGACCTGAGCTAAAACAGTTATTTTATATTCTCAATTTCCAAAATTAAGTCACTTTACTCTTTTTTAAATGGTTCACTGAAGCTGAAAGAGTGACGAATATAATAACATACACTATAATTCAGAAAACGATCCCAAGTGTAAGTAGTGAGTAGGATTCTCCTGAATACAGAATATGAGTCTGTGTAATTATTTCACATAAGAAACAAAAAAGAAAAGTCAAAATAGGACGTACTCCCTAGTATACTGTCGTCCATGAAACGTTATCAAACTTTTGCTTTATTTTCAAACAGACATTCTGAGTTCTCTAGAAGAAGAATTGAGTTTTTATAAGAAAAGCACAAAAAATGATCTGCAGTATGCATTTTGTTACTAAGACCAAAGAAGACATTAAAGCCATAGGAACATCATTCAAGCTTATACTCTTTATAGCAAAAACAGGAAGTTAACTTCACTCCCAAGAATCTTATAAACCCAGCCCTAAATTTACACATTATGCCAGGAGGAAAATTAGAAAAAATAATTTATTCACAAAATTCTTTTCTAAAATATCCCTGTGAATGTCACATAAAATTCAATGCCTTAGAATGTGGAAAAGCCATTACTATCATATATGAGCAGATATTTTACATTATAGCTGGATACAAACACCCATGTCCAACGTATGAATCAACTCTTGACATTTGTATAAGTCAAGTTAAGCCAAGCTACATGCAGCAACAAATAAACCCTAAAACTGAGCCTTTATAAAGTCTGATGCAGTTGAGTGACTGTGGTAGTTAAGGTTATGTGTTGACTTGGCTGGGCCTGGTTTTGAGTGGCTGGGCAGCTGGTTGTAGTTATTACCCATGATGAGACTGGCAATCAATTTCACGGTGGAATCTGCTGTGAGCAGCTGAGTAGCTGCTTTAGCAATGTGGTCTGCTTCCCATATGTAAGAGGATATATAATTCCCGTGTATAATTCCCAGTATGCTTTGGGAATGGTCTACAGCTTTTGGCACACTTGAATCCTGCATGTAGCTGAGTTGTCATTCAGCAGCCTGCTGTATGGTTTGATAATTTTGAGACTATGCCATTTTATGTGTCAACCCTGGGTTTGTAAGCCTACGCAGTCAGCAGCTGCCTGAGTGAAGAGATGCCTCCAGTTCCACTGGGCTGGGAGCAAAAGGCAGAGCTGAAGTCCAAGGTCAAGGGGCTTTTACCCAGTCCCTAGAACTTAGCACTTTGAACTTGGACTCCTAGCCTCCAAAACTGTAAGAGAATAAACTCCTGTTTGTTAAAGCCACCCACTTGTGGTATCTTCTGTTAAGAGTGGCATTGGAGAACCAAAACAGTGACCTTCATCGATATTGTAGCTGTGACATGTGTAACAAGTGTTTTCCAAGATCACCAAAGGATGGAAAGAGAAAGATGGAGAAGCCACACCAGCATTTAAATGCATTGACCTAGAAATGACACATATCACTTCTGCTCAAGTATTATGGACCCAAGCTAATTAAAAAGGGACAGTGGGGACTGCCAGGAGGAAACAGAAACATACCATTGTCTCTGCCATGGTTCTTGTATGGGGGAGAGTATTAATGACTTTGCCATTGCTGATTACCGATGAGAACTCCTGCTAGTGGAAAATGATGTATGTGTCCATGTATTTGTTTGGTAAAACAATCAAGGAGATGCAACATAATCTTGAAGAGTTGCCTTGAGATTGACACTGATGGAGTGTGAGCTCTGTTTGCAACAAGTGGGGGGATGTTGCCAGGAAAATAAATTAGGCTACCTCATATGCATGCAAAAGCTAGACAATGAAAAAATGAGACAGAAGAAAAATCTATGTGTTCAAGCTGTGGTGTTGGCAAAGAATATATTGACTATATGAGGGACTACTAGAAGAACAAACAAATCAGTCTTAGAAGAAATACAATCAGAATGTGCTTTAGATGTGAGGATGGCAAGATCTTGGATCATTTATTTTGGACAAATCATCAAGGAAGACCATTTGCTAGAAAAGGACATCCTGTATAAATACAGGACTAGCAAAAAAGGGAACTCTCAATGAAATGGACTGACACAATAGCTCCAACAATGGGCTTAAACACACCAATAATCATGAGAATGATTCAGGACTAGGCAACATTTTGTTCTGTTATGCATAAGGTCACACATTAACAACAATGGTCTCTGAATGTCAACCCACATTCAAGGTTATCCCCAAGGAATAGCTGATGGTCAATAGCATGCTCCTGATCTTGATTCAATATTTACAAAAATGGAGAAAATTATGCCTATAATACAAATGCATATGTGTTTTCAGTGGCATAAGCAGTAAATATAGGACATTGCTTTGCCAAAATGAATTATGATGACCGTCAAAGTGAACAGTGTTTATGCAAAGTTTTGAAGTGAAGAATGATATTAAACATTTCTTTGTGATTCTGATTATTACAGTAAAGGCCATTCAGTGATTTCAGGTGGTTTGTTCAAGTGATTATTTCTCAGCAACATTTTTTTTGTATTATGGACCAAAGCCAATTAAAAAGGGACAGTGGGGTGATTTGGGTGAAAGTTTACAGAGCAAATTTGCTTTCCATTCAACAGTTCCTACACATTTTGTTTTGTAACATTGGTTACAATGCCCACAATGTGATTGCAATGCCTCTTTTTCCACTTTCTTCCTATGGTCATCTTTTCCCTGTGTCCTTCTTTCTTAGCATTCTTGCTCTCTGAGTTTTGTCCCTGCACAAATGCTCCCTTTTGATCTCCCATGGTTGATTTTTCCAAGGGGTGTACCTGCTTGGTGTAATTCACCTTGTAGGCCTGTCTATTGTTAAGCTGGAAGTTAAGCCTCAAGAGTGAGTTCAATTCCAGGTCTGAAGGGTGACTGGGGGCCATAATTTCAGGGATTTTGCCAGTCTGTTTCAGACCAGTAAGAAGTTTGGTCTTTTTTGTTTGTTTGTTTGCTTATGATTTTGAGTTTTGTTCCACAGTTTTCTCCCACTCTATGCAAGATCTCCAATTATGATCCTTTTCCAAGTGGTTGACAGTGGTATCTGGGCACCATTTAGTTTTTCTGGTCTCAGGGTCATGTAGGCTGAGGTTGCCATGGTCCTCTAGTCCCTTGGACTAATTGTTTTCATGTGTCTTTGATCTTCTTCACTCTTCTTTGCTCTGGATGAGAAGACCCAATAGTTGCATCTTAGATGATCGCTCATAACCTTTTAAAATCCCAGTTGCTACTCCCCAAAGTAGGATGCAGAAAAATGTTTTTGGATAGTATGTTATGCCAACTGAGCTTGATGTCCCCTGTGACCATGGTCCCGAGCCCATGGTTCCAACAACCTGCTCCCTCAGGGTGCTTAGCTGTGTCTAAGAAGTTATCATACATTTGCCCCCTGTTACCTCTATTATATATATGGATATACTGCCTCGGAAACCCAAGGAGGGGCCGCTATGAGTAGAGTCTGACTCCACGGCACATAACAACAATAGCACATGTGTATAGGAATATTACCTGCAAACCTATCATAGGTATATTCCCTTTTACCTATCCATCCCTGATCTTTTCCCCAGTCTACCTATACATTCACCCATAGATTAATGTTTGTTATTACTGATACAGTGGTACTATGTATATAAAAGTATTTACCTTTGTTGTCTGTATCTCCCATGCACATCTCTGTATCTTCCTTTTCCTTAGTGTTATTATGCTGGCTACTAGCTTTTGGCATATTGCCTTTCCCTTCACCCAAATTAATATGTGTCTCTTACCTAACTAGAAATTTTCCCTCCCTTCCCCTCTCATCTCTGGTAACCAACAAAGAAAGTTTCCTTCCATGTGTAAACCTTTCCTTGATTTTTTACAACAGTGGACTTATACCATATTTGTCCTTCTGTGACTTCTCTCAGCATATTGTCCTCCAAGCTCATCCATACTATGAGATATTTCGTGTATTTTTCTTTATTCTTTAGTGTTACATAATATTCCATAATGTGTATGTACCATAGTTTGTTTATCTATTCATCCACTGATGGGCACTTAGGTTGTTTCCAACTCTTTGCTATTATGGATAGTGCTGTGATGAACATGAGTATACAGATATCTGTGTCCTGGCTTTCAGTTCTTTAGGATATATATCTAGTAGTGGGATTGCTGGATCAAATGGTATTTCTATTTCCAACTTTTCAAGGAAGTGTCATACTGTTTCCCACAGTGCTTATAACATTTTACAGTCCCATCAGAAGTGTATGAGAGTTCCAATCTCTCTACACCCTCACTAGTATTTGTTGCTTTCTGTCTTGTTGAACTTGGCATTATTGCTAGGGTGAGATGATATCTTGTTGTTTTGATTTGCATCTCCCTAGCATAGTGCCTAAAGGCACTTGACTGCTAACCAGAAGGCTAGCAGTTCAAACCCACCAGCCACTCCTCAGAAGGAAGATGGGGCAACCTACTTCCGTAGCGATACTGCCTCAGAAATGCAAGAAGGGGTCGCTATGAGTCAGGTCTGACTTGACAGCACATAACAACAACAACTACGAGACTAGTAAACTTGGTCTTTTTTCTTCAGCTCCTGCCTTCTGTTTAATTTTGGCATCAGGGTAGGCTTGACCAAAGGGAAGCCTGTTATTGTTAGCTGCCTTGATTCTGACTCACAGCGACCCTATGTACAAAAGAACGAAACATTGCCCTGTCCTGCACCATCCTCACAATCTCTGCTACACTTGAGCCCATCAGTGCAGCCACTGTGTTAGCCTATCTCATTGAGGGTTTTTCCCCTTTTCAACTGACTACTACTTTACCAAGCATGATATTTTGAGTGCCTTCCAACCTGAGGGGCTCATCTTCTAGCACTATATCAGACAATGTTTCACTGCTATCCATAAAGCTTTCCACTAATATATCAGAGTGTTTCACTGCTAGTCATATGTTTCCAGTGGTCAGTTTCTTCAGAAGTGGATGACCTCATCCTTCTTCTCAGTTTGACTTAGTCTGGAAGCTCTGCTGAAATAATATTCCATCATGTGTATGTACCATAGTTGGTTTATCTATTCATCCATTGATGGGCACTTAGGTTGTTTCCAACTCTTTCCACCATGTCCACCATGAGTGACCCTGCTGGTACTTGAAATACCGGTGGCATAGCTTCCAGCCTCACAGCACCACACAAGCTACCACAGTATGACAAACTGACAGACAAGAAGCCTGGAACTTATAGAGTGACCACCTGTCACTACATGCTTCTGCTCCCTTTGCCTCCTGGTCTGCAAGTCTGAATGCGAATATCCATAAACTTCAGGTTTAGATGCTAAATTTCTATCCAGATATCAAGCAGACAGTCATTAATCAAAGGCCTGGAGGACAACAACAGTTATCAGCCAAAGTAAGAGGTAGGAATTGACCTTTTACTTAATTGACACTGAGCCCAGGGAAAGTAGCCTCCGGATTGATGTTTGACCCAAAATCTGGAACTTGCCAGCCTCTACAATGTGTGAGCCATTTCCTTAAGATAATTTTCTCTCTCTCTCTAAGCCTCACTGGTTTTGCTTCTCTAGAAAACCCAGCATATAACAGCCAATAATTATTTTATATATTTTTCAAAATAAAAAGCTTTGTAAACCCATTAAATTGATATCATGACCCACCAAGAAGTCACACTTCATAGTTTACAAATGAAGCCCTATTGCAGGAAGAGGGGAGCTCTGGTAGTGTAGTGTCTAAAACACTTGACTGCTAACCAGAAGGTTGGCGGTTCAAACCCACCAGCCACTCCTCAGATGGAAGATTGGGCAATCTACTTCCATAGTGACACTACCTCAGAAACCCAAGAAGGGGTTGCTATGAGTTGAATCCAACTCGATGGCACATAACAACAACAACAACAATTGCAGGAAGGGTGATCTGACCAAGCATCCATGACTACATGAACTGATTTGTCTGAAGAGGTGAGTCAATCTATATTTAGCTGGTTTTTACTCTACAGCTGTAACTCCTGTTAGCTATTTTGTTTGTGTGTTGTCCTATTAATGCCCATGCCCCATTCCTTCCCCCATTTTTTAAAAATACCATCTCTCTTCATTCCACCACTCAGACATTACAGTAGCATGTCTCAAAGCATGGTTCTCGGCCCTCTCACAACATCTAGGGCTTTTGCTAAAATGCAGATTCTTGGTTCTCATCAAGACTTAAATATTTAGAATCTTGGGAAGTGGGGCTCAGAAGTATCCATTTTAAACAAACTCCCCAAAGGTTTCTTTTTTCTTTTTAATTTTTATTGTGGTAATATACACCTAACCAAATTTTTGCTATTTTAATCATTTCTAGGTTTACAATTTAGTGACATTAATTAAAATCATCAAACTGTACAACCATCACCATGATCTATTTCTAAAATGTGTTCATCAGTCCAAAGAGAAACACACTACTCCTTAAGCAATAACTCACCATGCTCCCCTATGCCCAGCCCCTTGTTAAACATTGGCCTCTGTATATTTGCCTATTCTAGATATTGTATATAAGTAGGATCATATAACATTTGTTTTTTAGCATCTATTTTATTTCACTTAGCATAATGTTTTCAAAGTTCATCCATGTGTTAACATGTATCAGAACTTCATTTCTTCTATGGCTGAATTTTCTAGACACTTTATACACATCAAATTATTGGGAGACCATTAGGAGCCCCTTAGTGATACAAATGGTAAAGTGTTGCCAGCCAAAAGGTTGACAGTTCTAATCTACTGAGATGCCCCTTGGAAGAAAGGCCTTGATCTACTTCCGAAAAAACTCAGCCATTGAAAGCTGCATGGAGCACAGTTCTACTCTCACACATATAGGTTTATCATGAATCAGAATTGACTCCATGGCAACTGGTTTGGGGAAATTTGCTATGACTGCACACATGATTGTGTGAGATGTCAATTACAATGGACACTTGAAGTGAATTTGAGTTCAAAATTTCCTCTGTTGTGAAAATAGAATTTCAGAGAGTAGCTAAAAATCTTTTTTCTTTCCAATTTTTTATATTCTTTAAGCAATAAAATATTCAATGCTGACATAACAAGCCAAGTTTCCTGTGTTTATGGTAAAATATTACTTTGGTTACTTAGTTTCTCCAAGTTTAAGGACAAAAATTCCAGTCATCTCCCTAATTCATTGCACTCCCATAGATAATGGCTGTTTGCTTTCAGATGGAAGTAATTTCATTAGCATAAGTGGATGTATACTTTATAAACACAGGCACATGTGTTTCATATTCTACTCATACTTATTTACACATTCTGTAAACACTGTATACACAAAGACACACAGACATTTTTAGATGAGCACATGGAACATTATGCACATGTAAATACCAGAGTAGTTGCCTTTGGGGCTTTTTTCTCAGGTGACAAATCAGTAACCCCTTCAGAGGCTCCAGGGTGAGATCTTACTATCTTTCCCCAGGTGACAATGTACCCTGCAGTGGGCCCAATTCTGGAATTTCACTCAACTTCCTCTGTTTATTATCATCACCTTCACCATCATCACCACCAGTAGCAGCAGCAACATTATTTCGACTCATTGGAATAGGTTCAGTTGATGTGGTAAGTAGACCCACCTTTGATTTGGAAGTTTGGCCCTCAAAGTGGAACACCGGCTATAGGCAAGATCCCCAGAAGATGGCAGTGTCGATCACAAAACCTTACAATCCACACGTCTCCCCGGAACCATCAGCCTGTGAATCCTGGTAAAACAGCAGCTCTGGGTTCTAGGGGCCTTTCTGAAGCCTCCTGGAAACAACGAATCAGAGTATCAACTACCCTGAAGGCCACTTGGAGTGAATATTTTCCAACTTTGCATGTCCTTTCTTCTTGCTCAAGAGGAAAACATTGAACCATATCTTTACTTGAAGAAATTTACAGTTCAGACACTAAAAAGAGAGATTTTTATCACTGATACTTTGACTTATCAACTGTAATTTATATATTCCGGTCCCCAGTGATATGAGGGTTTAAGGTAGGCTTCTCAGGTCCAGTATATTTGGGAGGATAAAAGAAGGGAGGGCTGAGAAAACAGCAGAGGACAAAAAGGAGCAAGAACACAACACTAAGGTCTATTTCTTTGATGCTTCCTAGCCGTGTGATCCTGGAGTACTTAACCTCTCCGAGCTAAGCATTCATTTCATTTTTGTTTTGTTCATGGGTATAATATCTGCTATTCTTCACTGTGCAGTGCAACTCAAATGGGAAAATGTCTATGAAATGACTATAAAGTATAATTTTTACTATAAAATATTATTTTCATAAGTATTGCCTAACAGTGGTTCTCAAACATTTTCTTGGATCAGAATCACCTGGAAGGCTCATTAAAACATTGATGGCTGGGCCTCACCCCAGAATTTCTGATCCAATGAATCTGTGGTAAGCCAGACAACCTGTCCTAACAAATTCCCAAGTGCTGATGCTGCTAGCCCAGGGAGGACACAGAAACACTGGGCTAGAGCAAGAGTTAGAACGTTTGGTACTTTGGGGGACTTCTATATTTCTTGAAACTTGTTAAGCTACTTTTTTTTTTTGTCATCAAATTAAAGAGAGTCTTTATTAAAGTAGGACATACTGTTCCTAATCTTGATCCTCTGTGTGTGTGTATATGTCTATGTGTGGTGTGGTATTGTGTGTGATGAGCAGTGTATATGTTTGGGGTGTGTGGTGTTTGTGTGGTATGTGGTGTGTAGGATTATGGTGTAGATGGTGTGCATGTGATGTGTGTATGTTGGGAGGAGGGAGTCAGTGCCTAGATGCAGTCAAACAAGTACCCTTTTTATGTGTTATGTTCTTTCCAGTAGATGTGTAATTGCTATGAATGGGTGTTTTCTACCATGTAGGGCCTACACATCCCACTCACCCTTGTTGCTAAATGGATGGCAGGATGGACGTGGCCTGCAGGGTTCTCTCAAAGGCCAGAGCGGCTTAAGGAGGGCAGGACTTCCCTTTGGAATGCTACATGAAGTGGTTCTGAGTGTTTGCCTCACTGCTCACATTCCAGACTCTTACTCTGATTTATTTTATGCTGTTTAAAATTGAACCATATCCCTAAAAACATGTTCAAGTCCTAATCCCAGTACTATGAAAGGGACCTCATTTGACTCCCCACATTTGTACTTTTGACCTCCAGAACTGTGAGAGAATAAATTTCTATTGTTTTAAGCCACTCAGTTTGTGGTATTTTGTTATGGCATTCCCCAGGAATCTAATCCAATACCCAACATCGTCCAACACATTATCTCCTTGTTCATAAGATTTATCACTTACTGTCTATCTCTCTATATATCTCCCAAATATAAAAGGGATTTTTGTCTGTTTTGTTCACTTTAATACGTTCCAAGAGCTATGGCTAGCAAATAAATGGCATGCAAATATTTTGTTAAATGAATGGATAAATGCCCACAATACCTTCCCTTCCCCATCCACTTACAATTTCTGGAAACAAGTTTATTTGAGCATACTTAACATCTTCCAGAACAGCTGTAAGGAATGTCACATTGTTTCAGCAAAGTGTGCCACCCATAAAGAACTGTAAAACCCAGGTTGTTGGGGAAGAGGTCCCAAGTACCTGCTCACATCTTTAACCAATCATAATTCACATCATTCAATCAGGATTTAGCCATTGTTGATGAAAATGCAGTTAAAGAACCAATGACGTTAACTCCCAGTACTTTATATGTGAGGACACAGACACCCCCAGCCCCAGCCCCACCCCCACCCCATCCCACAGATGATTAAGCTCAGGTCTCCTCTCCCAGGCCAGAGTTTTTGCTTGGCTTTCTCTCGGACACCCGGATGCATAAATCCCATGATGCGATCAGTTGCCATAGAGTTGATTCTGACTCAAGGCAATCCCATTTATGTCAGAGTTATACTTCATAAGGTTTCCAGTGGCTGAGCTTCTAAAGTAGATCATCAGGCCTTCCTTTTGAGGCACCTCAAACCTCCAACCTTTTGTTAGCAGCAAAGTGCATTAGCTGTTTGCACCACCCAGGGACCCCAAACCCCATGAAGATACCTTTCTAATAACCACATGTGGACATAATGCATATTTAGATGTGTCCTGACTGGTGATGGGCTCCTGGCTCACAAAGAAAGCTCACCCTAATCACTTCAGTGATCTCAAACTAATGCAACCTGCATTTTACACAATTAAATTTTTTGGCTCATACTTACATTGTGGGGTGGACTTTACTGTACTTGGATTTTCCCGAGGCTCCTGTATCTTCTACATTCTATAGATTCTGAGGTCGAGACTGTGTAGCTCCTCTCACCAGTTTGACATTCTGGCTATTTTCCTAATCCTATACTTATGATTTGGGTTTGGAATGAAAATGATGATAGGTTTGGAAAGAGCAGTTTAAGATGATAATTAAAGGTCTGCATTGAGAGCCTTAACTGATTAAGAAGATTTAAAAGTAAGACTTAGAGGGACTAGACGCTCAGAGTAGGTATAACCTGAAGAAAACAGATGTGCACACCCAGTAAATTCTCTCAGAGTCCAGCCAGTTAAAAGACAGTATTAATAGAAGAATTAATATTCCTTGAACACTAAAAATGTCATGGGCTACAAGCCCAGTGCTTTATATTCAATAACATTTGCTCTCCATATCAATCTGTGAAGATTAAACTGGATGGAATCACAATAAAGTGGCTATTTTGATAAGTTAAAAGTGGTCAAGTAGCAACAGTTTGGCTCATTTTACACATTATCTTCATTTTATAGTTAATGAACCTGAGCTTTACAGTGGATAACTAACCTGCCATTAGTCATTTGACTGGAAAATAGAGCACATTTTCAACCCAAATCTGGTAGGTGCCCAGCATCCATTCTCTGTACTAGGAGGTTAGAAAGAAATTAAGCTTAGGAAAATCCATAAGCAACCATATCATTCTATTTGTACCATCCTAGTCTACACTTTAAAAAATATATTACAGTTCTTTAATCTTCCTTTATAGTCATAAATAATGGACTTTAGGAGAACTGCAAGTACTGTCTTGAATGATCCCTAAGTACTAAAAGAACCACAAATGGCTATCAGGTTATCAAATTTTGATATAATTCTTTTGCTACCATATTGTATCTATGTTTTTAAAGGGAATGTTCCAAGAATGAAATATATGATTAAAAAGTAAAAAAACTCTTCTCTCAAAATGATGAACAAAAGCCATGCTCTCTTTACAATGACACTCAGAATCTACTAATTTTTTAATTCCAAGCAAACAGTAATTGCTTTCTCAAGCAAGAGTAATGAAGCAGAAAATAAGTATAAGTGGGGAAAAAAACAAAACATGACTTGAAGTAATATGATGGTTGATGGTTGTACAATATTATTAATGTAATTGATATCACTAAACTGTACACATGAACAATGTTGAATCAGCAAATGTTGTATTGTGCATACTTTCACAACAATGAAAACACCTAATATCTTAATGATACACCTAGTAATAACACAGAGTGATGATAGTCTTAAAGAATGGTGATTTTTCAAATGATTGTGACAAGAATGACATTTATACATGGCCAAGTCAACTGTTTAGAATTTTCTTTTGAGTTCTGGTATTATTGTTGACAGTTTTCCCTTATTTTTTAAATCCTAAATGAGGAGTCAGTGGTGGTTCAGTGGTACAATTCTTACCTTCTGTATGAGAGACCTGGGTTCAAATACTGACCAATGTATCTCAGGTACAGCCACCCATTTGTCAGTGGAGGACTGCATGTTGTTAGGGTGCTAAACAAGTTTCAGTAGAGTTTCCAGAGAAAGGTAGATGAGGAAGAAAAGTTTGGCAACCAATTTCTAAAAGATCAGCCGATGAAAACCCTGTGGAATGCACATCAAGGTTCACTGTAGTACTATTCACAATGGCCAAAAGTAGAAACAATCTAAATGTCTATCAATGGATGAATGGATATACAAAATGTGGTACATGCAAACAATAGAATAGTTCTCAGTCAGTAAGAGAAATGAAATCTTGATACATGTTACAACACGGATGAACCTTGAAAACATTACGTTGAGTGAAATAAGTCAATCACAAAAGGACAAATACTGTATGATCTCACTTATATGAAATAATAAGAAAAGGCAAATGTATAGAAACCAAAGATTATTCGTGGTTACCAGGGATGGGAAGGAGGAGAAAAAGGAGAGTTTTCATTGCTTAGGAAGCAGTGAGTTTCTGTTTACAGTGATGGGAAATGTGGTAACAATTATGGCTGATGGTTGCACAGCATTATTAATGTAATTGATATCACTAAATTGTACACATGAGCAATGTTGAATAGGCAAATGTTGTATCATGTATACTTTCACAACAATGAAAAAAAAAAGAAAGAAAGAAAAGAGAACCCTGGGGAAAACAACACTCTGATCTGCAACCCATCATGGGAATGGGCTCAGGACTGGTGTCATGGGGTTGCTATGATGCCCAGCAGCTAACAACAACAATCCTAAATACACACATGCACATGTTTGCATGACATCTAATAGAAGCTTAATAAATGTGGACTGAATGAGTGATATTAAAAGACCAATGCCTTTGTATCATTTTATCAGACAGATGTGGTATAATAACTGTACTAAACACTTCACTAGGATGGAAATAAACAGTAGTCAGACATTTTCCTAGCCCCCAACACTGCAAATTGCATAATGACATTTCTGTGATCAGACACTGATTGGTGGAAGATATATAAAAGAAAACAGAAATAGCTTCATAGTTCATGAATTTTGACTCTACAGTATTAAGAAGAATGAAGCCATGAGTATGTCAGGTTAGATTTTCCTCTTCAATACACAAGGGATGGGAAATATTGCTATTTCCACAGTATGAACAGCTACTCACCAGCAACTGACTTTTTTGACATTGTGACAAGACGTAGGTACTCAAGACACTGGTCAGAGGTTTAGATTTGTAAAGAATGGGGTAAACTAATTATAGGTGGGATTCTTAATTCAGGACCTTGACCAGAATCAAATACATATGATGCTTCATGGTGTCTGTGATGTACTTAGTTAAAGTGGAAACTTCTTTGTCAGAATATCCTCTTGTCTGGTTCTGGATTACAAGTTGCCATTTGACTCACGGTGAACCCATGTGTGTCAGAAAAGAACCATGTTCCTTAGGGTTTTCAATGGCTGATTTATCAGAAGTAGATCACCAAGCCTTTCTTCTGAGGTACCTCTGGGTAGACTAGACCTTCCAATCTTAGTGAGCAGCCAAGTATTTTAACCATTTACATCCCCAGGGAATCTATGGCTCTGGATTAGAACTGACCAAAAGAAGAATATGCATGAGGAGGCAAAGTAACAGCATAACTTTTTGAAGGTCATCTGGTTAGAAACCATGACAGACATTCCCAGAAATTATAGAAGGTTCCAGCTTGTTCTCAGTCTCCTTGCTCAATGTCCTGCTTTTCTTCCTGACTGCTGCTCTTGCTGAGCAGCAGCGGCCTTGAGCCCCTCACAGATGTCTGGCCTGGAACCAGGAAGAACAGCTTCTCCCCCAGCTGCCTCCTTGAGGTCCTACTTGAGGGCTGGCTGTGCTTAGCTTGTGGGATTGACAGGTTGCTGACTTCTCGGATCCTCTAAACCTCATTTCAAGTCTTCTCTTTCCCAGTCCCTCCCACTAGCATGTAAGATCTAATTTCTATTATCACAAAAACAGTTGCCATGCAGTTGATTTCAACTCATGGCAACTCCAGGTGTATCAGGATAGAATTGTGCTTCATAGAGTTTTCAATGGCTGATTTTTTAGAAGTAGATTTCCAGGCCTGTCTTCTGAGGCAGCTCTGGGTGGGCTTGAACCTGCAATCTTTTGGTTAACAGCCAAGGGTGCACCATTTGCACCACTTAGGGCTCCAGTTCATACATACATATAAATTCCTAAAATAGATTCCATATTTCATAACTCATAGGGGTTCCACTTTCCCAATTGGATCCTGATGGAAATAGTAACAATTTAATTTATAATAACTTTGTTGTTTTTGAAATTTAATCTACACTCATAATTTTTAATATTGAGCAATATTGAATATTAGAAAAATGAAAGCAAAAAAAAAATCACCCTGTATCCTTCTTACCTTAGTTCACTAAACAGTAATATAAAGTTTAGTGCTAATTTTCCATAAATTTACTTTTGGGGTTCAGGGCATATAAAACTATTCACAGAAAGAAGAAAAACATTGTAATAGGTCTGAGTAAATGACAAAATTTTACACCATTGCCACCTGGGTATGTTTATTTCCCATTCTACAAACCTGATTTAGAGAATATATGTGAAAGAGAAATTTAAATGGCATTCTCCCTCATTTTAATCAGGGTCAGTATAAAGTACGTTTCTCTAATTATCACCAGCACTAGAAACTCCTCCCCTCTTCAATTAAAAGAAACAAAGTTAAGAGTAATTTGTGACACCCTCCATTCTAATTGAGCATCATTGTATTTTTTCCCAGAAAGCAATCCCTTGGGAAAAGCGTCAGGATAATTTGGATGAGATACAGATAGCAATAGCTTAAACTGAGAAAGGATTGTGGAAATACATCTTTCCAAAGAACAAATTCCACTCAGAATTATGCTCCATTCGTGCTTTTAACCAAGGAAGACCCAAATATGGCAATGAGAAGTTCAGGCAGTTACTGTAGAACTGATTCCAACTCATGGCAACCCTGTGTGTATCAGAGCAGAACTGTGCTCTAAAAGGTTTTCAACGGCTGATTTTTCAGAAGAAGATCACCAGGCTTTTCTTCCAGTTGCCTCCGGGTAGACTCGAACCTCCAGTCTTTTCTAAAAAACTAAAAACCAAACTCAACCCATTGTCAAGTCAATTTCAGTTCATGGAGTGCCCAATTTATTACAGAGTAGAACTAGTCCACAGACTTTTCTTTAAGAGCACTCCTTAAATGTCTCTCTCGAAAACAAGTTGGAAGAAAAAAGCAGTAGATTTTTTCCCTATGCCATATGTAGGTTCTAAGACATTCCAAATCTAAAAATTCCCCAACATGCACCATAGCACAGAACAACAAAACCAAGTTGAGCTGTGGTTGGTGACTGGGCGAGAGGCTAGGCTCACTCACTGCTAAGAGACTCCCTCCTGCAGAGCAGCGTTCCTGAACAGATGATTCTAATCTGTGTTTGGCTGGCAAATTACTGCATCATTTGAACTTCTCAGGAGTCCCTTGGTAGCACAAATGGTCAAGCATTTAGCTGCTAACTGAAACTTTGGAGGTTCAAGTCCACTCAGAGGCACCTCCATAAGAAGGCTTGTCAATCTACTTCCAAAATATCAGCCATTTGCAAATTCTGAGGGGCACAAGTCTACTCTGACATACGTGGGGTCGCCATGAATTAGAATTCACTCTATAGCAACTAGTTTGAACTTTTCAAATATGCGAAGTTTCAAACATTGAGTCTGCAAATGCACAGTACTGTAGTAATATATTGGATTTATAGTCCTAAGGTGCAAAGTTCAAATCTAGCTCTGACACTGTTATGATCTTGGGTAAACTACCTAATCTCTGTTAGGTACAGGATAAAGATAAAAATAACGTGTTTGTGAAAATGTTTTGTAAGTTATAAAATAACGTATAAATTTATTGCATTAAAACAATCCATGCATCTTGACATCTAAGTGACTGTGTTAACACTAAAGCATTTCCCAAATTTTCTACAAATTCTTGGGATCTTACATTTTCAGGGTTGTGTCTTGGCTTTATCCTTCTGCTTCAACTAAATTGCATTTCTGTATCATCCCAGATTCTCTATTTGCTCTACCTGCTCCATGAGATGTCAAGTCAGATACGTATAGGGTTAAGACACTTTCCTCAACTTGCCCCCAAACCTTTACATAAGCTCTTTGTTTGTAACAGACTTGACCAAAGTTTTTGAGGAGACTGGTCTGTTCTGAAAAGTCTTTTGTCCACTCCACCATATTTAGTGAGTGCAGTGGTGGTTCTGTGGTAGAATTCTTACCTTCCACGTTGGAGACCCAGGCTTATGTGCAGCCACCACTTCTCTGTCTTTGGAGGCCAGCGGAACTTCCAATCTAAGATAGCAACAGGCTTCTCTTTGCATATTTAAAAGTGGAACATGTCCTCTGCCCACACAAGTTGCCATCCACCCAGGCACACCCCTTTCTTCTTTCTCTTCCAGTTTTTGCAGGGGAAGGGAGTGGCATAGAACTTTTCTTTCTCCTGGAATATAAATTATAGCACCATCATACCCAATGCCATCAGGTTGATTCCAACTCACAGAGACCCTATCGGACAGAGTACAACTGCCCCATAGGGTTTCCAAGGCTTTAAATCTTTATGTAAGCAGACTGCTGCATCTTTCTCCCACAGAGTGGCTGGTAGGTTTGAAACATCAACCTTGTGGTTTCAACCATTGTGCAACCATTGTGGGTGCAACCATTGTACCACCAGAGCTTCTTGTACCTCCCCCATAAAAGCAATTATAGTCCATTTGTATTGAACAAGAAGTTTTTTGATTGTTCCTTTATTCATTCAATAAATGCTTATTTAGTCCCTGCAATGTACCAAGTCCTTTCCTAGATGCTGGCATGCAGCCATGAATAAAAGAGGCACAAGTCTCTGCCATGAAGGAGCTTATATTCTATAAGGAGGGAAAGACACAATATACAAATACGAATGAAACCACTAACTGAAATGTTGGAAGTCTGAATCTACCCAGAGGCACTTTGGAAGAATGGCCTGGTGACTTCCCAAAAAATCAGTCATTGAAAACCCTATGGAACATGGTTTTATTGTGGCATACATGTGAACACACACTCATATGATTAAAATAAATATCTGTCAAAAGCGTGACAAGTGGAGAAAGATAAAGTGGGATGAGAGGGAAGTGTGTCTGAGAGGGGCTAGGAAACAACGCGGAAAGGGCTTAGTTTACAATTTTAAATTAAGTGGTCAGAGTAAGGCCTCACTGAGAAGCAACTATTTTAGTGAACACCTGTAATATACCTGGGAACTAGTTAGGTGACTGTGAGGAAAGATGTTCTAGCCTGATAAAATAGTCTGTGCAAAGGCCCTGAAGCAGGTTGCTGTTACAACTGCAACTTTTCCCATTTGTGAGAGAGTTTGGCTTTTGCTTTGTTCAATGTCAGGAATTCCTTTAGAGTTAGAAGCAAAGGCAAAAACACTTTCCACACTCACCTGTAATATTATGGGTTAGAAAGGCATATGGAAGATAAATATTCCAGGTGATCATACCTTATGTGATATGTTGTTGTTGTTGTTGTTATGTGCCGTTGAGTCAAACCCGACTCATAGCGACCCCTCCTTGGATTTCCGAGGCAGTATCACTACGGAAGTAGGATTGCCCAACCTTCCTTCCGAGGAGTGGCTGGTGGGTTTGAACCGCCAGCTGTCTGGTTAGCAGGCAAGTGTCTTAGCCGCTATGCTACCAGAGCTCCCTTATGTGATATAGCATATGCAAAGTTCTGAAATGGAGACAAGCTTGGTACAAGGAAATAGAGGGGCTGACTGGTGGGCAAAATTTTGTAGAGCACTGAAAATTGAAAAGCATGTAACCCCACCCATCCTACTCTGGCAGTTGCCACCATCTTGATCTATTACTGGATTTTAGAGGAGCAAAAGACCTTAGCAATTCCTTAGTTCAACCTCCCCACTTCAAAGAAGAATAAAATGAGGCCAAGACCAAAAGAGGCTAGTTGACCTGCTTAAGACCCCCGAGTTAATTAAACAAAAATTCAGAACTAGAGCCCAACTCTCCTGGGCTTTCAGGGGCAGTTGACGTTCCTGGAGTACTCTGGTCTGTTCTAACCTAGTAGAGGCCACTAGTTATTGTCACTACTGATGGTGTAGTGGTTAAGACATTTCGCTGCTAACCAAAGTTGCTGGTTTGAACCCACCAGTCATAGAAAAAGAAAGATGATGCAGTCTGCTTCCATAAAGATTTACAGCCGTAGAAACCCAACGGGGTAGATTGCCCCATCTTCCTTCCAAGGACTGGCTGGTGGGTTTGAACTGCCAACCTTCTGGTTAGCAGTCAAGTACCTTAGGCACTGTAGATATACTGATATATGTGAAAACAAAGTTAGGTGTAACAAGTCCCAACCTTACTTTATTTGATGCACTCATTTATTTTCTATTTCATTTCATCTTCTACAAATGCTGATTATGACCCACTAAGTTGATTTCAACACTCACCAGTGGGTCATGACTCACAGTTTAAAATACAGCAGTTTAATGTGTAGGAAATCCCTATCTCTGAGGTTCTGAGGGGAAAAATCTATGGGAGCATAGATCTGGGGTCAATCTCCAGAAACTTGACTAAAGTGAGAATGGACATTGGGAGCTCTGGTAGCGTAGTGCCTAAGGCACTTGACTGCTAACCAGAAGGCTGGAGGTTCAAACCCACCAGCCACTCCTCAGAAGGAAGATGGGGCAATCTACTTCCGTAGTGATACTGCCTCGGAAACCCAAGGAGGGGTCACTATGAGTCAGGCCTGACTCGATGGCACATAACAACAACAACAACAACATCTCCGCACTTCAGGATCTTAAACCTCCTCTGCCTTCAGTACTATGGGACCATCTATGTTGCCCTGGTTAGCTCTACTCCTATTCCTTGCAATATTAATACTTAATATTTGCTGAGCACTTAATAAAAGCTAAGTAGCCTGCTGGATTTACATAGTGGCTGCAATGATGCACTCAAGCAAAACAATTGTGAGAATGGCACAGGACTGGGCAGTGTTTCGTTCTGTTGTACATAGGGTTGCTATGAGTTGTAGCTAACTTAATGTCACCTAACAACATCACCCTGATAAGAACTGTCCCTGCATGGCACAAATGGTTAAGCATTTGGTACTAACTGATAGGCTGGGAGTTTGTATCCACCCAGAGGCACTTTGAAGGAAAGACCTGGCAAGTTACTTCTGCAAAATCAGCCATTGAAAACCCTATGGAGCACACTTCTATTCTGACACACATGGGGTCACCATGAGTCGGAATTGACTCAATGGCAACTAGTTTTACCCTGCTAAAGGTCTAATGTGCAAACTCTTCACAGTAACTCAATCAGAGGGTATTGCTCCCAGAACAGAGACACTAAGCCTGTACCTCTTTCCTCCAGGCCTTCAGTACTTCTTCTTGTCCCCCTTTTCAGCAGATGACTCCATCACAAACCCCAGAGAAAACATGGTATACTTTAGGTAGACTCTCCTTTAACTTCCAGTTTCTTCTAGCTCCCACACACTCTCAGAAGAGATTTGCAGTTGTCCTCCTTCTTCTCTTCTTTTCCTAAGTCACAGGAGAGCATGTCTTTCTTTCTTTCTTTTTTTAATTCTGATTTGGGTGAAGATTTACAGAGCAAATTCACTTTCCATACAGCAGTTCACATATACTTTGCCTCATGTCATTGACCACAGTTTACCACAAGAGAGCATGTCTTTCCTCTTCCCTCAACCTAATTCTTCTTCTGTGATCAGAGCCTCAGCCCCTTCCCTCCTAAGGGATCTTGTGTTATTACCATCCCCTCTTTATTATTTCCATTGGTTGCTTCCTCTCAGTGCATACCTGGATTCACATGCCTTTCATTAGGAAAGAGAGGGAGAGCGAGAGAGAGAAGAAAGAAAGAAGAAAGAAAAAAGGACTCTTGTTCCAGCATCTCTCTATACTCACTGATACCCATAATTTCTAAAATCTAGAATAAAAGGAAACCTCGCTGCCATACCCCATCAGTCCAGTAAAATGGTGACATGTCTGGCTGAGTATTTGCCTTTCCCACATCCGTTCTTCTTCTTCTTTTAATAATATTTTATTGTGTTTTTAATGCAGATGTACACAACAATTTAGGTTTTCAGTCAATAATTTCTACACAAGTTGTTCAGCGACATCGGTTACATTCTTCACAAATGCATGGACATTCGCATTTCCATTCCGGTTATTCCATTTGTATTAATCTAGTTTCCCTGCCTCCTTACAGTCTCATCTTTGTTTTAAAGTCATTGTTTAATGTTTTGGTTTCATATAGGTGATTTTTTTTTTAAAGAAGCAGAGTACTTACAGGTAATATTCATTATTGTTTGAGTCAATTTGTTCTTTAGCTACAAGGTTACCTCAGGGGTTAGTCTAGGTTCAATGTTCAAAGAATATCTCAGGCCAGTAATCTTAAGGATTCTTCCAGTCCCAACCAATCCAATAGGTCTGTTTTTGTTTGTTTGTTTGTTTAGGAATTTGAGGTTCTGTCCCACATTTTTCTCATATTTTATCAGGGTCCATCTATCCCACATTCATTCCTTAGAAAGTCCCAAAGCTTATATAGAAAGAGTAGGTCTAGGTGACCCTATTCCCATCTTCTTCCATTATGAGGTGGAATATATTTCTCCACCCATTGAATCTAAACTGGCTTTTTGACTTGCTTTGACCAAAAAGCATGGTGAAGTTGATGTTGTATGAGTCCTGGAATCTTGGCTTCAATGGTCCTTATAGCTTCGGCCAGTGCTCTCTCAGAAGGCTGCCCTGAGACTGCCATGTAAGAGAGTTAGTCCAGCCTCCTGGAGGATAGGACATCATATAAGGAGAACAAAAGTTCTTCAGCCTACAGCCAGAACCAACTGCCACACATGTGAGTGAGCAGACCATCCAGCCCAGCTAAACCTCTGGCCGATTGTAACCACACAAATGAGATGAGGTGATTTGGGGATGGTTTGTTACCCAGCACTATCCAAAAGTTTGGCAGTTCTAACCCATCCAGTGGTGCCAGGAGAAAGATCTATTGATAGATCTATTGATTTACTTCCATAAGATCACAACCATTGAAAATGCTAGCACAGTTCTACTCTGACACACATGGGGTCATCATGAGTCAATATTGACTTAAGATAAAGGGTTTTTGTTGTTATTACACGGGAATAGATAACTGATAGAGTGGACAACTGGTCCAAATTTCAGAGTTAATCATATTTTTTCCCAAAACTATGAAATAAAACACACAGGTAGAGCCTAAATTGTAATTCTAGCAGGGTATAAAAGGAGGAATTAAGAGACTTGCAGAGAAGCTAGTATTCAGAGAGGAGAGCACAGTGAATGAGCAATTGGGAAAAGACTATGCAACCCAAGAAAGAGGGAAAAAGCTGGAGAAAGTAACTATGTCAACTTTCCAGTTTTCATGAGTCTAGGTTATACTTCCCTTAACTTGGTTCCTCAAGATTCCACTCAATCCTTTCAATAGCTAACACCCTCCCCAAGTTAGTTTGAATGAATTTTGTTCCTGTTGGCCAAAAGACTCCTGATCAGCACTGATTTGTGGGGAACAAAATCCAGTGAAATCCCCCACATAACCTAAGTTCAGATACTGTTGACTTCTCTTCTCCATTTGAAATTTCCTCCTGCATTGGCTTTGTGACAGCACTCTACCTAAGTTTATTGTTATGGATTAAATTATGTGCCCCCAAAATAGGCATTGGAATCCTAAATTCTATATCTGTGAATGTGATCTTGTCTGGAAATAATGTTTGCTTTGTTATGTTAATGAAGTCCTATTAGTGTAGGGTATGTCCTAAACTTAAGGAACTGAGGAACAGGACCCCAAAGAGATACAAATCTTCCCCCTAGAGCTGACAGAGGGAGTCTTCCAGAGAATGGATTTAGTTTTGGTTAGCCTCCTAAACTGTGAGAAAATAATTACTTTGTTATTTAAAGTCACCCCATCTACTTGTGGTATTTGTGTTATAGCAGCACTAAGAAACTAAGACAGTTTTCTTCTTGACCTCATTCTTTTCTCACTCTACACACTCTCCTTGGATCAGTTCAGCCACTCACACTTCACCCAGCCCTGAGGACTGTCAAGGCTATATTCTTATGTGCCTCTCCTCCTGTTCCTGCTCCACACTGCTTGGTAAACATCTGTCACGTGTCAGTAAATTCCTCTCTCTCTGTAATATCAAGCCTAGTTGATGGATGACTGAGTGGTGGTCTGTGGTACAAAGAATCCTACTGTGGGTTGAATTGTTTTCTCCCAAAAGGCATCTTGAAGTCCTAAACTCTAGTACCTGTGAACATGACCTTGATTAGAAATAGCATCTTTGAAGATGTTACTAGTTATAATAACTAACTAGTAAATGAGATCATTAACTAACTAGTAAATGAGATCATTCTGGAGGGTGGATCCTAATCCTATATGAGTGATATCTTTATAAAAGGAGGAGACAAGAGGTACACAGAGGGAAGATGATCATGTGAAGACTGAGGCTGAGACTTGAGTGATGCACCTACAAGCCAAGAAATACAAAGGATTACCAAGAGTCACCAGAAGCTAGGAAAAGTTAGTGGGATCTGCTAGAGCCTTCAGAGAAAGCATGGCCCTGTTGACACCTTGAATTCCGATTTCTAGACTCAAGAATTATGAGACAATGTATTTCTGTTGTTTTAAACCCTTTACTTTGTGGTCCTTTATTAACGCAGCCATAGTAAATGAATATAATAAGCCCCGAGGCAAAAATCTAATCAATTAAATGAATTGCTAAATTGTTGCATGAATTTTCTTCTGCTGTTTTTTAAGTGATTTTCTTAATGTCAACCAGCTTTCTTACATTGAGCTTGCCTCAGCTATTATGAGGGACAGGGATTTAGGTGACAAGATGGTCTAAAGCAACTATTTGATTAAAAAAAAAATGATGGGACATTATATGTGACTGTCTGCCCCTACACCCTCATTTGACCCTCCTTGTTCCCTAATAGGTATGACTGACATCTTAATTGACCTCTCTTGCCCTTGACTTTTCTTGTATAAATGAAGTCACAACTGCTCCAAATAGGAGGGCTTTTGTTCATAAGACCCATCAGAGTTCTACTAGTTATAAACTAGGGTACCATATAGTATAATGCAGAGGTCAGCAATTTTTTCTCTATAAAGAGCCAGATAGTAAATACTTAGGCTGTGTGAGCCAAGAAGCAAAATTGAGGTTATTTTATATAGGAACTTATATAGCTATTTAAAATGTGAGCACATAAACATTTAAAAAACATTCTTGAGGTGGTGAGCCATACAAAGAAAGGCAGTGGGACAGATTTGGCCCATGGGCCATAGTTTGCAACCCATGGTGTGAATTAAGAGCAAATTAAAAAAAAAAAAACTTTTTATTGTGATTTGGATGAAATTTTATAGATCATATTTGTTTTCCATTCAACAGTTCATATACATTTTGTTTTGTGATATTGATTATAATGGGAACAAGATTTGAAGAAGAGCTAGGCTCAAACCCTTACTTAGTCATTTATTATCTTGTGACCTTGAGAAGTTGCACCTATACCAGAAAGCCCTGGTGGACCCTCCACCGATAACAGGCACTCCACTTCTTAAGGGGTAGAGTGGAGGTAGGGATCCAGGGTAACCTTCTCTATTCTCATGGCCAAAGGGAGTCACAGATACTTGATCCTAATGGAGCAACAGAAGAAGAGAATGTAGTTACAGCACCGGACCTCCAGGGGACAGACCTGAGCTTGATTCCCACCTCACTATCCCATGTAAGGACCGTGTGATGCTAGGCCTATGGACAAAGGGAAGGGACTTGTGGTGGACCTCAGCCAAGTTCAGGAACAGTGGTTCAACCAGAGGACCCAGCCCAACACTCCATCTTGACAGAGTGACCTACCCCATCAACTGCCCATTTGCAGTGAAATCTTCATGTCTTTCTGCATCACTATGGAACTGCCACAAACCTTCAGGGTCTCATGGGAATTGGGGACAGGAGAGGCAAATCAATGGTAGCTAACAACAAGAACACACTTGTGTAACTCCCCCCTACACCAAGAGATAGTCCCCTTT
The DNA here is from genome assembly GCF_000298275.1 of Orycteropus afer afer. NCBI lineage: Eukaryota > Metazoa > Chordata > Mammalia > Tubulidentata > Orycteropodidae > Orycteropus > Orycteropus afer. Next base: position 25,083,528 of record NW_006921592.1, read on the forward strand.
CCAATTAGTACATGTCTTCCAGGGGTAATCACTGTTCTGAACTCTCCATAACTTCCTTTGCCTATTCCGAAGTTTTATAAATGGAATTATACAGTATAGTCTCTCTGGTGTCCGTTATCTTTCACTCAACATATCTTTGAGATTCAGACATGTTGCTGCTTGTATCATCTGTTCATTCCTTTTTATTGCTGTGTCATGATTTGAAAATAGTTTCTACGTGGAAAGGAATTTTTTAATTTCACAATTATAGCAGAAGCTACATAGAATCATCATAGCATCCATAGCATGAGTTCTGATCCCAGTCTCTCTGTCATCCTCAGTCCCACATTTGAGGAGCTAGAAAATCAATTAGATTTCATCTGCATAGGGTTAGGACCGGGCTGTCATCCTTAATGAGGACAAGGCATTTGAGGGGAGAAGACATTGTCAGCATAACATTTATTAGTTTACTTACCTATTCTTTAAATCAAAATTCTACTTCCTTCATATTTGACTGTTCTGTTTACACAGAAATGAGAAAGAAAGCGACCTCTGAAGTGTACATTTGCTTCTCAGCCAGGGAGCATGCTGCTTTAAGACAAAAAGCACACTCCCTGCACATAGACGTGGGGAGCGGGATGGAAAACTCCACTGAGTGCTTTCCTGGCTTCCTGCCATTCTGTGAATACTTAATAATATATATATATATTTAAAGCCAACTGTTCGCACATTTGGGCCAATTTTTCTTTAGCTAATATGGTCTTTTCTTGTCTTCAATCCAAAACAGATTTGGGATTGAGAAAGATATATTCTATCCACAGTTATATTTCACCAATAATCTGTTCATTTTCAACTAATGACAATCACTTACAAGTCTTTAAATATTAATGTTGGTGCCAAAGAACATAAGGCAAATGCAATGTTTGGAGCTTTTATTGGATAAGAACTACTGACATGGGGTTTCTTCAAATTGGTCAATTTGGTCTGGTAACACCCATTGCTGGAGGTGACATCCCCCGCCAGGAAATAGGTGAGCATGTCAGCAACAATGGTTCAACAAGCTGTAGGTTAGTTATATTTCTTGTGATTGTCAACTGTCTTGTCTTAGTTATCTAATGCTGCTATAACAGAAATACCACAAGGAGATGGCTTTAACAAACAGTAATTTATTTTCTCACAGTCTATGAGGATATGTTATGTTATGTTAAGTTATGTGCTGTCGAGTCAGACCCGACTCATAGTGATCCCTCCTTGGGTTTCCAAGGCAGTATCATTATGGAAGTAGATTGTCCAACCTTCCTTCTGAGGAGTGGCTTGTGGGTTTGAACCACCAGCCTTCTGGTTAGCATGCAAGTGCCTTAGGCACTATGCTACCAGAAGTCCAAATTCAGAGTGCTGGCTCTAGGGGAAGGCTTTCTCTCTCCGTCAGCTCTGGAGGGAGATCCTTGTCCCTTCTGAGCTTCTGCTCCTGGGCAATCTTCACGTGGCTTGGCATGTGTCTTCCCCCATCTCTGCTAACTACCTGATGCTTAATCTCTTTTATATCTCAAAAGAGTTTCACTCAACATACACCCTATGTTAATCCTGTCTCATTTTGTTGTTGTTGTTGTTATGTGCTGTTGAGTCGGACCTGACTCATAGCGACCCCTCCTTGGGTTTTTGAGGCGGTATCACTACGGAAGTAGATTGCCCAACCTTCCTTCTGAGGAGTGGCTGATGGGTTTGAACCGCCAGCCTTCTGGTTAGCAGTCAATAGGCTACCAGAGCTCCCTGCCTCATTTGGTGTGTGTGGGGGGGTGGGACAACAAAATTCAGTTCATAACAAGTGCTGTGTTAAGTTGAATCTGAACTCCCTTCAAAAAGCCAGCCGCTGTCAAATCAACTACAATTCAGGGTGACCTCGGGTATGTCAGAATAGAATTGTGCTACACAGGGTTCCCAATGGCTGATATTTCAGAAATACATCACCAGGTCTTTCTTTTGAGGTGTTTCTGGTTGGACTTGAACCTCCAACCTTTCATTAGCAATTGAGCACATTTGCACCCCTCAGGGACTCCGAGATTCCTTGTAGAAACCAAAAAGAAATGACCCTACACCTATTCCCATGGTTCTTCTTATCAGCATCAGCATTATCAGCCGTTGTATTTCATAGCAGTTAGGGTTTATCAAACACTGTCCCATAGTTTAGGAATCCCTGGGTGGCACAAACAGTGAAGCACCTAGCTACTAACCAAAAGGTTGGCAGTTCAAACCCACCCAAAACACCTCAGAATACAGGCCTGTATTCTACTTCCCAAAGTATAGGCAATCTACTTCCCAAAGGTCACAGCCATGAAAACCCTGTGGAGAAGTTCTACTCTGAAATGTACGGGATCACCAGGAGTTGGAGTTGACTAAATGACAACTGGTTTGGCTTTTTTTTCTGCCCCATAGCTCAGTCTACTTTGGTTCTTATATTAACCCAGGAGGTGGTTACAAATTATTGCCACAATGAGGTGTGAAGAAGTTAAATGAATTCTGCAAGTAATGCAGTTAATAATTTGAAGCAGGCCTACCTCTCCTCCTTTGCCTTCCATTTTTATTGAGGGCTGCTTTAAAAAGTACTAGAATAAGCCCTTTGGAACATTTGTAAAGGTTAATTAAAAGGCAGAGTTCCTATTTTAACATAATTTAATAGAAAGTCTTGTCCATAGAATCAGAATACAGTTGCTTGATTTGTCTGAGTGAGTTAACTTAAAACAACTCATTGCTTCCTCCCTCTTCCTCCCATCAGAATATAAGCTGCTGGACAGGGACTTTGTTTCTCACTGCCACGGAGTCGTTTCCATCTCATAGCTACCTCCATTCAGTTTCCAAGGCTGTAAATCTATACGGAAGTAGATCACCCAGTCTGCCTTCCGTGGAGTGGCTGGTGGGTTTAAACCACTGATCTTCCAGTTAGCAGTCAAGTGTTTAGTTCACCATACTATCCTTAGTGCCTAAACTAGTGCTGGACACATAGTAGGTAGTCTATGAATACTTGCTGAATAAATGACGGGATGAAGAAATGAAGGAAGGAGGGAAAAACGGAAAAAATAAGTTTCAGATAGAAGTGGCTTGCCCAAGGCCACATAACTACAACAATATGGATATTCAAGAATTGATTGTAAATACCACTCCTTTGTTAAATCTTTCTTCACTTTCTCTTCATTTCCATTGGCAGCATTAGTTGTGGGGGATAGGCTGCCATTTTCATAAAGAAACACCTTTAACATGTCACTAGATTTACTACATCTCCTATATGAGGAGGAGAGCAATCAAGTTGTTTTGGGAGTGGATGCTGGGTGTCTGCCTAGGCCCACCAACTATCAAGTGATTTGCTGGCATACACCATATGATTCAAATTTACAGATCACAATGTGTCAGGAATTTTATTAAGACTGTGACTATATTAACTTCACAAATGTTATAGGTCTGGGTAGCTAATCATCCTGAGGGTTTTACCTCTAATCTACTTTAAAAAAAAATCACCTAAATTTCTTTTATATCACAAGACATACCTATAGAAATGGAAGAGTTGCTCATTTTCTTCATGCCTAGAGAGTACTTGAGAAATATATCTGCTCATGAATATGCAAATAATTTCTTTAACATCTTACTGACTTGTGAAAAAATTCTTGAATCACCTTTTGGTATTCTAAGAATGCAGTATTTCTCAGTGTAAATATCAAACTCTTACTCACATACACCAAATGGAGACTTGGCTGCTTTCGAAGCATCTCTATTCAGAAGAATAAAGCTCACATTTAGGGAAAAATATGCCTTATTCTCTCTGATGTTCCAAATGTCTTCTTGCATAAAGATTAGTCTTACATGATGCCAACATAGACAATGCAGCTTTATAGTGAAGATGATTAAACCCAACTCAATGTTACATATTTGTGTTTCACAAAATTACAAGCCTCATGACAAGGAGAGAGGGGAACCAATACCGAGAGAAAGTACTTGTTGAAAGAATAAGATGCCAAGATTGTTAATGGTACAGAGGATGTACCTTAATGTTATTTTAAAAATTCATGTGTGTACCTCTCTTTCTTCTTATAGTCTGTGTTCTCAAGATGGACAGCAGATCAGTGACTTAACAACATTTTCTACCAGCAGAAAAATTATTGTAGCAGAGTGTACCTGAAAGCTTATAATTTTCCTGGCCAGTCATCTTTAGGTTTATTCCTTTCATTACATTAAAAATGGAGGCTAATTAAGGCAACTGTGGCCAGAGCAGACCAAATTGGATTTTTCTTATAGCTTTTCCTTCATTTTGCAGAGTGATGTCATTAAATGTTCAGGCTGTGAAAAGCTAAGGACAGCCTGTTTCCACCATAATATGGGTTATGTTGGAATGCAAGGAAAATATACACAGAAAGTCATAAAGCTTTAAAGAGTTACAATAAACCTACCTGGGGGTGAGGGAGAATATGAGCATTTACTTTGTTTTGTAAACAGACTGCACGAAGCCAGCTATTGGAAGTGAGGCTGGAAAGGATGAAGTAAGAGCTTCATCACAGCTCTGTAGACCTTTTGAATGGCACTCATCACTCAAAGGCTTACACAGAACTAAGAACTGGAACAGCCAAATGGCACACTTTGCAGACTCATTGGACCACAAGCAGCTCTAAATTCACAAGGCTATATTATATGATCCCACTTCATATCTGCTTATAATTAAGCAAGCTCTAATGTGCTTTCATAATAGAGATATATTAGTCAAATAAATTTACCTCACTTGGCTTCTTCAGACCTATGATTTTAAGAGTTAAGAGTTAGGTTACAACCCACTAATCAAGTTTGTTTTAAATAGATTGCTTTCTTACAATGGATTAATCCCATTGCATTCTCAAGTGAAAAGTATTCAGCCAGATCCCTTTGGTTTCACAGTTTTCACGTGTTAGGCAGTATTTGTGATCCAGGTCACTCTCAAACACTAATCTAATTGGTTTTCAAATACTAATTGATTTCCAAAAAACAATCACTAGAAAAGGACATCATGTTTGGTAAAGTAGAGAGCCAACAAAAATGAAGGAAACTCTCAATGAGATAGATTTATACAATTCCCACAATAATGAACTCAAGCATACTAATGATTATGAGGATGGTGCAGGACTGGGTGCCATAGTCAAAGCTGTCTCAACCACAGTTAACAGCTAATAGCAACAACAGCTAGTGTTTGAATCCTTAACCTTACGCAGACATATCCATTTGTGTTGCTGTTGATCAAAAACGTCACTATTGGAGTTACAGGACTTTCGGTAAGATGGCAGAATAGACAGACAAGCTCTTCAACAAAGAAAAGAGAAACTAATTGACACAGATGAAGAAGATAATTCTAGAGCTCTGAGCTTTGAAAGGAAGGATATGGAAGTGGATTCAATGCCAACTAGTAGAAGAATCTGAATGAAAACAGTGAATAAGGAGACAAATGGAGCTACAGACTGGCAGCTATACTAACAGCACGGCCAGCTTGAATATTTACAAGTGATGTTAGAACCTGGGCAAAATCCAAAAACAACCAAACCCATTGCTGTTGAGTCAGTTCAACTCATATCAACCTCTCCTTTTGTTTCCAAGGCAGTATCTCAATGGAAGTAGATTGCCCAATCTTTCTTCCAAGGAGTGGCTCGTGGGTTTGAACCACCAGTTTTCTGGTTAGCAGTCAAATGCCTTAGGCACTATACCACCAGAGCTTCCTAGGATCTGGGCAGTAACATATAAATCAGCCCTGCTCACCAAGAGCTGCACGGATAACTACATTGGTGGCTGGTGACTAGAAAGGAAAACAGCAAATAAGGAGACAAACTAAGCTGTGGAATTTCAGCTGTCCTGAGGGCAAAGCCGTTTTGAATATTTACAAGCCATGTGGCCATCCTGGGCATTTTAAGTGGCAGCATTCCTATCCCAGCAACCTAACAATAAGCTCTCTTGGTGAATGGAGGTACAGCCATCTCCCACTTCCCACTACCTCCAAGACTGGCAGGAATTCCATCCCAGTTTGTGTGCTCTGACAGAGCCTGGGTGCCCTTCCATATCCTCACCCCAATATTTGTTTCTTTGTTTTAAAATTATTTTTTTTTCTTCTTTTTATTTTTATTCCTTCTGTTTCCCTTCCTGGGTTCTAGGTTTTTTGTATGTGTTTTCTTTCTCTTCCTTTTTCCTAGTTCCCTTCTTTTGTCCTTCTTTTGGTTCTTCCCATTCCTTGCTTTTCTTTTTACAGTTTTCTCATTTTTTTTCTTTATTATTCTTTTACTCTAGCTCTTCTCTCTTATTCCCCACTCCTCAGATATTGTGGGTATTTTTTTTTTCCTCTTTCTATATTTACCTTTCTCTTGTCTATTTAAAGCACTTCTTTAAATATTTCTTCTCATTTACTGTCTTTAGGTGCTCTGGTGGTTTAGTGCTTAAGGCATTTAACTGCTAACCAGATGGCTGGCAGTTCAAACCCACCAGCCACTCCTCAGGAGGAAGGTTGGGCAATCTACTTCCATAGTGATACCTCCTTGGAAACCCAAGGAGGGGTCACTATGAGTCAGATCCAACTCGATAGCAGTGCATTGTGTTGTTTGTTGTTATTGTCTTTGGGATTTTTGTTTGTTTGCTTCTTTGTTTTTTGGAATTGTTTTTGTGTATTTATGTGGCATATATATATATCTTTTGTTTTTACTTTTTGGTGGCTTTTTTTTTCTTCCACTGTCCTTTTGGTCTAAATAAGTGGAAGATAAAAACTGTGCCCATATGACCCAACCCCACCCACACCTGTGCAACCCCACCCACTGAGTGAGGGCCACCACTTCCTTCTGCATCAATTGGCCAATGATAAATGACAGCCAATACTAACCCAACTCACCATTAACTGCTTTTTACGAACAGCTAAGATAGAGCCTGGTGAGACCGCTGAGACCATGGCCCCTAGTTACCCTCAGATTGGAACTGAACTCACTCCTGTGGCTTCCAGCCAAACAATAGACAGGCATATGGCATGAACATTTACATCAGGTAGATACACTCCTTAGAGCAATCAATCTGTGGGATAACAGAAGGGCTGTGTTTGCACAGGGAGATAGCTCAGGGAGCTGGAATGCATTGGAAAGAAGGACACAGGGAAGAGGTAACTGCAGGGAGGAAGTGAGAAGAGAGATGTTACATTATGGGGAATTGCAGTCAATATCATGAAACAAAATGTGTATGAACTACTGTATGGAAAATGAGTTTGCTTTGTAAACTTTCATCCAACTCACAATAAAAAAAAAAATCACTATTGCCAATCACCCCACATATATTACTAATACCTACTATGCTTAAGGCATGATTCTAGAAGCTGTGAGATAAACATGGATCAGAAAGATGCAATGCCTCTTCTTGAAAAGATAAGCTAAATATACTTGAAAGTTTTTAATAATATAACACAATCTATGAAAAATACAAAGAAAATATATCAGTTTAGGTAATCAGAGCAAAAATGTGGGGAGGACAGAGAGAGACAAGTAAATTGACTGCTAACCAGAAGGCTGGCAGTTCAAACCCACCAGCCACTCCTTGGAAGGAAGGCTGCGCAATCTACATCCGTAGTGATATTGCCTCAGAAACCCAAGGAGGGGTCGCTATGAGTTGGGTCTGGTCAATGGCACATAACAAAAACAACATGCACCCAATGAAAGAGCCCCAAATCAAACTTTAACAGAATTGGAAGAAAAAAATAGACAATTCCATAATAACAGTAAGAGACTTCAATACATTACTTTCAATGAAGGACAGAACAACTAGAAATAAACTAAAAACTATATAGATCTAAACAACACAGTCAACCAACTTGACTTCATAAACATATACAGAACACTCCATCCAACAACAGTACAATGTATATTCTTTTCTAGTGCAGATGAAATATTCTCCATATGTTAGGCCACAAAATAAGCTTCAATAAATTTGAAAACATCAAAATACCACAAAGCATCTTCTTATATCACAATGCTATCAAATTAGAAATAAACAAGAAGATGAAAGAAAAAAAATCAACTACATGGAAACTGAATAACACCCTGCTTAATAACTATTGGATAGTAGAAGAAATAAAAACTTCCCTGAAGAAAATGAGAATGAAAACACAACATACCCAAATCTCGGTCTCAGCAAAAGCAGTGCTCAGAGGAAAACTTACAGCAATAAACGTACACATCAAAAAAGAAAAAGAACCAAACATCAACACCTTACCCCAACATCTCCCAACAATTAGAAAAAGAACAACAAAAAGGCCTACAATACCAGAAGAAAAGAAATAACAAAGATTAGAGCAGAAATAAATGAAATAGGAGACAGAAAAACAATAGAAAGATCCACAAAACTAGAAGTTGGTTCTTTGAAAGGATTAATAAAATTTACAAACCACTAAAAAATTTAACAAAGGAAAAGATACAAATAACATGAATAAGAAAATAAATAGGTGATGTCACAACAGAACCTATTGGGAAAAGAAAAAAAAGAAGAACAGAATACTATGAAGAACTGTACTCCAACAAATTTGATAACCTAGAAGAAGTAGACAAATGTGTAGAAACACACTACCTACCCAAACTAACACAATCTGAGGTAGAAATTTTGGACAGAAGAAGAAATTGATTAGATCATTAAAAAAAATCTCCAACAGAAAAATGTTCTGGGCCATATTTGTGAATTCCACCAAACATTCGGAGAAGAGCTGACATCAATTCTACCCAAACTATTCCAAAACATAGATAATAATGGCATCCTCCTGAGCTCATTTTATGAAGCAAGCATAATCCTGATACCAAAACCAGGGAAAGACATCACCAAAAATAAAATTATAGTGTAAACATAAACATAGAAGCAAAAATTCTAAGCAAAATTCTAGGTAGTAGAATACAACAATATATAAAAAAAATAATAATAATACGTCATGACTTTGTGAGATTCATACTAGATATGCAAGGATTCATCATTATGAAAACAATCAACATAATCCACCACATAAATTAAACAAAGGAAAAGAACCATATGATCATATCAATTGATGCAGAAACAGCATTTGAAAAAATCCAACACCCATTCTTGATAAAGATGCTCAGCAAAACAGGAAAAGAAGGGAAATTCCTCAAAATAATTAAGGTCATATATACAGAACCAACAGCTAACTTTATTCTCAATGGAGAAAGATTGAAAACATTCCTCTTGCGAATGGCAACAAAACAAGGATTCCCTTTACCACCACTTCTATTCAATATCATATTAGAAATTCTAGCTAGAGCAATAAGGCAAGAAAGGGAAATAAAAAGTATCCAAATTTCAAAGAAAAAGTAAAACTATCTCTACTTGCAGATGATATGATACTATAAATGGAAAATCACAAAAACTCAACAAGAAAACTACTGGAACTAAAAGAAGGATTCAGCAAAGTGGCCAGGTAAACTATCAACAGATGAAAATCAGTCAGATTCCTCACATCAGCAAAGAGAGCTCTGAAAAATCAATCAGGAAAACCCACCATTTATAATAACCAACCAAAAGACGAAGTACTTAGGAATAACTATAACCAGAGATACAAAAGGCCCATACAAAGAAAACTACAAAACCCTACTACAAGAAACTTTACACACCTTAGAACAATCAACCATGGGAGATCAGAAGGGCAATATTTGCACAGGGAGATAGCTCTGAGGGTAGGAATGCATAGGAAAGAAGGACATAGGGAAAAGGAAACCACAGGGAGGAAGTGGGAAGAGAGCTGTTACATTATGGGGATTGAAATCAATGTCATTAATTAAAATGTGTATGAACGGCTGTATGGAAAACGAATTTGCTCTGTGAACTTTCACTCAAATCACAATTAAAAAAAAAAAAAAGGAACTGCTACAAGAAACCAAGAGAGACCTATGTAAATGGAAGAATATATACCATGCTAAGGAAGACATAACATTGTGAAAATGTCAACACTACCCTAAGCAATCCACAGATAGAGTGCAATCTTGATCCAGATTCCATCATCATTATTTAAAGAAATGGAAAAACTAATCACCAACTTTATATGGGAAGGAAAGATATCCTGGATAAGCAAAGCACTACTCAAAAAGAATTAAAAATAGGAGGCCTCACACTGCCTGATCTCAAAACCTACTATACAGACACAGTAGTTAAAACAGCCTGGCACTGGTACAATGACAACACATAGACCAAAAACCTAAACAAACTCATTGCCATTGAGTCAGTTCCAACTCATAGCCAACCCCCTTTGGGTCTCCGGGGTGGGAAATTTTTACGGAAGTAGATTGCCCAGTCTTCCTTCTGTGGCTGGTGGTTTTGAACTGCCAACCTTTTGGTTAGCAGTCAAGTGCCTTAGGCACTGCGCCACCAGAGCTCCTTAAATGGGGAAGAGATAGTACCTTTAACAAATGTTGGCAAAACTGGATCTTTATTGGCAGAAGAATGATACAGGATACATATCTCTCACCACATACAAAAACTAACTCAGGATGGATGGATCGAAGACCTAAACGTACAACTTAAAACTATAAAGATCATCAAAGAAAAAATAGGGGCAAACTTAGGGCCTCTAATTTATGGTAGAAATACACGTTAAACATAGCTGAAAATGCACAAAAAGCAGAGGACAAACTAGACTTGTTGTTGTTGTTGTTATGTGCCATCGAGTCAAACCCGACTCATAGCGACCCCTCCTTGGGTTTCCGAGGCAGTATCACTACGGAAGTAGGATTGCCCAACCTTCCTTCCGAGGAGTGGCTGGTGGGTTTGAACCGCCAGCCGTCTGGTTAGTAGGCAAGTGTCTTAGCCACTATGCTACCAGAGCTCCTGACAAACTAGACTAGGACCTCCTAAAATTTAGATATTTATGTGTATCAAAAAAGGAGCTCTGGTGGCGTAATGCCTAAGGCATTTGACTGCTAGGCAGAAGACTGGAGGTTCAAACCCACCAACCACTCTGCAGAAAGAAGACTGGTCAATCTGCTTCTGTAAATATTTACCACCTGGGAAACCCAAAGGGGGTTGTTATGAGTTGGAATTGACTTGACGGCAGTGAGTTTGGTGTTTTCTTGGTGCATCAAAAGATTTCATCAAAAGAATAAAACCTACAGACTGGGGGAAAAATGGCAATGACATATCAGAAAAGGGACTAATCTCAAAAATTTATAGAAGACTTCAATACATCAACAACAGAAAAAAGCAACAAACTATACAATTAAAAAGTAGGCAGAGGACATGAATAAACATTTCATCATAGACAACATTCAGTTGGCCAAGAGATTCACGAAGAAAAGCGGGCAACCATTAGCCATTAGAGAATAGCAAATCAAAACAACAATGAGATACCATCTTGCTCTAGCACTAGCAGTCAAGTGCTTTAGCCACTATGCTACCAGAGAGATAGCAAATCAAAACAACAATGAGATATTATCTTATACCAACACTAAAGTTCAAAAATACAGAAAACAACAAATGTTGGTGAGAGTGTAGAGAGACTAGAATCCTCGTACACTGCTGGTGAGATTGTAAAATGGTACAACCACTGTGGAAAATGGTATGACGGTTCCTAGAAATAGAAATACCATCTAGAGAGATACACTGGAGGTACAGAAGAAAGAAAGAAAATTATGAAAAAAGAAAGAAAGAAATACTATGTAATCCAGCCACCCCACTATATACTGGATATATATTCTACAGAAATAAGAGCCATGATACAAAGAGATATATGCACACTGATGTTGATAGTAGCATTATTTATAATAGCGAAAAGATGGAAACAACTTAAGTGCCTATCAATAGAAGAATGGATAAGCAAACTATGGCATGTACATGCACACAATGAAATACTGTGCAACATTAAAGCAAAATGATGATCTGCAAAACCTCTCATAAATGTATGAACCTAGAGGACCTTAAGCTGAGTGAAATCAGTCAACCACAAAAGGACAAATATTCTTTGAGATCACTACGGCAAAAAAGTCAAGAAAAGGTTTACACACAGAAAGAAACATTCTTTGATGGTTACCCCTGATGGGGAGGGGATGGTAAATCATTAACTACAGGACAGACACAAATTAACTTGGGTGAAAGGAAAAGCAATATGCAAAAAGGAGGAGGTCAGCACAAAGTGTTCAAGGCAAAGGAGCACAAGAAATAACAAAAGTAAATTCTATTACATACTCAAGGAGCTCTGGTAGCATAGTGGCTAAAGCACTTGACTGCTAACCAGAAGGCTGGCGGTTCAAACCCACCAGCCACTCCTCGGAAGGAAGTTTGGGCAATCCTACTTCCGTAGTGATACTGCCTCAGAAACCCAAGGAGGGGTCGCTATGAGTCGGAGCCGACTCGACGGCACATAACAACAACAACAACATTACATACTCAATCCTGCATTAACTGTAATTACAATAATCTACAAGTGAATACATAGACACACAAGCTGAACAGGGGTGGGAAGGTGAATGTGACTGTGTGCATGAACATATTGGCAGGATATTTTTACGTATGTATTTACCTCAACACATAACAACAACAACAACATTTACGTATGCTGGTGGTTCAAACCCACCAGCCACTCCTTAGAAGGCAGATTGAGCAATCTACTTCCATAGAAGTACAACCTCAGAAACCAAGGAGGGATCTCTATGAATCAAATCAATTCGACGGCAGTGAGTTTGGAGTTATTTTTTTACATATGCTGCAAATATATATGTGAATGGATTATATCATATAGAAGGCAAAGTTATGAAATCTTCTTAGCCACAACCAAACACCATGAGGGAATTAGTTGTCTGGTCTGGGGGCTCAAGACCATAGTTTGGGGGGATACCAATGCTAATTGCATAACATAGTCCACAAACACAGTGCTCTACATCCTACTTTGGTGAGTAGTGAGTGAGGTTTTAAAAGCTTGTAAGTATCTATCTAAGGTGGGGAAAAAAAAAAAAAGCTCACTGCTGATGAGTTGGATCCGACTCATAGAGACCCCTCCTTGGGTTTCCAAGGCAGTATCATTACCTACAAAAGTAGATTGCTCAATCTGTCTTCCTAGGAGTGGCTGGTGAGTTTGAACCACCAGCCTTCTGCAATAGCAATTTAAGATGCAACTAAGGAGCTCTTGGGGAGCTCTGGTAGCATAGTGCCTAAGGCACTTGAGCTAACCAGAAGGCTGGCAGTTCAAACGCATCAGCCACTCCTCGGAAGGAAGTTTGGGCAATCTACTTCCGTAGTGATACTGCCTTGGCAACTCAAGGAGGGGTCGCTATGAGTCTGGTCTGACTAAACGGCACATAATAACAATAACAAGGAGCTCTTGTGGTGTAGTGGATAAGGCACTTGACTGCCAACCAGAAGGTCAGCAGTTCAAACCCACCAGCTGCTCTGTGTAAGGAAGACTGGAGGATCTACTTCCATAAAGATTTACAGCCTCGGAAACCCAATGGGGGTCACTATGAGTCAGAAACTACTCGATGGCAGTGAGTTTGGTTTTTGTTTAAGGTCCAATTATTGGTCTCTCTCCATCCACAGCAGAGAAGAAGGAAGAAAATCAAAGACACAAGAAAACAATTAGTCCAAAGGACTAAGGGACCACATGAACCTCAGCCTCCATGATTGAAAACCAGAAGAATTAGGTGGTGCCCAGCTACCATTACTAACTGCTCCCAAAATGATCACAATAAAAGGTCAGATAGAGTGAGAGAAAAATGTGGAACAAAACACAAAATAATAATAATATTTCAGCCAAATATAGGCCTATACATTGAACAATAACACCATGAAGGTATTTCCTTAGAACAATCAGTCATACAAGATCAAAAGAGCAGCATTTGCCCAGGAATAAAGCTCAGAAGGCTAGAAGGGACAAAAAAAGAAGGACGAATGGAAATGGTAAGCAGAGGGAGGAAGTGAAAGGAGTGCTACTACATGGTGGGGATTGCAATCAATGTCACAGAACAAAATGTGTGTGAACTGTTGAATGGGAAACCAATGTGCTCTGTAAACTGTTACCCAGAGCACAATTTTATTTTAAGAGCCTTCCCCTGGATCTGATCTCCTGAATTCAGATCTAGCCTCCTAAACTGGGAGGAAATAAACTTCTGTTCCTGAAAGCCAAAAAGAAAGAAAAAAGAATACAGCCAGAATGTTCCTTAGAAGCAAATGAACAAATGAGATTTCATCTCACATACTTTGGACATGTTATCAGGAGGGTTATCAGGAAGGTCGTGTCATCAGTATATTGTGGGGTTGTTAATGAGTCTTCCTACAATCCTGATGCTGCATTCTTCATATAGTCCAGGTTCTTGGATTATTTACTCAGAAACACGGTAGAACACTGACACCCACCTTTCCTAAAGATAGTAGGTATTCAGAATTCATGAGCAAAGTATTATCAGCCTTGAAAGTGCCTTTTTGTGTGTGTTTTCCTTTTTGCTTCGTATTGAGCTTAACCCTTTGGCTCCCACAAAAGCAAACTTTGACATTGACTTCAACAGGGAGAAGAAAGCCACATTTTCAATAGACAGGCAGTTTTTGTTTTTTGTCTGGCCTGTCACTGCAGGCTGGAGCCCATTGTAAACTACAAAGCTGTCCATGCACAAATTAGGACACCTACCAGGCATCACCATCTGTTTTGCTTTCTTCATTGAAATTACAACTATCTCCACCACCACAGCTGAATGGCACAGAAACAATTGTGAGCTCTTGGTGTCTTCATTGCTCAATGTTTCTGGCTTCCTATGTAGGTGGCTGTGGTAGTTAAGGTTGTGTGTCAGCTTGGCTGGGCTGTGATTTTGAGTGGCTTGACAGTTGGATGTTATTCCCCACGATGAGATTGGATGCCATGTAATCATTTCCATGGTGGAATCTGCTGTGAACAGCTAATTAGTTGAAGGAGAATTGCCTTCAGGACGTGGCCTGCTTCCAGTATGTCTCTAGCTTTTTCGCTCACTTTGAATCCTGCATTTGGCCCATCATAATCTCTAGTTCCTGGACTTGAATCAATAGTCTGCTGTGTTTACTACCGATCTTGAGATTGTTGCCTGTGCAGCCTGTAAGTCAACCATCTGCCATTTTCCCTACCAATTCTGGATTCATCAGACTCAGCAGCCAGTTGCTGTGTGAATCAGGAGAAGCCTCCAGCTGGCCCCAGTGCACCGAGAAGGCAGAGCTGAAGCCCAAGGTTGAGGGGCCTCCACCCAGCCTCTAGACCTGGCACTCTGAATTCAGACTTCTGGCCTCCTGGACTGTAAGGGAATACATTTCTGTTTGGTGAGGGAATCCACTTGTGGTATTTCTGTTGTGGCAGCACTAGAGAACTAAGACAGTGGCTCACACCTGCCACATCTCCCCCAACTCCTTGCTCCTCTGCCCCTGAGCCAGTGTCTTTGGAAATAAACACAGTCCTAGGATGGTCTAGAAGCAGTTTTGGTGATAGAAAATTCATGAATGAGAAGGATGGGCAAGGGAAAAACAGATGACTCAAAAGGAAACAATTAGACAATATTAGAGATACGTTGCTTATAAAGTGTATCTGAGCTTGACATGATTCTCTAAATTTTATGAATGAAAAAGTACTCTTTTATACTTGGAAGCCTTTTCTTTCACATGGGCAGGTGGGATCTTACTTGACTGAACAGGAAAATGCAATTTCAAGTCTAACAGATAAATAAGAGAGTAGAGCAGACGTCTTCCACCTCCAGGAGTGTTTACTTGTACTGAACTAACAGTTAGACTGGGAAGGATTTGCTCTCAGTCCTATTTGGCAGTGTACTTACTCCTTGAAATGAGGAACTTTGATTTTATGCTATGACCAAAGGTTTGGGTTTTTTAAAAAAAGTATATTGCCCTCCCTTCCTTTCCTCTCTCCTCTCCCTTCCCACCTTGCGCCCTGCAGAGGGCATACTGTTCTCAGACGAAGCAGTATAGAACACAAGCCGGTAAATGATCCATGGAAGGTATTATCTCATGTTTTGGGTCTTTTTAGAATGAATATAGATGGAAAGTGAAGTGAAACCAAAAAAGTGTAAATTGCTTAGCATCGCCTACATAAAAGAAGACTGAAGAAGTGATGCGTTTGAATTGTGATGTTGGTGAAGAATATTGAATATCCCAGGGACTGTCAGAAGAATGAATAAATCTATCTAGGAAGAAGTACAGCCAGAATGCTTCTTACAAGTGAGGATGATGAGACTTTGTCTCATGTACTTTGGACATGTTATGAGGCAGGATGGAAGTTCTGGTAACCAGAAGGCTGGCAGTTCAAACCTACCAGCCACTCTTCAGAAGGAATGGTGGGCAATCTACTTCCATAGTGATACCTCCTCGGAAACCCAAGGAGGGGTGGCTATGAGTTGGGTCCTACTCAATGGCACATAACAACAACAACAATATGATGAAGCATTAGTCCCTGGAGAAGGACGTCATGCTTGGGAAAGAAGAAAGTTGTCAAAAAAGAGGAAGCCCCTCAACAAAGTGGACTGACACAGTGGCTGTAAGCATGGGCTCAAATATAGCAATGTTTGTGAGGATGGTGCAAGACTGGGCAGTGTTTCATTCTGTTTCACACAGGGTCACTATGAGTCAAAATCGACTCAGCACCATCTAACAGCAACAAAGGTATACAGAAAACATTCTGTTGTTATCCATAAGATTTTCATAAGATAAAAAGCAATGATGTCAATTTGATAAATTGAAATTAAGCAAGCCATGGTCTTTTCAATCACCTTATATTCTGGTAAAACCTGGACAATGAAAAAGGAAGATAGAAGAATTGATGTGTTCAGCCTGTGGTGTTGGTAAGGAATATTAAATATACCATGGGCTGCTAGAAATACAAAAAAAAAAAAAAAAATCAGTCTTAGAAGAAATACAGCTAGAATGCTCCTTAGAAGCCAGTGTGGTGAGACTACAGCTTTCTTACTTTGGACTTGTCATGAGGAAAGACCAGTTGCTAGAAATGGACATCATATTTGGTAGAGGATCAGTGAAAACAAGGGAAACTTTCAGTGAAATAGACTGACACAATAGCTGCAACAACAGACTCATACACACCAAATATCACGACGATCCAGGACCGGGCAACATATCATTCTGTTATACATGGGGCTGCTATGAGTCAGAGCCAACTTGATTGCAACTAACAACAGGAACAGGAATAGAGAAGCAGAGAAGAACAATAGGACAGCAGAGGACTAGAGTGGTTATGAAATGTGATATAATGTATTTTTCCACCAATAAGTATTGCTTAGGTCTGTACTAGTGTGCTGGGCAATTTAAACTAGTAGATGCTGTTTTCATTACTGATGGCATAAGAGAAGTAATCTTGGACTCACTTTCTTCTTTCTCTCCTGGTTTGTTTTTTCTCCTAAGCCATCTCTTTGCTTAGTAATTTGAATTTTACCAAATAGTTTCTAAGACCCTTAAAGTACAAAATAAGCATAAACAACTCTTACTCAATTTTTAGAAGACTCACCAACCAATGACACTTGATTGCTAACTGAAAGTTTGAAAGCTGGAGATCACCTAGAGGTACCTTGGAAGAAAGTCCTGACAGTCTTCTTCCAAAAATCAGCCGTGAAAACCCTCTGCAACACAGTTCTACTAGGACACCAATGGATTTGCTACGAGTCAGAGGTGACTCAATGACAACTAGCTTTTCTGTTCATTCTAAAAACATTCATCAAGCTGTTCACTCCGATCTGTGCTTTTTTCTACATATATGCTATTTTATTTCAGTAAAAATAAATTAACTTACAAATTAAGTAAACATGCATGAAGTCACTTTGAGAAATCTTTGAAAGGGATGCAAGTCATTGTCAAGTAAAGTTTTCCCTTTCCCAGCCCACCCTGAAGGTTTTTATTGTTTGCTTTAACTCTCTATTCCTCCATCCTCCAGCTCCAGGTAACTACTAATAATCTTGCCTACTCTAGGTATTTCATATAAGTAGGATCATACAATATCTGGCCTTTTGTGTCTGGTTTATTTCACTCAGCATAATGTTTTCAAGGTTCATCCATGTCATAGCATGTATCAAAACTTTTTTTTTTCTTTACTACTGAATAATATTCCATTGTATGTATATATTACATTTTGTTCATTCATTCATCTGTTGATAGACAACTGGGTTGTTTTCATCTTTTGGCAATTGAAAAGCACCATTTTTAAATGTAGTTTTTACACAAATAATATGTGCATGTGAAGGAGCTCTGGTAGCATAGTGCCGAAGGCACTTGACTGCTAACCAGAAGGCTGGCGGTTCAAATCCACCAGCCACTCCTCGGAAGGAAGGTTGGGCAATCTACTTCCGTAGTGATACTGCCTCAGAAACCCAAGGAGGGGTCGCTATGAGTCAGGTCCGACTCCACGGCACATAACAACAACAACAACAACATGTGCATGTGACAGTAAGTTGAACAGAGTCATTCTTGATGACCTCAACAGTCTTTACCTCATTCCTTCCCACTCTCAGTTCTAATCATTAAAAAATTAATAATCTGTTTTTAGTACTTCCGGTGGTTTCATTCACATCATTGTATTTTATGTTTGTTTCTCAATTTCTTAACTTAACTTTAGTCTATCTATAACTCCTATAAGAAATATGGTGATTTAATCCAATTGAAAAAGGGGCAGAAGATAGGAATAGACCCTTCACCAAAGAGGATATTCAGGCAACCAACAAACACATGAAGAAATGTTCATGATCATTAGCCATTAGAGAGATGCAAATCAAAACAACAATGAGATACCATCTTGCTTGAGCACTAGTAGCAAAGTTCAATGAAACAAATGCTAACAAGGATGTGGAGAAATTGGGACTTTCATACACTGCTGGTGGCACTGTAAAATGATACAACCACTGTGGAAAGCAGTATGGTGATTCCTTAAAAAGTTGGAATTAGAAATATCATTCCATTACTAGGTATATATCCTAAAGAAGTGAGAGTCAGGATAAGAACAGATATATGTACACCCATGTTCATCGCAGCACTATTTACAATAGCCAAAAGATGGAAACAACCCAGGTGTCCATCAGCTGAGGAATGGATAACCAAACTATGGTACATACACACAATGGAATACTATGCAACCCTAAAGAATAACATAGAATCTGCCAAACACCACATAATGTGGATCAACTTGGAGGATATTTAAAAAAAAAAAAAAAAAAACTCACTACTGTCGAGTCAGATCTGACTCATAGCATAGCAACCCCTCCTAGGGTTTCCGAGGTGATATCACTATGGAAGTAGATTGTTCAATCTTCCTTCTGAGGAGTGGCTGGTGGCTTTGAACCACTAGCCTTCTGGTTAGCAGTCAGATGCCTTAAGCACTATACCACCAGAGCTCCCTGGAGGACATTATGCTCAGTGAAATAATTCAATCACAGATGGACAAATATTGTATTAGTCTGTTATGGTAAAAAGTCAAGGAAAGGTTTAATATGGAAGGAGGTTTTCTTTGTGGTTTACCAGGAGTGGGAATGGAGGGGAGGGAATACTGTTAGATAGGTAGAGACAAGTATTGATTTGGGTGAAGAGAAGGGCAATGTACCAAACATGAGTGATCAACATGGTGGCATTGAGGAAGAGGAAGACAGAGAAAGGTGCGTGGGAGGTACAGACAACAAAGATGAACCCTTTTGCACAGATAGTACTGCATTGTCAGTGAAAGCAAACATCGATCTATGGGTGGATAGATGGGTGGACAGGCTGAACTGTTACATGTGTCTATGCAGGGGGAAGTGTGCCCGTGACCTTGTATAGGGTTAGCAGGCATTGTTTCTACAAGTATTTGTAAAGTGCAATTCTCACCAGGAGTTGAACCCATGGTCTCCTACATGGAAGGTGAAAATTCTACCACTGAGCCACCATTGCATTTGATGGTTAGATAATAATTATTCGATCTCTTACTGATTATCTTTGTAACCATAAATATTTCAATATTATTATAATAATAAGCAATATACTTGAAACTTTAGTTTTCCTTGGGTTTGACTTCATTTTTTCTTCCCCCTTCCAGCTTTCCACTTTCTGTGAGTTACATTCTTACCATTACATCACTTAGATGCTATCCTAAACCTCAATGAGTCCTTTGTGCTTTGTCTAGCTGAAACTAGCTCTAAAAGTTGAAATCCAAACTTCACTGACTGTATAACGACTCTGTTACTATTGGTTACTGCCAACAGGATGTATTTTTCTCCAACTTCAACTACTTTAGCAAGCACCACCTTACAGAGGTGCCTATTTGATTGAGAGATATAATCAAAACAGGGTATATTAGATAGCATCCCACACATTTCCGCTGCCTAAGAGGTTTAGGATCTAACCTCCTGAACCTTGATGCTTCAATCATTTCATTTGAATGAAGTAACACCATTCTATCTTTGAAACCAGTTGTTTCTTAGCAGGTTTCTTTTCTTTTCTTTTTGACGCGTTGAACAAAGATTTGGACTACAAATGCATGGAATCGTGACACTCAAACATTCCCACTTTGATTGTTAATGGTTTGAAAGTGTAATAATTGACAATTGATGGTGTCGTTTGAACAATTTTCTAGTTTTCTGACCCAAATACACCTCTTTACAGTAATGGAGATCTAAATGTGATTGGGGCCAACAGCAATAATATTGCTTTCTGAAATATAAGCAAGAAAATTTCCATTGCCACCAAACATTTCTTGATAATTTATATAAAACAACCCTCATGTATTATTCAAAAGTTGAAGTAAGTATAGTCATATGGCAGAAGTAAGTTTAAAATAGCTACTTAGATGGCCAAAAAGGAGCTCTGGCAGTGCAGTGGTTAAGGCATTTGGCTGCTAACCAAAAGGTCAGCAGTTTGAGTCCACTAGGCTCCAGGGAAGAAAGATGAGGCAGTCTGCTTCCATAAAGATCTACAGCCCTGGAAACCCTATGGGACAGTTCTACTCTGTTGTATAGGGTCAGTGTGGGTCAGAATTGACTTGATGGCTGTGGTAAGATGACCAACTGTCCCAGTTTGCCAGAATTTTCCAGTTTGATCACTGAAAGTCCCATATCCCAAGAAACCTCTCAGTCCCAGACAAACTTGGACAATTTGTCACCCTACATGTGGTGATAATGATGATAGTAATAAAACTTGTGCTTATTATGGACCAGGCACTATACTAAATGATTTAGATAGTTTTGAATTTAATTTTCACAATAACCATACAAAGTAAGTTTTATTATTCCCATTTTAGACACGGGAAAACTAGGAATTGACACAGTTAAATAACTTCCCTAAGGTCACACAACCAGCAAGTGCCTGAGCTAAGATGTAAACTCAGGTTACCTGACTCCATATTTTCCTCTGCTTATTTCAAAACAAATTTTATCACATTTGGAGAAAGGTTGCCATATAAAACACAGTAGGCTCAGTTAAATTTTAGTTTCAGATAAACAACTAATAATTTTTTAGTGTATGTTTCAATATTGTATAGGACATATTTGTACTAAAAATTAATTAGTTGTTTATCTGAAATTCATATTTAACTGGACATCTTATTTTTTATTTGCTAAATCTGTCAAGGGAGCTATGGTGGCATAGTGCCTAAGACATTTGACTGCTAACCAGAAGGCTGACAGTTCAAACCCATCAGCTACTCCTCAGAAGGAAAGTTGGGCAATCTACTTCCATAGTGATACCGCCGCAGAAACCCAAGGAGGAGTAGCGATGAGTCAGATCTGACTCCACGGTGGTGAGTTTGGTTTTTGGTATTAAATCTGGCAAGCTTGAATTGGAGCAATCACCTTCTTCTAATAAAAATAGATTTTTAATTGATGTTTTCTGTGACTAAATGTACTCATGGACTGGTGAGATCTAGAAAACTCAAGATTCAAATGAAAAGAATTCAAATAGATTACAACAGAAATCCATTTCTATGCTACTTTATTTGAGAAATATGGCTAATCTCTTCCAAGCCTTTTTCTGGAATAGCTTCCTAATTATGACATATCTGGAGATGGAAGTCAAATGGGCACAGGGGACAATTACACATTCATTCATTCATTCTCTAGCCTACTGTGTACCTACTATGTGCCAGGCACCATTCTGGGTATTGGGTTAAAGCCAAACAAAATAAAGTCCTGATCTCTTGGAGCTTACATACTCTAGGGAGGACTTGGGCAATAAATAGGTAAACTGGCAAATAATATAACTTTTGGTAGTGGTAAAACCTGTGTAAAAGAATAAAACAATGTAAGGGGGCTAAATGAAGAGGGGCTGCTATTTGAGATAGGTAGTCAGGCATGGCATCTGATAAGGAAATAAATCCTCAATGAAATAAGGGGCCAAAGCCATGTATGCATCTGGGGGAAAGATTCTTGGCAGAAGGCATGGCAAGTGCAAAGGCCCAGAGATGAGAATATACTTGGTGTGTTGGAAGTATCGTAAACAGGCTAGAGACCATTGGAGAGTGAACAGCAACATATGCAGCAAGAAGGCGTGGAGGATTGATCACTTAGGGCCACCTGGCCTCTGTAAGAACCTTGGGTTTTATTGTAAGTATCACGGGAAACCATTGGAGTATTGAGAGCAGGGCTATACATGATCAAATTTGTGCTTCGAAGGCTCACTCCAGGTGCCATGGAAACAGACTATTTTGCAGAAGTCAAGGAGAGAGATGCTAACGGCTTGAGTTAAGAAGGATGCAGTAGAGAAGATGACTGTTGCATTTAGGTTATATTCAGATGATGGTGCTTACCACAAATGATTCAAGCGAATCTCCAAGATTAAGGAACACCATTGCTTTAAATTATTATTAGTGATTTAGACTATTAGTGCAGTGCTTCTCAACCTTAGCTGCACTTTGTAAGCACCTCAGGTACTTTAAAAAATACAGATGCCTAGATTCTGGCTATAGAGATTCTAGGAGTGCAGCCTAAGCATGGAGCTTTTAAAAACCTCTTTGAGTGATGCTAATGTGCAGCCAATTTGAGAATCATTGACCTAGAAAATAGTGACCTGACTTGTGAGTGTCATCTCCCTCCCCTAGGACAACTCTGAGGCATTGGTGGTTCCATGGTAGAATTCTCACCTTCCCTGTGGGAGACCCAGGTTTAGGTCCCAAAGAACCACAAACAAAGCTGTTACCCATCTGTCCATTGTGGATTGCAGGTTGCTATGATGCTTAACGGGAGCTCTGGTAGCATAATGGCTAAGTCACTTGCCTGCTAACCAGACGGCTGGCGGTTCAAACCCACCAGCCACTCCTCGGAAGGAAGGTTGGGCAATCCTACTTCCGTAGTGATACTGCCTCGAAAACCCAAGGAGGGGTCGCTACGAGTCGGGGCCGACTCGACGGCACATAACAACAACAACAACAACATGATGCTTAACAGATTTCAGCAAAGTTTCCAGACTAAGATGAACTAGGAAGAAAGGCCTGGCACTCTACTTCTAAAAATTAGCCAAGGAAAACCCTGTGGATCCCAATGTTTCAGTCTCCAACAAATCATGGGGCTGGCACAGGACCTGGCAGCATTTTGTTCTGTTGTGTATGGGGTCCCCATGAGTTTAAGCCAACTCAATGGCAGCTAAGAACAACAACAAGTCACCTTTACTTGCAGGAGACATCAGGGCCTTGGAGATTGCAGGATAAGTTGAAAGGTGACCACACAGTGATTCTGTTTGTTGCCTTCCAGAGGAGACATATGGCAACCATTCTTCTAGGCCCTCAGGAGCAGCACTAACGTCCCCTTTCCATTGATGGGAAAACTCAAGCAAAAATCAAAGCAATAATCAATGTCACTTAGTGAATTAGTGATGGAGACAGGAACAGAATCCAGACTTTCTAACTCGAGGATCCTCTGCTTTTAAGTCTAACTAGTTCTTTTTATTTTAATCCAACTGTGCCGAGTTAATAAGGATTTGACAAGATCCAGCCCTGTGTTTTGTAGAGTTTAACATATTTTATATTTACCTCAGCTATTTGTTGTCTGTTTAATAAGTTTGTTTGTCTTCCCAGATGCACATTATTTGGCAGTGTGTAATCACATACAATTGTTTACATCATTTACCATTTGCTTTCAAGTCTTGCCAAGAAGAACTTGGTGTAAACTAGCTGTCTGCAGCAGTCACACTAAGTTAAGCCTTTAAAAGGATCTAATTGAGCCTTTATAAATAAACAAAATGATATGGAAAATAACTTTGTATAAATTTACTATGCTGCTGGCCGGCTGGTAAATATGCCGATCTTCTTTTGTATGAACCAGATAGAATTAAATCTTACTCAAGACTGTATGAGAGCTTAAAATCAAAGGCACTTGGTGTGTGTAAATAGAGCAGTCTGAAAGAGGAGCCTTAATTCCATTTTTCTTTCTTTCCCTCAATTCAAAAGCCTTAATTCCATTTTAAAGTCTTGACATAAGTCTATAATCCATGTTGCCTTTTCTAATGGCACTTCCTATACCCTTGATGTTGACCTAACCTTGATGCTGACCTAACCATATACCCTAAAGAAGACATTCTTTTTCCTCTGAGGTCTGGCAGGCACAGAATATCACAAACCATTTTCAAAGGGTCTCCACTGTGGTGAAACAGATGCAAGATGTGATAGCTTACACCTGAAGGGTCTATATGCACAGCATTATTGATAAATCTTTAAAATGGACCCCCAGAAACAGACATGATTGAGAAAACAATTTTTATGGCGGGTTACCTGAAAAACATGTGCTCTGACCATCCTGTAATAAACCGAAGAGTACATACTCTTGCAATTATGTACCTTTAACCAATCATGTAATCCCATATATATGTTATCCAACTACCCCTGCTGTCCCTGCTCTTAGATATCCCACCTTTGACTCCCCTGAACATCTTTCAGCCACTATAATTTTGTAACTTTTATGTCCTGCTTCAATTGTACAAAAATGTTTTCTTCCTCATTGCCCTGCAGAGAGGCCCTCTTCACTCTGTGAATCTGGACATCTTCCCATTCTGAACCATATCTATCCTTCAATAAACCTCTTTTGTTTTCACTTGAACCAGACTCTGTGATTTTGCTCTACAACATGACAATGCAGTCCATGTAATGATTATAGAGAGCTATTTTTGTGCTCTTAAGCATGCCAACAATCATGAAGATGGAGCAGGACCAGACAACATTTCCTTCTGTTATACACAAGGTCACTATGAATCCAAGTCAACTCCACAGCAACTAACGACAACAATACATTTACATTTTAATTTACAGCCCCATGCAATTCGCTTTGCACATACCACACACAGAGGAAAAATCTTTTCAGTGATGATAATTTTCAATCATGTTGTTAGCAAATCTTCATCCTGGATTTTCTTTTCAGAGAAAATGGTTAATGAAACAAATTTCATAATAGAAAGGCCAATGAGTAAGGTATAATAACCTGGGAACTGGAAATGATTGCTTTTTAAGCTAATAAAAGAGATGAACAAAAATTCATCAAAAACTGTATTGATATATGAAAGAAACTAGAGCCTAAGGGAACAGCATCTTTTCAGAAATGTTCAGCACAATTCCTCATTGTAAAATAATTCAATGCTTACCTCTTTTTTCTGATTGAGTAAGTTGTACGGATTCTGTGGCATCATCTTTTTTTTTTCTACTTCTTTTTTTTTTTTTTAATTGTGCTTTGGGTGACGATTTACAGAGCAAATTCACTTTCCATACAGCAGTTCACATACACTTTGTCTCATGACATTGACCACAGTTTACCACTTCCTCCCCATAGTTACCTCTTCCCTGTGTCCATCCCTCCATGTACTCCTGCCCCCCCGAGCTGTCTCCCTGTGCATAAGCAGCCCTTCTTTCTCCCATGATTGTTCTCTCCAAGGAGTGTATCTACCTGAGGTAAATGTTCAACTCATATGCCTGTCTTTTGTTTGGTTAGAAACCACAAGTGTGGGTTCAATTCCAGACCTAAAGGGCAGCTAGGGGCCATAGTCTCAGAAGTTCCACCAGGCTCTATCAGGCCAGCAAACCTGGTCCCCTCCCCCTTTTTTCTTTTCTCCAAATGACTTTTGAGTTTTGCTGTGGCATCATCTTCACGTATGAAAAAAAGCCATTTGTCACAAGGCAGGAGTTTTATGACTAGCTGACATTTAATATTAATAATCACTTGGGTAAAAGTAAATTTTGTATTCATTTCTTCAAAAAAATGTTAATTGAAGATGCATCATGCATCAGGATTTGCAAAGAAATGGAAGGCATAGTCTTGGCCCTTGAAGAGTGAATTACTTAGGAGATTTTGTCTTCTTTATGCTTTACTTCATGCTGATTACACATGTGAAAAGCCCTTCACTGCCTACCTCAGAATAGTCACACATCCTTTAAAACTCTTTTCAATTGTTAATTCTACTTCAGTACCCTTTTTTGTGCCTAATTCCTTCTGCTTTGAATTACATGTGTTGTTAGATGCCATGGAGTTGACTCCAAATCATGCCAAATTTGCATACAACAGAAAGAAACATGGCCTCATCCTGCATCATCCTCATCATCTGTCTTAGTTACATAGAGCTGCTCTAACAGAAATACAAATGGACATCTTTAACAAGCAGAAATCTTTTTGTTCAAAGTTTAGGAGGAGAGAAGTCCAGACACTGGCTCCAGGGGAAGGCTTTCTCTCTCTGTCAGCTCTGGGGGAAGGTTCTTGTCTCTCCATTTGTTTCAGTTCCTTGGAGATCTTCATGTGGCTTGGCATCAATCTTCCCCCATCTCTGCTTGCTCACTTGCTTGTTTATTCTCTTTTATAACCCAAAAGAGATTGACTCAAGACACACGCTAAACTGCTCTTGCCTTGTTAGCATAACAAAAACAACTATTCCCAAATGGAATTATAACCACACACATAGAGGTTAGGATTTACATCACATATTTTTTGGGTATAAAATTCAATCCATAACACATAGACATACTTGAATCTGTCATTGTAGCTATTGTGCCAGTCTACCTCACAGAATGTCTCCCTCTTCCTCATTGAACTTCTACTTCACCAAACATGATGTCCTCCTGTAAAATGGTGCCATCATATTTCATCTAACTTTACAAGGAAGAGAGAGAATCACCATTAGCATCAGCCCAAGGCTGATTCCTATGAGGTGGAGGTCAGACATACCTCCACCCTACAACATTTTCACCAATTTTGACACCAGCCATCCCTCCCATGGCACTCTCTACTTCTGTGTTGGATAATTTATTGCAATGGCCACACAGAATTCACAGACCATACTCATGATATGGGGTTTATTAGGGAACTTGGAATTAGGTTACTTGAAATCCTGACCAATCTGAAGTAACAGGAACAACTCAGGATACAGTTCTTCATTCAGGACACAACTTCTCAGGCGTGATCTCTGCTGCTGGGCCCTGCTCAGGCTTGTCCTCTGCCCTGCTCAGGCAAGTGTTACAGTTCTTTAGCCTGCCCATAAGTGCCTGGAGGCACCCCACTCCACCAGGAAGCCTCCTGCGCAAAGGCACTCAGCTTTCTTGCACCATGGGTCTGCAAACCCACTGCAGCAGTTTGTCACTGCTATATTGTGCTGCTGCCACCTCCAGTGTTACAACTCTCCAGTGTAACAACTTTCTGTCTCCTGTGTCTAGGATATTCTCAGTGCAGGGACTTTGAGTCCAAAGGACTTACTCTGCATCTGGTTCTTCTTCTAATGAGGTCTCTGCCCTCTTTAACTTGTGGGATTGGCTCTTTTTAAGCCTAGCAGGGTAGCAAAACTGACCAATCCCCTTGGTGGGCCACAGGAAGCTTATTTGCATAGTATCACTTTGTGGGAGCTATAAGGTCATAGGCAGAAAGGCCACATAAAAAGAGAAAACTGAAGGAGGATGCAAGATGGTGGACTAGACAGATACACTATCCAGATCCTCTACAACACAGACTTGAGAAACCAAGTGTAATGGATATGGATGGCAATCCTGGAACCCAGAGCTTCAAAGGAAAGGATAAAGAAATAGATCAAATACTGATGAAAGGAAGAGATGGAATGAAACAGTGAACCAGGCACAGTCTACTGCCACCCAGCACAGCATGGACATTTTGAATTACTGCAAGCAGCATTTCTATCAGGAACAGGAAGCAGATAACCAGCTCCACTTGCCCAGGACTACACTGGCACCCACAATGATGATTGGGTAACCAGAGAAGTGTGATCTCCCCGCTTACCTTGTGTAGCCTCCCAGTGATCAGAACGACCACTCCCTCCACCCCACCCACCCATTGGCCAGACAACCCCCCACTACCAGTACTATGCTGCTTTTCTATTTCTTCTCTCTATCTTTCTGCTTAGTTATTCCTTCTCCCACCTTTTCTCTTCTTTTTACACTTTCCTTATTTTTTCTTCCTCTTCCCTTACCCTTTTACCATTTTTTTTGGATCTGGAAACATAGGGGCCCCTCACCTCACCACCCACATGGTTAGCAGCACCTGCCTTCACCTTCCCCTAGGGGGAGGTGTGTACTCCCATGCAGCCGTGTGTGGTGGCTGGAACTTTTGGCAGGACTGCGCTGCTTTTTTTCTTTCTTTATCTTTTTCTTTTTCATTGTTCTTAATCTTCCAGCTTCTCTCACTTATTTTCCCCTTCTTTCTTTCCTCTTTTTCTTCCTATTAATCCTCTTCTTTTTTCGATCCTGCCCCACCCCACACAGTCAATAGTGCCCACCCCCACCCTTCTATGGAAAATGGTGCAATTTCCCTGAAGTGAGTTCTACATTTCCGCTGCAGCTGTGTTTGGTAGCTAACACTTGCAGCATTTCTGTCTCTCTCTCTTACCTCCTCCCCACATCTTTTTCTTTTTCCCTTTCTTCTCAGTTCTTCCTCACCCTCATTGTGCTTTTCTTTTTCTTCCTCTTACTATTGCCTTTTGTTGCTGCTGTTGTTTGATCCAGCTGAGCATACCCCTTGCCCTCACCACCTTTGAATTGAGAAGCACCCTCCCCTCTATATTTGGTGATGCACACTCCCGTGGAATGAATGAGTGCCACATTTCCACTGCAGCCATGTTTGGTGGCTAACACCTGTGCCACTACTGTGCTGCATTTGTTTTTGTCTCTTTGTTTTTCTTCTTTTTTCCTCTTGTTCTTTCTTTTTATGTTTTCCCTTCTCTCCCCCCTCTTTTTTTTTCTTTCTACCTTTCCTCAGCAGTCAGGAGCCAGAGAACCTACCAAGCCATACTCACCACATCTGCCACCCCAACCATTAGGTGAGTAACACCACCAGCCCAGCATCACTGGATAGATGAAAGACAGTGGCCAACACCCTGCCTTCAGCTGCTCTACATGACCAGTAATTACAGATTCACACCCAAACTTCTACCTGCTACCAAATCCACTCAGACACAGGTGATGAATACTCCAGTGCTGCCAAACTAGTGACCAGAATAACATATGTGCCCTGTTGCCCAGATATATTAAAACAAAACAAAAAATCAGGGTGAAGAAAACCAACATACAATCAATAAATTAATACAATAACATTACAATGTCTTGGAGACAATTGTTGTTGTTGTT
>NW_006921592.1:25113774-25121967 GCF_000298275.1 Orycteropus afer afer
TGCTCCAGGGAAGAAATATGGGGGCAACGTACTTCTGTGAAAATTTACCACCTCAGAAACCCAGTGGCGGTGAGTATGTTTTTTTTGTTGGAAGGTCAATTGGCATAACACAGCCACAAAGACAGTGTTCTACATCCTACTTTGGTGAGTAGCAACTGGGGTCTTAAAAGCTTGAGTGGCCAACAAAGGTGCAACTATTGGTCTCTCCCCATCAGAAACAAAGAAGAGTAAAAAAAATCCAAGACACAATGCAAAAATGGCACGGAGGCCACATGTTCTGACCTCCTCTAATCCCACAAGAGGAAGGCAGAATCACTATCAATAGCCCAAGGCCTATTACTGCAAGGCCAGGCATGCTACCTCTCTCCAGCCCTTTCACCAACTGTCCCTCCCAAAGCACCCACCACCTCTCTCCTGAGTTTGACAATTCGCTGCAGTGGCCACACAGAACTCACAGATTACAAGGTTTATTAGGGAAGCACCAGGCTACAATTCAAGTTCAGGAAGAACGCTCAGTCTCTCTTCCAGCCCACTGTCTCTCAGCCAAGTCTCTCACAGTCTCTCCCCCAGCAGTGCATGTCCCTTGGTGTCTTACTCAGCAATGCCTGTCTCTTGCATCTCTTTCCCAGCAGCACATGTCTCTTTCAGAAGCACATCTTCCTCAACAAGCACTCAGAGAGAGTTCTGCCTCTAGAAGGCCTCCTTTTGAGCCCGGCAGGGTGGTCAAACTAGCCAATCATAGCATCAGAACTCTAAGCACTTGAGAGAGAGTGGAAACCTCCCAGAACATTGTTTTGTGCCACTCCCAACAGAAATACTCCAGGTGGACAACTTCAGCAATCAGGAGCTCCTCAGTTGCTCATAGAACATCCCACCTTGGAGTTTACAAAGACTTATGGGTAGAAAAGCCACACTAAGTAATTTACTACACCACACACAAGGAAAAAATTAGTCCAAAGGACTCCTAGCCTCTATGACTCTGAGAACAAAAGAATTAGATGGTAGCAAGCTACCACTGCTGACTCCTCTGAAAGAGATCACAGTAGCAGGTTCCAGACAGAGTGGGAGAAAATTGTAGAAAAAGCTCAAATAATAAAAAAAAAAAAGACCAGGCTTACCGGTCTGATGGAGATTGGTAGATTCCCTGAGACTATGGTCCTTAGATATCCTTCAGTCCTAGAGATGAACTCCATGGTTCAACTTTCAGCCAGGTGATTGGCAGGGTTATAATAATAATACCAGGGAGGTATGCACTTAGAACAACCAACAATAAAAGATAAAAAGGGCAACATTTACCCAGGGATGAAAGTCAGAAGACAGGAAAGAAGGACAAAGGGAAATGGTAAACATAGGGAAGACACAGGGTAAACATAGGAAGTGGGAAGAGTGCTATTATACTGTGGGGATTGCAGTGAATGTCACAAAACAAATGTGTATGAATTGTTGACTGGAAAACCAATTTGCTCTATAAACTTTCACACAAATCACGATTTTAAAAAAGAAGAGGAAGAAACTCATTGCCCTGAATCTCCTTTAGAGATTGTTCCCTACTGATGATGTCTAAAGCAAACAAGTTAGACAATACTCTATTGTGGTCCATAGATTTTCACTGATTTAAATTTGCAGAATTTTAGGCCAGGCCTTAAAACAGTTAGAGTGAAATTATTTGATAAATCCAACTCAGTGGCATTGGATTTGGTTTGAGGTTTGACTTATGACAGACACATAGCACTGTAGCAAGCAAGGAGAAAATATACCACAATACCAGGATCTCACCCCAGACAAATTCTGAGATCAATATCGATCACCTTTGTCAAGGACAGATAAATGAAAAATCTCCCATCCCTCGCCTCCCATTAGGTTCTATTCCAGCAATTTTCATGAATGCTACATTTAGTGGGTACGATTGTTAGATAAAATACAGGATGTCCAGTTAAATTTGGATTTCAGATAAGCAACAATTTTTTTTTAGTGTGTCTCAAATATTGCATGGGACATAATTATTTTTATTTGCTAAGTCTGGTGACCCTATTTTTGTATCTATGTGGTATTTACAATTCCAACAGTATGGTTAGTTGATTAATTAATTAAAGGACTATTTTCCATGTTTGCTTGGTTTAATCATCTTGAAAAGCCTCATTCAGCTTTGCCCTGAACAAAAGAACAAAAGGCTCAACTTCACCAATGAAAAAACACTGAATTCTTTATAGAATACCTATATTTTCAAATGTAATTATTTTTTATTTTAAGCAATATGACATACACATTGTTAAAATAAAATCAAATTATACCAAAAGGCTAATAATGGAAGAAATTTGGTTTTTATTATACCTTCTCCTAAACCTAGAGCCAAGTGTGAAGTAATATGTAGAGGCAACCACCCCAATAATTACCCTCAAATCACTAAAAATAATTCTATACTATTATTTCATGGTTTGTCAATTGTTGGTATTACTTATTGAATTCCTTCATGATAGATGGATATTTAGTGTCTTTTCCAATGTTTTCATTCTCCCTTTCTAGTGTTTTACTACTTCTATTTAAAACAATAATCAATTATTTTGTATATCAATGCTCATTGCAGCACTATTCAAATAGCCAAAAGATGGGGAAAAAAGCCCAAGCATCTATCAATTTGTGAATAGATAAACAAAATGTGATAAGTAATACAATGAAATATTGTTCATCTATAAAAGCAATGAAATTCTGCTATGTGCTACAATATGGATGAGTGTTGACAACATGGTGAGTGAAATAAGTCAGCCACAATAAAACAAGGATTGTATGATCCCACTTATATTAAATATATAGAGTAGGCAAATGCATACAGAAAGAACCTTTAAGTGGTTGCCAGAGCTGGGGGGGGGTGAGCGCTGGTGGTATAGTGCCTAAGGCATCTGACTGTTAACCAGAAGGCTGGAGGTGCAAACCCACCAGCCACTCCTTGAAAGGAAGGTGGGCAATCTACTTCCATAGTGATACCGCCTTGGAAACCCAAAGAGGGGTCACTATGAGTTGGATCCGACTCCGTGGCAGTGAGTGAGGAGCTAGGGAAGATAAGGTAGTTAATGTCACGGAATTGTACTTTTGAAAATAGTTAAAATGGCAAACTTTCTGTTCTACATATTTCATCACCATAACACTGTAAAAAAAATTTTAAGCTAAATAAAAGTAATCAAGGGTTTGCATCACAGTGGTAATATATACACTCACTGCAGAGTCAAGTAATGTATTGTGATTATATTTCCTCTCCTTTATTCACTTTTTAGAATTAAGAATTTCTTTGTTTTTTTCACTTGCATAAAATTTGCTATTCACATACCCTTAATTATTTCCATATGTTCAATTACACTGAAAAAGTATGGTCCCACAGACCAATGATATCAACATCACCAGGGAACTTGTTAGAAATTCTAGGAAAATTGGAGTTCTGGTGGCTCAGTGCCTAAGACATTTGACTGCTAACCAGAACATTGGTGGGTCTAACCTATCAGCCACTCCTTGAAAGGAAGATATACCATAAAGATTTACCACCTCGGGAAACCAATGGGGGTCGCTATGTGTCAGAATCGAATCAATGGCAGTGAGTTTGGTTTCCTTTTTTGTTTATGTGTGACAAAAATTAAATTTTGATACATACCTCACATTATATACAAGAATTAACTTGAAACATATCATAGACTTAAATGTAAAACCTAATATCATAAAGCTTTTAGAAGAAGACATAGATGAAATCTTTGTGACCATGAGTTAGACAAGGATTTTTTACATACAACTTGTAAAAATGGTTGAATAGTAATAATAGCATCAGAACCTGTCTTACTTCAGGGAGTAATGCAAATCATGA
Source organism: Orycteropus afer afer (assembly GCF_000298275.1). Lineage (NCBI taxonomy): Eukaryota > Metazoa > Chordata > Mammalia > Tubulidentata > Orycteropodidae > Orycteropus > Orycteropus afer. The sequence goes on from NW_006921592.1 coordinate 25,117,622, forward strand.
TCAGCCCAAGGCTAATCTCTATGAGGTGGAGTCTGTCTCTCATTGGTGCACCTCCCAATTGAACTCTCTTTTTCTCCTTGAATTCATGTGAACTATTGGCTGTGCCACTCCAAGTCTGGACCTTGACATTTTTGGGTTACAAGTATTATTGGCCATTGTTGTTGTTGATGTTATGTGCCATGGAGTTGGGCCCAATTCATAGAGACCCCTCCTTGGGTTTCCAAGGCATATCACTACAGAAGTAGATCACCAAACCTTCCTTCCGAGGAGTGGCTGGTGCGTTTGAACTGCCAACCTTCTGGTCAGCAGTCAAGTGCCTCAGGCACTGTGCTACCAGAGCTCCTATCATTGGTCATTAGGAATATGCAAATTAAAATAACTATATGATATCACACTTATTAGAATGGCTAAAATTAAAAAGATCGACCATAACAAATGTTAATAAGAATGGAAGAACTGGAATTTTTGGACACTGTTTATGAGCATTTAAAAAGGTAGAGCTACTTTGGAAAACAGTATGGCAGTTTCTTAAAAAGTTAAATTCCACTCCTAGGTATTTACCTAATGGAAATAAAAACATATGTCTACACAAAGATTTGTGTATAAATGCTCATAGCAATGTTATTTTCAAAAGTCCAAAACTGGGGGAATCTAGATGTCCATCAATAGGTAGATGAATAAACTGATTAGGATATATCCATACACTGGAATAATAAGTGGCAATGAAAAGAAATTGTAACCCAGTCCATGCCCCCACACCTCCCACACCTCTTGCAATTGTAACTTTTTACTGACACTGAAATTTTCTTTGGGTTGTTTTTCACAATTCAGCAGTTGCAAACAGCAGGCAGCAAATATACACCAGTTCCTACCAGATTTGGCCCACAGAGCAAGCACAGAAGACTGCAGCCTTGTCCTGAGATGTCCGAGTGACATTTTCCCCAGTGAAAACTCCCCCACAGATCACGCCGAGGCCACCATTTTTAGAACATACAAAGGATGACTGCTGCCAGCACACTTGCACCACTCAAAAAAAATACGTATGCAGTAGATCTCCTAGAATTTAAATGAATATGTATCATTTCCCTGTTCAAACTCTATAAAGCTATAACTCACACTTACCACAGGGAGCCAGATCTGAAGGAGATTTCCCCTGGCTCCTTACCTAGAGCTATGCAAATAAAGCTATTCTCTTATTCTCAAAGGCTGGGGATTTAGAGACTAGATTTTTGTAGGCCAGACGACGACCATCCTTGGGGTCTCCCCTACTATAAAATGAACTGTTTATACATACTACAATATGAATGCATCTCAATTATGTTGTGAAAGAAACCAGACGAAAAAAAGTACATGTTGTATGATATCATTTGTATAAAGTTCTAGAAAATGTACACTACAATGACAGAAAACAAATCAGTGGTTGCCTGGGGAAGGAGAATGGTGTAAGAGATGGATTACAATAAGGGGAAGAAAAACGTTTTTTTGATGATGGTAGGATGTCACAAGTGCTATTATTAGTTACCACTGAGTCAGCTCCAACTACAGTGACTTCACATACAACAGAACTAAACATTGTCCAGTCCTGTGCCATCTTTAGGATCACTGGTATGCTCAGATCCACTCTTGTAGCCACTGAATTTGAGGGTCTTCCTACCTAGGAGGCTCATCTTCCAGCACTATATCAAACAATATTCATTGCACTTCATAAGGTTTTCATTGGCTGATTTTTAGAAGTAGATCACCAGGCCTTACTTCCTGGTCTTAGTCTGGAAGCTCCACTGAAACCTGTCCACTCTGGGTTACCCTGCTTAAAAAAAAAAAAAAAAAGAAAACTCACTGCCATCCCGTTGATTCCAACTCATAGCGACCCCCTTCAGGTTTCCGAGGTGGTAAATCTTTACGGAAGTAAATTGCCCAATCTTCCTTCCTTGGGGTGGCTGGTGGGGTTGAACCACTAACCTTCTGGTTAGCAGTCAAATGCCTTAGGCACTGAACCACCAGAGCTCCTTGGTTACCCTGCTAGTATGTAAAATACCAATGACACAACTTCCAGCATTATAGTGACATGCAAGCCACCTTTTCACAAACGGACAGATAAGTATACACAATTTCAAAATACATCAACTTTTACTCTTTTGTATTTTAATAATTCTGCTCTTCATGGTATATCATTTATACATTAATAACACTGTTAAAAACTAAATGGAGTGAAACCTATGAGAGACGGAACTCAATGGGGCTGCCTTATTTTTCTGAGTCTCGCAGGTTTCCCACCTCTGACAAAGTGCAGTCACTACTTTTCTATCCCTCTCTATTTAATAGAAAATATTTGAGTTTTCTGTCTTTGACAGGTTTTCACTTTAATGGTCTGGCTTTTGCAGGTTTTACTGTAGTAACTCATAATCATGAAGTCACACGGGTAGAGAGGAAAGAAAGGATACTCTTCTTATGCAACTTCATGATGAAGGTCTGTTTGTAACTATCAGAGACATGATGGTATTGTCAAAAGAATCAAGTATTGTTTAAAAGTTTATGGAAAAACCCTATGGGGAGGTTCTACTATGTCCTATGTTGCTGAGTCAGAGTCCACCTGATGGCAATGGGTTTTGAGTTTTCACTTCTTTGTTCTAGTAGCTCATAGCTTACTTCCTCCAACAAGACAGCTCTAAACCAAACTCACTGCCGTCCAGTCAATTCGACTCACAGCGACCCCTCCTTGGGTTTCCCTGGCAGTATCACTATGGAAGTAGATTGCCCAATCTTCCTTCCGAGGAGTGGCTGGTGGGTTTGAACCACCAGCCTTCCGGTTAGCAGTAAAATGCCTTGGGCACTACACCACCAGAGCTCCAGCAGGAACTTAAAAAAAAAAAAAAAAAAAATCACGAAAGAGCAATGTACATTGAGAAATGTTAGTTTCCGATTTATTTGAGCTGCAACAATACAAAAATCACACATTTTTCATAACGATAGAAAACTAAAGCTGCAACACTTTGTTGTTCAGTGAGTAGTGTCAATCTTGCTATCTGCCTGGCCCCTATGCTGTTCTTCTTTTCATGTTGATTTATTGGGTCATTTGTCACCTCCACAGGTTTTTACTGCAGATTGCACAGTTTTTCACTCTTCTTCAATTGTTTAGAAATTCAAAATTATGATCAATTGTAGTTTCTGTCTTGGGAATGACTATCAGGTGAATATGATGCCAACAGAAAATTCTTCCTTGTTATCTCTAAATGACTCAGGCTCTCAAAAATCTCTGTGAATTGTTCCTGTCTCTCTTCTTTCCTACCACTACCTTTTGATTGAAAGGATCTTGGATTTCTGGGAGAACTCTGATAGGCTGGTTCAGGAGCACTGAATTTGTGATCCTATGTTCCTTCACCACCGTGTGCACACACACACACACACACACACACATACCCGTCCATGCTATGTCTTTTGTAGGCATCATATATTTGTTGCAAGGTAACTCTGGATTAATTGCACTTTAATTTTAGATTTGCTGCAATATAAAGTAATTCTGGAAAAGTCAGTGTGATCCCAAGTGATCCAGCTCCTTATCAGACACTACCATTACAAAGAGGGTCTTGCAACTAGTATTTTGGGATGGTTTGAAATGACAACAGTTTTGCTCCACTTTTGAGTGCCTCAAAAAATCTGCCCTAGATCCAGAGAATTTCAGTGAATTGAACATCTTGGTGTTTATGTCACCACTGGAACTCGGGCCAAGGTTATATATTGCTCTTCTTCTACCTCAGCACATTAGGAAGGGTGACAAAATGCTGGGACATTCTACCCTCTATGTATTCACATTCTTTGGTCATGTTGTCAAAAGGGACCTGTCCCCAGAGAAGATATCATGCTCATTAAAGTGGAGGGTAAAGGGGAAGACCCTCAAGGAGATGGATTGACACAGTGGCTGTGATGGTGGGTTCAAGCATAGGAAGGATTGTGAAGGCAGTGTCTTTTTTTTGTTGTTGTTGTTGACACCTATCCAACAGCAGCTAACAACAGAAACAATGTGCATTCACATACAGACAGGATTATACAATGTAGTTCTAATTGAATGTTCTTGGACTTATGTTTAACAAAGTTCAGAAGCCAGTGGAAATCCAGGACTGGAATAGCCTAAGTATTTCCAATCAAGGATGAGCTAAACTATAGGTCTTTCAAGGCAAGCCATCGGATGTCTCCTTTCAAAATGGCTACATCTATCCTCATTGTGTCAAGAAAAATCAAGGCAAATTTGCAAACTTTCTGAAAAAATCAGGTAGGATTCTGCTTGAACAATTTCTCTTAGAAAGATCAGCACGAGGCTGGTCCCCATGAGGCGGAGGTCAAAGATGTCC
>NW_006921592.1:25122532-25126221 GCF_000298275.1 Orycteropus afer afer
AATGGCTAGAAGGGCCACATCAAGCAATTCACTGCAGATTCTATATACTGTTTTAGAATATATTGGACTTAGAAACATGAAATGTATGCTACTTTTAGAAATTAGAGTTTATGCTCTAAATTTAATTTGAGACATAAAGTCCAACCATGATAAATTTACCAATATTATGGCCTTTTAAACTGAAATATGAAATAAAAGATGTTGAAATTATTTATGATTGTACCTAGGCATTTGGCAAGTTTTATTTTATATCTTGATAAATCATCCAAACAGTGAATAGTGTTTGTGTTCAACTAAGATAGAACTAGAATTAATAGGGTAATATTATCCAAGAGTGTCTATTATTAATTCTTAATAGCAACACATCACTTTCTCTTATGGAGACATATAATATCCTGGAATCAGAGTGAAGAGTAATATATCAGGCATTAAGTGTTATTACTCTGTCAGACTCCTGTACAGGGCCACCTGCCTTCAGAATTGTAATCTTTGCACAATTTATGCCTGTTTCCCTCTTTAGAGTTGTCATCTTCTGCCCAAAGTAATGGACTGGGTGGGTGTCATATGGTTCCTATGTTCTCACTGGTACAGGGCCATGTAGCTATTAAGTGATCATTACATTGATTTGATAATAAGGGATTTTTTTTGGAAATTCTTCAGCCACTGTTAAGAGAAGCCATAGAATATACTGGTTAAGAGCAGTCTTAGTTGGGCTTCCCTCAAAAGCAGACCCTGAGACAAGTAATTTATATAGAAGTTGATCCCAGGAAGCACTGAGGAGAGTAGGGGAGTGAGGCAGAGAAAGGAGAAAAGCCAATAAAAGTACATTTATGAACAGGCTACCCCTGTGAGAAACTGAGGCAAAATTCCACTGAGGATCCTCTGGGAAATTTTTTGGAATATATCTCAGAATTATTGCAATGAAGTCTGAGGAAGCTGAGCTATTTGTTTACCAGCTCCTGTCCTCATTAGCTAAGGGTGTCTCCTGTAAGGTTAAATCCCAGTACACACGTCAAATAGAAGCTAGTGGCCAGAGAGATACAGGAAGCTTGTGAAAATGTAGGTGGACTATCCACAAGTGACTTCTCAGGTACAGGGAAACTATCACATATAGGCCAAGGAACTATGTCAGAGTAATAACTGTTTCTGTTATAAGAACTCTGACTCTATTCAGGTCCACTTGGTTCATATCTTCACTGGAAATTTATTAGCTGTTTGGTCCTAGGCAATCGTTATTCTCTCTAAGCCTCAATTTCCTCATCTGGGAGAATTATAACAATAGTGTATACCCAGTGTCAGCTTCAGATACAGGAGTATTTGAAAAGAATGCTTGAAGACGTGCCTAGAAGCTGCATTTTCATACCAAGCACATTGTTCTTTCCCTTGTTTTATAAGAATATATGTTTATTTAGGGTGATTGATAAAAGTTACAGGATTATTACACTTCCCCCAAGCTACCTCAGAAAATCACTATAAAGGTAAAACACCTGTGAGAACGATCTGACTGCATCACTCCTCTGCTTAAAGCTGCAAGTGCTTCCCATCACACTCAGGAAAAAGATCAACATCTTTAACAAAAATGACAAGACCCTGTTAAGTCTGGCCACTCCTTGGCTCTAAAACTTTTTCTCCTACTTTTCTCCTCCTCTCTAAGTGACTCGAAGTGTACCATGCCACAAGGTCTTTGTGTATCTTTGCTTATGCTCCCCTTCCTGGAATGTTCCACAGTCCTCACCTCCACAGGCTAACTCGAACTTCTGCCAATGAAATCTTTCCTCTTTATGTTAAGACTCTTGCTCTTCTCCCTGCTTACGTCAGATCTGCTTTCACTCCTGAGTGGTAGGCAGTGGTAGTCAGGTACCATCTAGATCGTCTCGTCGTAGGGTCATGGAGACTGAGGCTCACGTGGTTCACTAGTCCCTTGGATGACTTGTTCCAGATGTCTTTGATTTTCTTTACTCTTCTTTGCTCTGGACAAGGAGTGACCAAAAGTTGCACCTTAGATGGCCACTTGCAAGATTTGAGATCCCATTCACTACTTAGCAAACTAAGATGTAGATCCACAGTGTCTTTGTGGATTATGTTAAGCCAATTGACTTTGATGTCCCCCATGCCTATGATCCTGAGCCCACATGCCCAACAACTCACTATCTCAAGGTGTTTGATTATGGTTGAAAAGTTTTCATAACTTTATCTCCTGTTAGCTCTACTATATACATGGACATTTTTACAACACATATGAATATGTATGTAGAAATATCATCTGCCAAACCTATATATGGTCACGGGCTTACTCCTATTCACCTGCCTATGTCCAGTCATCTGGCCTGTTTACCTATATATCTACTCATAGATTAAAGTTTGTTATTACTGATAATACAGAACTGTGCATGTAATAGTGATTATCTTCGTGGTCTGTAACTCTTGTACATTTCTCTGTGCCTTCCTTTTCCTTAGTGATATTGTATTGGTCACTCATTTTTTGTATATTGCCTTTCCCTTTACCTATGTCACTTACCTAGTTAGTAATTTTCCCTCTCCTTCCTTCTGATACCTTGTTGTTGTTGGAGTCAGCCCTGACTCATAACGACCCCTTCTTGGGTTTCTGAAGTGGTATCACTACGGAAGTAGATTGGCCAACCTTCCTTCTGAGGAGTGGCTGGTGGGTTTGAACCACCAGCCTTCTGGTTAGCAGTCAAGTGCCTTAGGCACTACACTACCAGAGCTCCTTTCTGATAACTGGTAATCACCAAAGAGTGTTTCTTTCCATGTATAAATCTTTCCTTGACTTTTTATAACAGTGAACTTACACAGCATTTGTCTTTTTGTGATTGACATGTCACTCATCATAATGTCCTCCAAGTTCATCCACATTATGAGGTGTTTCACAGATCTTCATTATACTTTGATGTTTCATAGTATTCCACTGTGTGTATGTACCATAGTTTCTTTATCCAGTCATTTGTCGATGGCCACTTAGATTGTCTCCTTCTCTTTGGTATTGTGAATAGTGCTGCGATGAACATGGGTATGTATATATCTATTAATGTCCTGGCTCTCACTTCTTTAGGATATATACCTACTAGTGGGGTTGCTGGATCAAATGGTATTTCTATTTCTAAGGTTTATATAAACCTTCCTTTGGAAGGTCTAACCAGGGCAATTAGGCAAGAAGGGGAAACAAAAGGCATCCAAATTGGTAAGAAAAAAGTAAAATTAGCTTTATTTGCAGATGATATGATCTTATACATAGAAAACCTAAGAGACTCAGCAAGAAAACTACTAGAAATTCTTGAGAGATTTAGCATAGTGGCAGGATACAAAGTAAAAATACAAAATCAATTGGATCTTTGTGCACCAGCAAAGAGGTATCTGAAAAGAAATAAGGAAATCAATACCATTTACGATAGCTACTAAACAGATAAGATACTTGGGAATAAATTTTACTAGCAACACAAAAGACCTATACAGAGAAAAGCACAAAATACTGCTACAAGAAACTAAAAGAAACCTACATAAATAGAAGAACCTATTATGCTTGTGGATAGGAAGATTGAACGTTATGAAAATGGCAATACTACCCAAAGCAATCTATACATTCAGTGCAAACCTGATACAGATCCCATCCACGATCTTTAAAGACATGGAAAAACCAACCACTAATTTTATGTGGAGGGAGCACTGGTAGC
>NW_006921592.1:25129022-25139120 GCF_000298275.1 Orycteropus afer afer
CTGCTCTTCTGCCCTACTGTTTTGTGCATCCCTGAGTTGTCCCTCGGGCTGACTGCTCCTCTGTCCAGGATCCAGACTTTTATCCCCTTTCTCCTGCTCTCCAGTCCTGCTGCTTTGGGCAGGCCTGAGTTTCCTCTCCTCAACTAATCCCTTTGGCTGATTGCTCTTCTCTCTGACTTCCTGGCTTTTAATTCCCTTTCTCCTGCTCTTCTCACTGGCTACTTTGGGCATCACTGAGTTGTCTCTCCTCACCTGTAACCCTGGGGCTGGAGATTATAGGCTTGTTTTTTTGGTCTTTTCCTAATTGTTAGAGTTGGTGAGTTGAGGTATTGGTTTTGGTTCTTCTTTTTTGATGTGTGCCTTTATCAATATAGATTGACCTCTATCACTGTTTTTGCTGTGACCCAACAGTTGTAGTATATTATATTTTCATTCTCATTTGCCTCCAGGAATTTTTTTATTTCACATTTTATTTCTTCTGTTACCCAGTGGTTCTTGTGCAGTATGTTATTCAGTTTCTATGTATTTGATTTTTTTTCCCCAATCTTCCTATTATTGATTTCTAATTTTAGAAAATTGTGATCTGAGAAAATGTTTTGCAGCATTTTAATGTTTTTAAATTCATTGAGGTTTGCTTTGTGGCCTAACATATGACCTACTCTGGAAAATGATCCGTGTGCACTGGAAAAGAACATGTATTGCTTTTTTGTTGGATGAGATGTTCTCCATAATCTATGAGGTCACATTGGTTGATTGTGTTGTTCAGATCTTCCCAGTCTTTGTTGAGTTTCTTTCTATTTGTTCTGTCCTTCATCAAAAGTGGTGTGCCAAAGTGTCTTACTACTATTATGGAATTGTCTATTTCTCTTTTCAATTCTGTTAATGTTTGCTTTATGTATTTTGAGGTTCTTTCATTGGGTGCTTAGATATTTATTATGGTTATATCCTCTTCCTGGATTTACCCTTTAATCATTGTATACTGCCCTTCCTTGCCCGTTATGCTGGTTTTGTTTTGTTTTGTTTTGCCTAAAAGTCTATTTTATCCCAAATTCATATTTCTGCTCTTTTTTGTTGTTCTTGCCATTGGCTTGATATATTTTTTCCAATTCTTTGATGATTAGTTTATTTTTGTCTTTGTGTCTAAGATGAGTCTCTTGATGGGTCCTATTATTCATTCTGCCACTCTATTTCTCTTGACTGCTACATTTAATCCATGTTTTATGTAACTAATGATAGGTATGAATTTACTGCTGTCATCATTTTGTCTTTTTTATTGTGGTATTGATGGTTTCTTTGTTCAGAATATTTTTCTGTGCTGTATTTATTTATTATCAAATTTTCTCTTCATTTTCTTCATTGTTGTTGATTTTGTGTTTACTAAGTCCTTATGGTTTTCCCCTTTCTTATTTTGGTTAAAAGACTTACTAATTTTCTTTTTGTTTACCCTGTAGTTAATTTTTATCTTCCTAAGTTTGACACAGTGTATTCTATATTAATATCATCCTGACTGCCTCTCCATTTGAAAGTTCTGTAATTATACAATTTATTCCCTCTTTTTGGTTTGTAATTATTGTCATTTATAGGTCGACACCTCTTGTTCTCTATTTCCACTCTTGTAAGCTTATTTTAATTTTGAGAATTCTTTTTCAGGGTTGGCTTCTGGGTGATGTTGTCATGTGTCTTAATCTTAGATTGTTGTGTTTCTTGATGCTCCCCCACCAAAGACTCTCTTTACCCTTTCTTGTAAGGATGGTCTGGTTTTTATAAGTTCTCTTAATTTCTGTTTATCTGGAAATGTCCTAATTTCACCATCTTATTTGAGGAACAGTTTTGCTGGATATATAATTCTTGGTTGGTATGTTTTTTTTTCATGGTTTTATATATCTCATCCCATTGCTTTCTTGCCTGTATAGTTTCTGCTGAGAAACGAGAGCTTAATTTTATTGGTTGCCTTTTGTAGGTAACATTCCATTTTTCCTGAGCTGTTCTCAAGATTCTTTCTTTGTCTTTGGTTTTGGAAGTTTATAATATGGGTTGGTGACTTTCTATTTGTGTGGCATTCATTGAGTTCTTGGATGGATATCTTTTCTTCTCTTTTATACAGCATCTGATAATTTAAAAAATACTATCATCAATCCAATCGATAGTATGGATTAAAATACTAAAGAGAAAAAATATAAATGCAAGTCTTTCAATTAACTCATGGAAAGGTTTACCTACATGAATTAATAAAACTTAAGTAATAGAACAAACTACTTCAAAAACAATGAGGATTATGCACAAAGCAACAATTTCAATGACAGTCATTCACTAAGGGAAAGCTATTAGTCAATAGAAATAGAAGTTGTGGAAATAGCACAATATTCTAAATATAATACTGCTGAATGCAGTATTCTCATAATTTTGAAAATAATATTGGAGTCCCTGAGTGGTACAAACAACTAAGTGACAGGTTGACAGGAACCCACTCAAGGCATCAGGTAAGAAAGGCTTGGAGATATGCTTCTGAAAGGCCGTAGTTCTGTAAACTCTATGGAGCACAGCTCTATTCTGCAACAGTCAGACTGGGCAATCACCCTGTGCCCCACCTCTTTCCATAGAAGGGTATTTGGCAGCCATGTTTGTGTCATGTGACTCTGCCTCATGGTCGTAGCTGACTGGACTTGGGGTGTACACTTGATGTAAAATGGGTTTAGTAATATTCCTTCTCCCAGAGCTTTGGAATTGAAATTAAGAAATCTTGATATCTCTTAGAAGGAGGAGATATAAACTTGGTTATTCTGAGATGACCATTATTGCCCACTATATGGCTAGAGATTCAGTGGAAGTAGATCTAGGAAGAGAGAAAAGAGTAAAGCAGATATGTTTCCACACAAAAGAGAATGGGTAGAAGAATAGAAAGTGTTGATGACATCCCATGTTCTGGTTCCTTTGATCCAGCTGCATTCCTGCTCTTGGGTTTTGTGAGTCACTATTGCATTTCCATAATAAATTACCATTTTTTACTTAGATGATATTTGGAAAAAGCAGAATCCCAACTAATACAAGCAACTGGTCAGAAGACAAGAAGATTAATACTTACAAAACATTTTTTGGGAGTGCTTATACTTAAAGTGAATATTAGAATCAGAATGCTTAAGGCAGTGTTATTATGGGCAGGGTTAGAATTAGAAAAATTCAAATTTTCTTTTGAAAAACTTTTAATCAAATTGACCCCACAAATTCTTAAGAGTACTATCTCTCTTCTTCTTGTTATTATTGGTGATGTCAAGTCAATTCTCATTCATAACAACCCCATGTGACAGAGTAGAACTTCTCCATAGGGTTTTCTTGGTTGCAATTTTTATACAAGCAGGTTGCCAAGTCATTGGCTTTTTTTGACAGACAATCGAACCCCAGTTCTATGTGTTTCCAACTGTCATTGGTTGTCAGGGCAACATACTTTCATCAGCATAAACACATATGGTAGGAGGAGTCCCCCTACAACATAACATAACCCATACCCACAAAGACAATGCTCTACATACTACTTTGGTGAGTAGTGACAGGTCTTCAGATCTTGCAAATGGCCATTTGCAACTATTGGTTTCTAGTTGTTTGAAGCAAGGAAGAGTGATAAAAATCAAAGATATGTGGAAACAATTAGTCCAAAGGACCATGTGAACTATAACCTCCATGATCCTGAGACTAGAACTAGATCATACCTAAGTACCACTGCTGAATGTTCTGAAAGGGATCTCAATAGAAAATCCTAGATAAAGTGGGAGAAAAATGTAAAACAAAACTCAAAATCATAAAAAAAAAGGAAAGAAAAAAGACCAGACTTATTGGTCTGATAGTGACTGATAGAACCCCCAAGACACTCCCAAGACGTGGCCTTTAGACACTCTTCAAGCACGGAACTGAACTCACTCCCATTATTCAACTTTCAGCCAACCAATAGACAGGCCTATAAGGTGAAAAATAACATCAGGGAGGTACATATCCCTTAGAACAATCAACCATAAGAGATCAAAAGGGTAGCATTTGCCCAGGGATAAAGCTGAGAAGGCAGGAAGGGATAGGAAAGAAGGATGAATGGAAATGGTAAACACAGGAAAGAAATGGAAAGAGTGCTGTTACATTGTGTGGATTGCAGTAGATGTCACTGTGGTGCAGTGAATTACTTAATATGGCTCTTCTAGCCATGGTCTTTGTGACTCCCACCAGATAACTGTGTATAACTGTGCAAATGTAAGGTGTTTGTGGCCCACCAATGGGATTGGATAGCTTGTTAATAATGTAGATGAGTTATATGGCACCCTTGTGGGGGTAGGAACATTAAATAAGATGTATGGAACCCTAACATAGGAATTGGTCAGTTTTGCCATCTGCTAGGTTTAAAATGAGTCATTCCAGAAGCAGAGAAGGGGATCTCACTCCTGCCAAGAAAGAAGAACTAGGAGCGGAGTGTGTCCTTAGACTCAAAATCCATGCATGGAACCTCCTCAATCCAGGAGACAGAGAGAGATGGAACACTTTACTGAGACAGTGAGAGATGGCAGGAAGCAGCAGCACAGAAGTGAGGCAGCAGAGGCAGTGAAACCAGGAGACCGACAGGAGACCAGTGGCCCATGGGGCGAGGAGGCTGAGTTCCTTTGGTTAGGAGGCTTGCTAATGGAGTGGGATGCCTCTCTGAATACCTATTGACAGAGTTAAATGAACTTTGTAACATTTGCCTTAGCAGGGCAGAGGCTGAGGCCAGAGAGAAGTGTATCTGCAACACGGCTGAGAAGAGGTTGTCCTGATTGAAGAACTGTATCCTGAGTTGTTTCTGATCCTGAATTATAACCTGTTACTTCCCTAGTAAACCCTATAATTGAGAGAATTGTCTATGAGTTCTGTACGTCCATCACAATGAACTATTGAACCCGGTAGGAAAGTAGAGAGTGACATGGGAGGTATAGTTGGTGTCAGCATTGGTAAAATGGTTAAAGGATAGAGATATGTCTGATCTCTGCCTCACAGAAATCAGCCTTGGGCTATTGATGTTGTTGGTGATTCTTCCCCTCATGAAGTTAGAGGAGGTCAAACTATGCTGCCCCCATGCCCTTTTTACAATCACAAATAGTGAGGTCATATGTATTTACTGAGCACCTTCAAAAGGCCAGTGAGGGCTAGGGACTGAGACTTGCTGACTCACTTTGACCTGAGACTGGTTCATCCACATGAGCGTATTCAGCTCTGTCAGGCAGAATGACGCTCCTTGGGATGCTCCAAGCCATCTCCCATTGACCTTTTCCATTCTACTTTGTTTTTAGCTTTCTGGGTTTCTCAACACCCACCTTCCAATTTTATCCCCATTTCTGAGTGTGTGTGTGTGTGTGTGTGTGTGTGTGTGTGAAAATCTCTCTTGCCATTTTGGGTTTGACATTTGGTTCTAAGACACAGATCCAGAGATCTGCCTTCTAGTGTAGTTCTTTGACATCAGGGACTTATATTTTCATTTTTGTATCCTCAGAGTCCAGCATGGTATCTAATACATGGCAGCATTCAGTAAGTGTTGCTGAAAGAAAAATATGAATGTGGCTGTATGATAAACATTCAGTTAGCAAGAATGTATCAAAGCTAAGTCTCACGTATCTTCCATTCCCATTGAACATGCTTCACAAAACTCACAAACATTAGAGAAAAAAATGGAGACCAGAGGTGGAACTCTGGCTTCCAGAACTCCCTTTTCTGGAAGCCAGAGGCTCTATCCATCCATGGCTGAGCCACTTTAGTGTTTACTTTCATTAGAAATCCTTTGGAAGCTGTCATTGTCTCCTTTCCTGATGAATATGAATATTTTACCATGAACGCCACCCTCTTTCTAGGAAGCACCATATCCCATCCTTTTTGGCAACAGTATCTTGATTCCTCTCTAAGGCCCTTCCCAACCACCTACCCCCTGGAGAAAAGAGTATCATTGTTTTTCATCTCAGTGCCCTTGGAAACTTTGAGTCACAGACTCTTTTGTTCACTTCTGCCATTTGGCACACAGTGCTTTCTATAGCAATAGGACATTTAGCCCAAACTCCTATATCCCTCCAGTCCAAATTGACTAGGTCACTGAGGTGACATGTAAGCTCATGGCTGTCAGGTCAATGATTATATTCAACATTCATACCAGCCATCCTACTTTAGTATAATTTTTCTCCTAGAAACTTGCAAATATTTCAAATCCTACAGTTATATTTTGACAAATTCATCCCACCTATCTCTCATCAACTCATAGTGACTTCTAGAAAAGATGTTTTTGTCATAGTTCAAGCATTAGGAGATGATGACATGTAGACCCACAGCTAAGTTTTAACACACTCACTCACTCCCTTTGTTGATGGCAGGTAGACTATAGTGACATTAAACACTCCAGAAACATGGTGGACAGGCTTTAGACTAATTTCCTTGTTCTTAAGGAAAATCTGCTATGAACTTCTTGTTGTGGTTGTTATTAGGTGCCATAGAGTTGGGTCCAACTCATGAAGACCCTATATACAAGAGAATGAAACAGTGCCTGGCCTGTGCCATCCTCATAATCGTTGCTATGTTTGAGCCTGTTGTTGCAGGCACTGTGTCAATCCAACTTGTTGAGGGTCTTCCTCTTTTTCACTGACCCTCTACTTTACTAAACATGATGTTCTCCTGCTGGGACTGGTCTGTCCTGATAACATGCCAAAGTACATAAGAAGAAGTCTTGCCATCCTTGCTTCTAAGGAGCCTTCTGGTAGAACGTCTTCCAAGACAAATTTCTTCATTCTTCTGGCAGTACATGGTACAACCAGTATTCTTTGTCAACAACACAATTCAAAGGCATCAATTCTTCTTCAGAGTTCCTTATTTATTGTCCAGCTTTTGCATGCGTATGAAGTGACTGAAATTACCATAGCTTGCGTCAGGTGCACCTTACTCCTCAAAGTGACATATTTGTTTTTTAATGCTTTAAAGAGGTCCTATTGTAGCAGATTTGCCCAATGTAAGCGGGAGCTCTGGTAGCATAGTGGCTAAGACACTTTCCTGCTAACCAGACGCCTGGCGGTTCAAACCCACCAGCCACTCCTCGGAAGGAAGGTTGGGCAATCCTACTTCCATGGTGATACTGCCTCGGAAACCCAAGGAGGGGTCTCTATCAGTCGGGTTTGACTCGACGGCACATAACAACAAACAACAACAATGCACCATTTGATATCTTGACTGGTAGAAGCTTAAAGATTTATAGGTTACTATCTAGGGGTAGTTGGGAGCTCTGGTAGCATAGTGGCTAAGACACTTGCCTGCTAACCAGACGGCTGGCGGTTCAAACCCACCAGCCACTCCTCGGAAGGAAGGTTGGGCAATCCTACTTCCGTAGTGATACTGCCTCGGAAACCCAAGGAGGGGTCGTTATGAGTCGGGGCCGACTCGACGGCACATAACAACAACAACAACAATCTAGGGGTAGTTAGAAAGGTAGATATATGGAAGTTTGAAAAATCCTTAAAATCATGTAGTAATATTCTCTTGTTATATAAATGAGAAAAATGTAAGCTCAAAGAAATTGAGTGAGTTGCTGGGGCTATGTAGATGTAACAGAATTAGGAATAATAATGACTTTTCCCTTAGGGCATGGGGTTTAGTGGAACACTCACACCAGAAATCTCTGGGCCTCTAATAACAAGGTAAAGCATGACTGTATCTTCTATTGAGCAGAGAGGCTTTCTGTGAACTCTTTAGAATTAGGCCTAAAACAACAAGAATGGCATGTCCACACTGAACTAGTGTTAGAGCTATGCAAAAAGGGTATCGTAAAGATAGTTTAAATCTGGGTTTACAGCGGAATGAATCCTGGAGAAGGATTAATTTAGCCTGTTCAAAAGCTAAAGAGAGTGGCAGCAAAAAAAAAAAAAAGAAAGAAAGAAAGGAAAAGAACAGAAGAGATAGTAGAAGCATCAACTGTACTATTTAAGCATGGAAAACAGAGCTTGATATGAAAAAAAAGTGAAATCTACAAAACATTGATGGAATTTCTTTTTTAACTGCTGAATCTTTTAGTAAGTGTTTGGCTTCAAGCAAGCAGCAACCAACTAACCAAACCAAACCCCAAATCAAAAAACCAAGAGGCAGTCATTCGAAAAGAACAAGGTAATACTAAATGGTTTAAAATCAGGAAGGGTGTGCACCAGGGTTGCATCCTTTCACTATACTTCTTCAATCTGTGTGCTGAGCAAATGGTCAGAGAAGCTGGACTCTATAAAGAAGAACGTGGCTTCAGGATTGGAGGAAGACTCACTAACAACCTGCAATATGCAGATGACACAACCTTGTGTGCTGAAAGTGAAGAGGAGTTGAAATGCTTACTAGTGAAAATCAAAGTCTACAGCCTTCAGTATGGATTACACCTCAACATAAAGAAAATAAAAAATCCTCACAACTGGACCAATAAGCAACATCATGAGAAATGGAGAAAAGATTAAAGTTGTGAGAGATTTCATTTTACTTGGATCCACAATCAATGCCCATGGAACGACTCAAGAAATCAAACAACGTATTATATTGTGCAAACCTGCTGCAAAAAGACCTCTTTAAAATGTTAGAGAAAAGATGTCACTTTGAAGGCTAAGGCGCACCTAATCTTAGTCATGGGAGCTCTGGTAGCATAGTGCCTAAGGCACTTGACTGCTAACCAGAAGGTTAGCAGTTCAAACCCACCAGCCACTCTATGGAAGGAAGATGGGGCAATCTACTTCCATAAAGATTTCCTGTCTTGGAAACTCAAAGGGGGTTGCTATGAGTCGGAATCAACTGGATGGCTGTGAGGTTTTTTTCTTTTTCTCAGTTTAACAACAATAGGGACTAAAACCAGAAACAGTATTGTTTAATTATGAAGAAGTTTGGAGGGAGACAGCAGGAGCTGGGTCAGTAACTCAGCAATGTCAGCCATGACTCAGGCATTCCTACTCCTTCTCCCCAGCTTCCTCAGTACGTTGACTTTTCATCCTCATTCTTATGACTGCTGATTGCTGCAAGCATCTTTTCCTCTATGCTGTCAACTTATCTTTTTACCTTGCATTGTAAACTAAAAGGCTCAATAGACAATTATCCACTATCTTGATCTGACCGTGATTTGTTTGCTGTTAATATATTAATGCTCTGGTTAGGTTATCCAGGACTGTGGACCATAGCAAACCAGAGAGTAACTCAGAATAATATTGTCTGAATTAAGGATTTGCCATTGATGCTCATCTTAAAATCTTTAAAATGTTTATTTCTATATAGCAAAAAGACAAAAGCATAGAGCCTGAGAGAAAATAGAAAGTTGAAAATGTCTAAGCGATTTTGGCATTAATATAATGAACTGAATTTAGGAAAAGTATACTTACTTCAAAGCCAATGAACCACTGATAATGGTAAATATACAGGTATTATTATTAGGTTATCCCCCCCATTCATAAACACACATACACACACACAAAAAAAATTTAGTCATTAACAAATTTTATCATTCCTAAGCTTTTGCCACTATTTCCAGTTTTCAATGTTAACAATGATAAGTTATTTTTAATCAGTTTTTGGTCCATAACAAAACTTTGTCCAGTTTTAGCCACTGTCAATTTTATTTTGTGTTGATTATTTCTATCAAATCTTGTTTTCTCTGCCAACCTGGTCAAAATATCATTAGTATTACTTTAAAATAAGTTGCCCTTGAGTGCATTCCAATTCATGGCAACCCTATGTGTGTCAGAGTAAAACTGTGGTCCATAGAGTTTTCTTTTCTTTTTAATTTTTATTGTGATTTGGGTGAAAGTTTACAGAGCACATTCATTTTCCATACAGCAGTTCATACACATTTTTTTCATGACATTGACTTCAATTCTCCACAATGTAACAGCTCTCTTCCTACTTCTACCCATAGTTACATCTTCCCTGTGTCCTTCCCTCCCATGCACTCTGACCCCTGAGCTGTCTCCCTATGCAAACACTGGTCTTCTGTTCTCCCATGATTTATCGCTCTGAGTAGTGTATCTACCTAATGTAAATGTTCAGCCCATATGCCTGTTTATTATTTGGCTGGAAGCCACAGGAGTGAGTTCTATCAGACCA
>NW_006921592.1:25143435-25161400 GCF_000298275.1 Orycteropus afer afer
GATTATCTTCTGTGTCTATGTTAATTGGTTTCCCTTTTCTTTGTTGAAGAGGGTCTGTGCAATCCTTCTGCCTAGTCCGCCATCTTGCCGGAACTCTGGTTGCAAGCTTTTAAGACCCCAGTTGCTACTCACAAAAGTAGGATGTAGAACAATGTTTTTGTGTAGTATGTTATGCCAATTGAGCTTGATGTCTCCTGCAACCATGGTCCTGAGCCCACAGGTCCAATACTTGCTCCCTCCCAGTAGCTAGCTGTGGCCAAGAAGTCACCACAACTTTGCCCCTTGTCAGCTCTACTATACACCTGGACATTCTTACAACACATACAAATATGCTTGTAGAAACATTGTCTGCCAACCCTATTCATGGTCATGGGGTCCACAGGGTTTTCAATGGCTGAGTATTCAGAAGAAGATCACCAGGAAACTTGAGTCACCAATGGGAGAACATATGGCTGTCTGCTTCTATAAAGATTACAGACTTGGAAACCTTATGTGGTAAGTTTACTCTGTCTTATAGAGCTGCTTCCAATTTCCTGGATGCATACTTTGTACATTCCACATTCCACATTCCAATTATTAAGGACTGGATGTTTGCAGCTGTTTCTTCTCATTCTGAGTTGTGCCACATCAGCAAAGGAAGGTCCAGAAAGCTTTACTCTGTCCATATCATTAAGGTTGACTCTACTTTGAGGAGGCAGCTCTTCCCCTGTTGTATTTTGAGTGACTTCCAACCTGTGGGGCTCATGTTCTGGCACTATATCAGACAATGTTTCACTACTATTCATAAGGTTTTCAGTTGTCAATTTATCCAGAAGTGTAATAATTGGAATGTAAAATGTATTAAGTATGAATCTAGGAAAACTGGAAGCTGTCAAAAATGAAATAGAATGCATAAAGATCAATATCCTAGGCATTAGTGAGCTGAAATAGACTGGTATTGGCCATTTTGAATATGGCCTACTATGCTGGGAATGACAAATTAAAGAGGAATGGCATTTCATTCATCATCAAAAAGAATATTTCAAGACTTATTCTGTAGTATAATGCTGTCAGTGATAGGATAATATCCATAAGCCTACAAGGAAAATCAGTTAATACTATGCAAATTTATGCACCAACCACTTCACTTAAAGATGGAGAAATTTAATATTTTTTATTTTAACCAACTTCTGCAATCCAAAATTGATCAAATAGGTAATCAGGATGTATTGATTGGAATGTAAAAGTTGGAAACAAGGAAGAAGCATTGGTAGTTGCAAAATATGGGCTTGGTAATAGAAATGACGCAGGGGACTGCATGATAGAATTTTGCTAAAACAACAACTTAGTCATTGCAAATATTTTTTTCAACAATATAAATGGCAACTATACATGTGGACCTCACCAGATGGAATCCACAGGAATCAAAATGACTACATTTGTGGAAAGAGTTTCAATATCATCAGTCAGAACAAGGCCAGGAGCTGACTCTGGAACAGCCCATCAGTTGCTCATATGGAAGTTCAGACTGAAGCTGAAGAAAACTAAAACAAATCCACAAGAGCCAAAATATGACCTTGATTATATTCCATCTTAATTTAGAGACCATTTGAAGAATAGAATTGACACATTGAACATGAATGACCAGACAAGCTTGGGATGACACTAAGAACATCATACAGGAAGAAAGCAAAAGGTCTTAAACAGATAGGAAAGTAAGAAAACACCAAAATGGCTGTCAGAAGAGACTCTAAAATTTGCTCTTGAACATAGAGTAGCTAAAGTGAATGGAAGAAATAATGAAATAAAAGAGCTGAACAGAAGATTTCAAACAGTGGCTCAAGAAGACAAAGCATGCTAATGAAATGTTCAAAGACCTGGAATTAGAAAGCCAAAAGGGAAGAACATGCTTGGCATTTCTCAAGCTGAAAGAACTGAAGAAAAATTTCAAGACTTGAGTTGCAATATTGAAGAATTCTAATGAGGAGCTCTGGTAGCATAGTGCCTAAGGCACTTGACTGCTAACCAGAAGGTTGGTGGTTCAAACCCACCAGGCACTCCTCGGAAGGAAGGTTGGGCAATCTACTTCTGTAGTGATACTGCCTCGGAAATCCAAGGAGTTGTCACTATGAGTCAGGTCTGACTTGACAGCACATAACAACAACAACAACATGGGCAAAATATTGAATGATGCAAGAAGCATCAAAACAATATTGAAGGAATACACAGAGCACTGTTCCAAAAAGAATTGGTTGACATTTAACCATTTCAGGCAGTAGCATATGGTCAAGAACCAAAGTCCACGCTGCACTGAAGGAATTGGTGAAAAATAGGCTCCAGGAATTGATAACACCCACTGAAATGTTTCAACAAATGGATGCAGTGTTCTAACTTGGTTATGCCAAGAAATTTGGAAGACAGCTGGTCAACTGACTGAAAGAGATTCATATTTACGCCCACTCCAAAGAAAGGTGGTAACAACAGAATGTGGAAATTATCAAACATTATCATTAATATCACACACAAGTAAAATTTTGAGGAAGATAATTAAAAAATGGTCATAGCAGTATTTTGACAAGGAACTGTCAGAAATTCAAGCCAGATTCAGAAGAGGACATGGAGTGAGAGATATCATACCTGATGTCAGATAGACCTTGGCTGAACTCAAAGAATACCAGAAACATGTTTACCTGTGTTTTATTAACTGTGCAAAGGCATTTGACTATGTGGATCACAACAAATTATGGGTAACATTGTGAAGAATGGGAGTTCTAGAACACTTGATTATGCTTATGAAGAACCTGTATATACACCAAGAGGCTGTGCTTCAAACAGAACAAGGGGATATTGCATTGTTTAAAATCAGAAAGGGTGTACATCAGGGTTGTATTCTTTCACCATATTTATTACATCTGTATGCTGAGGAAATAATCCAAGAATCTGGACTAGATAAAGAAAAAGGTGGCATGAGGATTGGAGGAAGACCATTAACAACCTGCAATATGCAGAAGAAAAACTTTGCCTGTTGGAAGTGAAGAAGATCTGAAGCACTTATCAGTACAGATTATATTTCAACAAAAAGAAAATTAAAGTCTTTTCAACTGGACCAATAAGGAACGCCACAGAAAATAGAGAAAAGATTGAAGTTGGATCCACAATCAGTGCCCATGGAAGCAGCAGTCAAGAAATCAGACAATATTTTACACTGGGCAAATCTGGTGCAAAAGACCTCTTTAAAATGTTAAAAAGCAAGGTGTGCCTGACCTAAGCCATGGTATTTTCAATAACTTCATATGCGTATGATAGCTGGACAATGAATAAGGGAGACTGTAGAAGAACTGATGCATTTGACTTGTGGTGTTGGTGAAGAATAATGAAAATACCAAGGGTTTCCAGAAGAATGAACAAATCTGTCTCGGGAGAAGTATAGTTGGGATTCTCCTTAAAAGTGAGAATGGCCAGATTTCGTCTCATGTACTTCGCTCATGTTATCAGAAAGGATGGCTCCTTGGGTAAGGATATTATAGTTGGAGGGTCAGCAAAAAATGGGAACACCCTTATCGAGATAGACTGACACAGTGGCCGCAATGATGCACTCAAGAATAGCAGGAGTTGTGAGGATGACCCAGGACTG
This sequence comes from Orycteropus afer afer, assembly GCF_000298275.1. Classification (NCBI taxonomy): domain Eukaryota; kingdom Metazoa; phylum Chordata; class Mammalia; order Tubulidentata; family Orycteropodidae; genus Orycteropus; species Orycteropus afer. Next base: position 25,147,049 of record NW_006921592.1, read on the forward strand.
GTCAGTGTTTCGTTCTGTTGTACGTAGGGTAGCTATGAGTCAGAGCTGACTTGATGGCACCTAACAGAAACAAGTGTGAGTTGGAATCGACTAGAAGACAACGGGCTTTTGGCTTTAAATCACTAGGTCTTTCTTCCAAGTTGCATCTGTGTAGACTCAAACCTCCATCTTTTTAGTTAGCAGCCAAGTGCATTAACTTTTTATACCACCCAGGGACTCACTATTTTGATAGAGTAGCTTAAGTCTAGTGGCTTAATAAAACATAGAATTTTACAAATAGTACAATCATTTATTTTAGTCCTCTCATTTTATAGGTGAGAAAACTGAGGTGCAGGGAGGTTAAAACACATGACCAAAGGGAGCAAATTGAAGGTTTGAATAAGGGCTATCATTAGTAAGGATAGAGTTAACAGTATATGGAATAAATATTCAGGAGATCAAGGTCAGGAGTTGGTCTGATTGGACTGTGGGATGAGGGAGAGGGACAAGTGTGGGATGATCCTGGATTTCAGGCTTGGGTCACTGAGTGGATTTTGATGCTATTAACTGAGACAGAGTATACATGACCAGGGTTAGAAAATACATCACTAGGGGTAAGTGAAGCATTTAGTTTCTAAAATGTTGAGTTTTAGATGTCAATATGACATCTAAGTTGAATTTGAGTATTTGAGTAGGACATTTTAAAAATATATGAGTGGAGAGGTAAACTTGGGAGTTGTCAGCATACAGTTAACAGTCACATGAGTTTAGACAAAATCACCAGCTTGGGAAAATATCAGATAAGAAGGCAAATTTTCGGTCTCAGGCCTCATCTGGCCAGGTGATATATTTTGTTTGGTCCAAAGCATATGTTTAACAAAATTTGAATTGATGACCAACATTTAAAATTTAGGAAATTTCATTTAAGTGTTGTTTACTGATTTGTCTTTAAAAATTAGAAGATCTCACATACTTTTATGGCAAAAATCATTTAAATAATAGGGAAAACAGCTCCAGTTCTCTGGTCTTTATTCACAAGCTTCACTCCTGTGTGCTCAGTGGTTCCTGTAGGCTTTTGGGTTTGCAGCCTCTCGTGTAGCATAAAAAGACCAAGAAAAAAAATAGATAAGGAAAAGACAGAGAAAGAGGACCCCTTTCTGGAAACAGAGTGATGATCAGACTGGTAAGAGGAGAATCAAGAGAACTTGGTAACAAAGAAGGGGTAAGGGTTGAAAAGAGGATGAATAAATTTTGTGAAGTTTTAGTAAATGTTTTAACTGTATTGTCCAGTTATTTGCTTAGGTCAAAAACTTAGGAGGCATTTTTGACACCTTTCTTTTCCTTATTGCCTTTACCTAATCCATCTCTAAATGCTATGGTTTGAATTGTGTTGCCCAAAAAGTTATGTCCAAGTCCTAACCCTCAATGCCTCTTGTTCTGGTTACCTAGTGCCTCTCTGACAAGAGTATACCACAAATGGGATGGCTTGAACAAATAGGAGTTTATTCTCTCACAGTTTGGAGGCTAGAAATCCAAGTTCAAAGTGCCAGGCTCTAGGGGCTGGGTGAAAGCCCCTCAACTGTGGAGTCCAGCTCTGCCTCCTACTCTCATCCCTCTGGAGCTAGAGGCATATCTTCACTCAGACAGCTATTGGCTGCTGAAGCTGACAAGCCCAAGGTTGACAAGTAAATAGGCACAGTCCTGATGTTACCAAACCACATAGCAGGCCATTAATTTAAGTCCATCGTAAGTCTCAGGGTCAGCAGAGCATGGCAGGCTGCTGAACAACAACGTGGCCACATGCAGGGTCCAAGCATGCCATAAGCTGGAAAACATTCCCAAAGCTGTTCCTTATATACGGGAAGCAGACCACATACCCAAAGGCAGCTACTCAGCTGCTTGTGGTAGGCCCCACCATGGAGCTGATTGCCAATGTCATCATAGGGAATAACTACCACCAGCTGCCCAGCCACTCAACCAGGCTCAGCCAAGTTGACATACAAATTTAACTACCACACCTGTCAACGTGACCTTGTTTGGAAATAGGGTCTTTGAAGATGTTATCAAATAGGTTAACATGAGGTCATACAGGGGAAATTGTCCTTATAAAAGAGAAGAAGAGACACAAAGACAAGGAGTGGAGGAAAGATGGCCTTGTGGAGATGCATCTGTAAGCCAAGGATTGCCACCAGAAGCTAGCAAAGAGGCGTGAAATGGTTTCTCTCTCAGAGCCCTTGAAAAGAATCAGCACAGCCAATACCCTGATTTGGACTTCTGGCCTCTAGAACTGTACAATAAAACATGACTGTTCTTATAAAAAAAACCAGTTACTGTTGAGTCTATTTCAACTCTGGCAACCCCATGTGAGTCAGAGTAGACTATGTTCCATAGGATTTTCAAGGCTGATTTTTTTGGAAGTAGATCTCCAGGCCTTCTTTCCGATGTGCCTTTGGGTGTACTCAAACTTCCAAACTTTCTCTTTGTAGCTGAGCATGTTAACCATTTGCACCACCCAGAGGCCTCCACCATCTGGTGTTAGTATTTTGTTACAGCAGCCCTAGAAAATTAATATGCCAAATCTGTCATATCTCTCCTCAAATTATTCCTTAAATTTGTTTATTTCTTATCTGATCACTGCTAAAGCAAGTAAATGTTCTCCTTGCATCCTTTCTTGTTTCCCAATAGCTTATTGCATACACAGCAGCTAGAGTGATTTTTTATAATTAAAATCAGATACTGCCACTCGCACGTTTAACACTGTTCACTGGCTTCCCATTACACTTAAAATAAAACCATACTCTTTGCAGTGGCCCAGAAACGCTCTATGTGATCAGGACCGTCCTTGTCTTGTTGACCTCATCTATTCCCCTCCCCTACTTTCCTCATTTTTTCTTGGGTACTGAATTCTCTCCTCTCCCCACAGCCTTTGTACATGTTGATCTTTCTCTTAGTTGCTTCCCTCTCAATCTGCACAGAATGGACTTGTTCTTTTCTCAGTTCAGTGTGATTTTTCAGACAGCATTTCACTGACACTTCAAACTAAAGAGGCACTTTCTTTATTTTCTCATCAGCTTATGCTCTTCCTTCCATATGCTTATCTTTATCTCTATAAATTCATGTGTATTTGTTGAGTTATTAAATGTTTGCTTTCTTGACTAGAAAGTAATCTTCATGAGGATAGGCACAGTGTCTGTTGTGTACACTGCTGTACCCCTGGTTTCTGTAACAGAGTTTGCCTAGCACATTGATGGCTAGCTGTAGATTCAACCCCAACTCATGGCACCCTTTTGTACAACAGAACAAAGCATTGCCCAGCACCCAGCAGTGCATCGTTGTTTTGAGTCTTTCTTTCCAGGCCTTCAATCCATAATTTTTCCTCTTCCAGATCACCCAAAATTTTAAAAATTCAGATCTGTTCCGGTTTTGCTTCATCAGCCATGACTAAACTGGTTTGAACCAGTTTGAAGCTCTGAATTATTGTGCCAATCCATCTCACCTAGGATCTACCTTGCCCTTGGCTGACCCTCTATTTCACCAAGCATAATATCCTCCTTCAGCAATTGATCCCTCCTGATGATATGTACAAAGAAAGAACCATCAGAAAGCCTAGTACATAGTACGGCCTTAATGAATACTAATGGAATGAATAAAAAAACTAGTTACTTTGGTGTCCTTTTTGACTCATGGTGGCCTCATGTATGCCAGAGTAGATATGTGCACCTTGTGATTTTCAGTGCCTGATTTTTGGGAAGTGGAATGCCAAGTCTTTTTTCCTAGGCATCTCTGGGTGGACTGGAACTTCCAACCTTTAGGTTAGCAGCCTAGTGCGTTAAGTGCGCTCATGAAATGAATAACAGTATGTAAACAACAGTCATATGCAGCAAAATCAGAGAAGAATAAGGAATAAGAAGCGCATATTGTATTTCAATACAATTTTTTTAAAGTACCCACGAGATTTTGCAATTAGGGGTGGTTGGGTAACGGAGCAAGCCTTCAGGCTCCCAACCATGCCAAACTGTAATACTGTAATGATCCCTCCCAAGCTCATTTCAACTTCGCGTCTGCGCAGACCCACCCCCCGAGGTCCTGCCCACCTCTTTCCAAGGGGGCGGACCTAAAGGAGGGCGGGGCCAAGCGGGCTGTGGGCTGGGGCGCGCATGGATGACGTCACTGGGTGCGTGCCTGGGTAGCCCGTAGTAACCCGGAGTCTGCGGAAGTGGAGACCCGTGGGCAGGCGGCTGATACAGGTAACCTGTGCGCTCCCTGTTGGGTCCCTGCCTTCCTCTCCTCCCGCCTTGGGATGGCGGTGGTGACAGTAACATTCTTTCTGAAGGCAGTGGGGAGCCAGTTCCTATACTCATGTTTCGTCGATCTGCGAGGACTGCATCTCTGCTCAGTCCTACCTGACCCTTGAGGCTGAAACCCGTTCTGGGGACTGACTGGGTGGGCACCCACTTCTGTCCGCCTCAGCTCTTGGAGTGGTGGTATCTCTGATTATTTTCTCCGGCGGCACATACACTCAGCCTCTAGTTGCCTCTCTCTTCGTCTGTTCCCTGCAGGCCCTCTTCACCCTTCCCTCTCTGCTCCTAGTCCCACATGGCTCATCTCTAGTCCTGTTTAAGGAGAGAGAACAGTTCCCACTTCCATTCATTTCTACTTACAGTGAAACCCATCTTCCCCCACGCCCGGAGGATCCTTACTAAGAGCACTAAGTTTTGAGTTTTGGTGTTACTAAAGAACATTCGTTCTCTGACCATTAAAGCATGCATTGGGGCGGGGCGGTGGTGCCGTAATGCGAAAATCTGTTGTGATAATAAAGTATGCACTTGGGATACTTTATTTATTATGCACCCAATCAGCTGCTGAGGTGCAGGGAACAGTTACAGCTTTTCATAAAAATTCTTCTAGCCCCTGGGGTTCTTTATGGTTTTTCAAGCAATGATAATTACCCTTGCAAGATAGCTTATTACCCATCAAAATAAATAAGCAGTAGAATCCTCTAGGAATGCTTAGATCGCTTCAACAACAACAGGATTCATGTTGTTGGTAATGAGTCATTCATATTGTCAATATGGGTTATTACACAACCAGTCAAAACGTAGATGCTGAGTATATGGAATGAGAAGCAGGGTTCTGAAATTGTTATTGATGATTTGGCTTTAAATTTCTTGCACTTTTAGTATGTTCCATTTTTAACATGAAGTGTATTATACTTCATATAATTCTATGAAGGCTACCAATGAGTTGCAAATTGATAAGATTATCCAATATTTTGGCACAGTGGTGAAGGGCTCGGCTGCTAACCGAAAGTCACATGTTCAAACCCACCAGCTGCTCCGCGGGAGAAAGATGTGACAATCTGCAAGTCTGCGTCCCTAAAGACTGCAGCTTTGCAAAACCTATGAGGCATTTCTACTCTGCCCTATATGGTTGCTGTGAGTCAGAATCGCTTGAACAGCAATGAGTTTGATTTTTTTTTAAGTAAAATAAAGTTAGGGAAGTAATAGGTGCTGTTTGCTGAAATCTACTATATCCCAGGGACTGTGTTCAACACTTTGCATAAGTTTTCTTCTTAATTCACACAATAAGCCTGTAAGTTAGGAGTTACCCTCAATTTACAGAGAAGAAAACTGAGGCTCATTTATGTGAAAATGACTTGCCAAAAATTTACAGTAATTAAATACAGAGCCAAGATTTAAATTCAGATCTGTGTATGACTTCAAAGCCTGTACTTTTTTTTTTCCAATAACTATTAATGATAAAATTCTATGCCTTTTACAATAGTCACACATAACTCATCTCTCCAAATGATTTTCTTTGACAATATTTTTAATATGAAATTCTAATATATCTGGTATTGCAATGACTGGAAAGGTTAATTTGTGCTCCCCCTGCACATGCGTGTCTGCACACACACACAACCCTTGCCATTAAAAATGAGATAAATGACAAGATTATTCAGTAAAACCCTTCTGATAGGCTCGCTCACTCACTGCCATGGAGTCCGATCTCTGGATGGTTGAGGAGTTTACCCCTTTAGAAGTGAAAATTAGATTGATTGTTTTGGGTGGGAATGTAAAGGATGTGCTGAACAATTCTTTGCCACCTTAAGTACAGTGCTCTGAACAGAGTGCAACCTTTCCTTGATGTCTCAGTCATTTATTGCCCAGTATTGAAATGGCAATTTCCTCAGAGCCTTTTTTTTTTTTTTAATATATATTTGACCCTGAAGCTGCTTTGCATTTTGAGTTTGCCTATACTTTTAGTAGTTTTTGTAGTCCATTCCTCAAGGTCACCAAGAGACAGTAAAGCAGGGATTGTGGAACCAGACTTGCAGGGTTTGAATCATAGCTCTGCCACTTACTAGGCCAGTGAGTCTGGGCAAATTAGTTTACCCCTCAACACTTCATTGTCTTCATTTGTAAAATAGTGACAGTAGGATACTTAACTCCAGAAGATTATTGTGAGGATAAAATGAGTTGTTGTTAGGTGCCATTGAGTCATCTCTGGCTCATAACGACCTTATGTACAACAGAACAAAACACTGCCCGGTCCTGTGCCAGCCTCATGATCCCTGCTATACCTGAGCCTATCGCTGCAGCCACTGTGTCAATCCATCTTGTAGAGGGCCTTCCCCATTTTCGTTGATCCCCCACTTTATGCAGCATGATACCCTTGTCCAGAGAATGGTCCCTTTTGACAACATGACCAAAGCAGGTGAGATGAAGTTTGGCCATTCTCGCTTCCAAGTAGCATTCTGGCTGCACTTCTTCCAGGACAGATTTGTTAGTTCTCTTAGCAGTCTGTGGTACTCTCACTATTCTTCACTGACACCACAACTCAAAAGCATCAACTCTTCTTCGGCCTTCCCTATTTATTGTCTAGATCTCATATGCATATGAGGCGACTGAAAATACCATGGCCTGGATTAGGCGCACCTTAGTCTTCAAAGTGACATCTCTACTCTTCAGCACTTCAAAGAGGTCTTTCAAGTGGAATGAGAAGCAGGTTTCTGAAATCTTTAATCTTATTGATGATTTGGCTTTAAATTTCTTGCACTTTTAGTATGTTCCATTTTTAAAATAAAATGTATTATACTTCATATAATTCTATGAAGGCTACCAATGAGTTGCAAGTTGGTAAGATTGTCTTTTGCAACAGATTTGCCCAATGCAATATGTCTTCTGATGTCTTGACTGCTGCTACCATTGGTGTTGATTGTAGAACCAAGTAATATGAAGTCTTTGACAACTTCAGTCTTTTTTCCATTTATCATGATGCTGCTTATTGGTCCAGTTGGGAGAATTTTTGTTTTCTTTATATTGAGGCGTAATCCTTACTGCAAACTTTAGTTTTAATTCTTCATCAGTAAGTACCTCAAGTCATCCTCACTTTCAGCAAGCAAAGTTGTGTGGTCTGCCTATTGCAGGTTATTAAAATGAGTTAGTATGTATAAAAAAGACTTAGAACAATACTAGACATGTTGTAAGAGCCATATAAATGTTTACTGAGATTACTGTTAGTCTGGTTTTAACCTTAGGTTCTTTGAACATTGCATTCTAGTTCTTCCAAAATTGTTCCTTGTGCATATTTATATGTAGTAATTGCAAGTCTCTGGGTGGCGCAAGTGGTTAAGTGCTCAATTACTAGTGGAAAGGTTATCACTTTGAAACCTGGGTACCCGGAGGGACCTCAGAAATCAAGCTTGGCTCTCTGCTTCTGAATGGTCAGAGCCTTGAAAACCCTCAAACCAAAAACCATCAAGTTGATACTGACTCATAACAACTCCATTGGGTTTCTGAGGCTGTAAATCTTTATGTTCAGCTTTAGGGTCAAATATATATTAAAAAAAATAAAAAAGACCTGACAATCTGCTCTCATAGTGACCCCTCTTTGGGTTTCCAAGGCAGTATCACTATGGAAGTAGATTGCCCAACCCTCAAATGGATAAGGGTGAAAATATCCCATTGTTATTGAACTATGAACAAGTACATTGTTGTTGGGTGCCATTGCACTGATTCCAACTCATAGCTACCCCATGTCACAGCGTGGAACTGCCCAGTAGGGTTTTCTTGGCTGTAATCTTTATGGGAGCAGATTGTCAGGTCTTTCTGCCACCCACTGAGTGGGATTGAACCTCCACCTTTCAGTTAGCAGCTAAGTGCTTAACTGTTGTGCCACCAAGGCTCCTTTGAACAAATGTGCCTGGTGTATATTACAAAAAAGGAGCCTGAGCATAAGTTATAGTGTTATAATTCCCCTCAGCTAGCATTTTGTCTAAAAAAGCAGTAAAGAAAATAATAATAATAATAATATGTATTCTTTTTAGTGCTTATGGTATGCCACGTACTGTTATAAGCTCTTTACTTATGAAGTAGGCACTGTTACTGTACCTGTTTTACACATGAAGAAACAAGTACAGAGGAGTTAAGTGAATTGCTTAAATTATGAAGCTGGTAGGTGGTGGAATTGGGATTTGTACCCATGCTGTCTGGCTCCAAAGTATATTTATCCTTAGTTTTTGGGTTAACACTTAAGTCATTATCAACTTTGCAATGTAAATTGTTTTGCCTGCCACCCTCTTCCTCTAACCTCTTTTTATACTATCTTTAAAACAGAACATTACTTTTGAGTTTAGTAGGCAATGGAAGAACAACTGTCAAAATGGTAACAGGTTCCTCTCTTTGATGGGGGTGATAGCATTAAATTGGAATTCAGACTGCATTTTCACAGCTAGTTCATTGAACCTTGTGTTTGAAAAGCATATCCTGAAACCTTTTATGATCTCATATTGCATTTATATTGTGTTGGTGTTTGACTTCAGATATTATACAATTCCCATACTACTGTTCTGTGGGCAGAAAGAGCTTTCTGTTCACAATGTTGTTATTGATTGTCAGAATGGTTTATGGTACACTCATGTTGCTGCTAACTTATTACTCTGTGTTGCTTCATTCCTGAAGAAATTATTATGAAATAGCTTTTTTATACTCATAATCAATTTCATTATATATTTTTCTCTTGCTTACATTTTATTTCTTTGACACTTGCAATTGAAGGTTCAGTTTTTAAAACTGATGGCAATCAGGATATGCTTGATATATTTTGGCAGCAAAGGAGGCATATCAGCCTATTTCTTTTGGCACCAATAATATCTCACATATGTTGCAAGTATGGTATATATTTGGAGGCATAAACTGTCTGAATAATGCCTAGTAGAAATAGGATTATAGAATGTTCAGTGTTCAAAGAGTCGTTAGATATATTTCTTTTACCTTTCACTTGGCCATTGGAAATCTGAAGCGTGGTCTGATTAAATGATTTGCCTATAGTCATACAATATTAGAATCCTCTTTTTTTGTTTGTTTTTTTGTTCTTTCAAGAATACCAGTATTCAGTGTGCTTTTAAACCATACCTCATTGTATTTGTGTAGCATCCTTATAAGTTCTTTACTCATACGTACTTAATTGTCATCTTCTTATAATAGTATGTTCTAGATGAAAGATCATAACCTGAATTAGACAAGTTGCAGAATGAACTGATAGGATAGATTGATAGGACCTTGTAATTGACTACGCATAGGTGAGAGTGAGAAATGTGAGATATCCCAGAATTTTTGCTTGGTCAACTTGGTAGATGGGAAACTTAGTTAAAAGAGATCAGAGCTGGGTGTATGAACTTGAAGTGGTTAGAGCCTGCATTGCACAGAGAAAAATGAGAAAGACTGAAGATACAGCTATAGGAAACACTAACATCTAAGAAGTAAAAGGGCCAAGAAGTAGAAAGATATAGAGGAGAGATTGTATAGGGAGAACAGTATAAATAGCAAAAGAAGAGAGAATTTCTGGAAGGAGGGACATGACTGTTGGTATTAATGCTGCAAAATTAAGGGCTGAAAGGGCCCATTAGATTTGGCAACTTAGAAGTCATTTTTCTCCAGATGTACAACCAGAGTGCTCTTTAGAAGTGAAGATGGTGAGACTTTGACTTGATCACTTTGGACACATCATTAGGAAAGACCAAGCATTAGAAAAGGACATCATGTTTGGCAAAATACAGCGTCAGTGAAAACAAGGGAGACCTTCGGTGAGATGGATTGACACAGTAGCCACAACAGTGGACTCAGACACGCAAAGACCATGAAGATAGCATAAAACTGGACCATGTTGTGTTTGTTCTGTTATACTGGGATCGCCGTAAGTTGGAAGCTACTCAAGGGCAACTAACAGCAAGGGATGTGATTACAGTGAGTTGTGGACGGAAAGGGAGACAGAGTAATAGGGAGAGTGGGGAGAAGGCAGTTCTTTTAAGAAATTTAGCTGTGAGGACAATGAGGAGAGGGAGAAATAGAAGTAAGGGAGGGGTTTTGTTCATGTTGTTTTTTTCTCTTAGAAGACATTGGGGCATTCTTCTGAGGTGAGCAGCTGGGCAAAAGGGAGAAATTGGAGGTAGAAGATTTAAAGGGCTGGATGAAGGTCCCAGAGGAGGTCAGCAAGAGATGGTATCTGGAACAAGGCCATGATCAAGGTGTGTGGCCAGGAGGAGAGATCCTTCTTTCATCCCCTCGAGGAGAGATGGGGAGAAGGGTGGGTGTACATGTAAGTAAGTGTGTGTTGGTGATGGGGAAGGAATATGAGAAAGCTCTTCTCTGATGGCAGCAAAAGTTTTCTAGTGAAGCAGATAAATCTGCTAACTGAGTGGTGATTTGGGGTGTGGGAGAATGGATTGAGGGGAGAGGTACAAGTTTAGAATGGTCATTGAGGGTAAAGGACAGAAGATGACTGGAGAGATATGAGTGGTTGTCTGCCTGGTAACGTTGAGGGTCCCATTGAGATTGGGGTCTGTGAGTTTGTAGTGTTAGTCATTCTTGTGGTTGTGTTATTTTACCTATCTCTTTAGGGAGCCTTGGTGGCACAGTGGTTAAAACACTTGGCTGCTAACCAAAAAATTGTAGGTTTAAACCCATCATCTACTCTGCAGGAGAAAGATATGGCAGTCTGCTTCCATAAAGACAGTCTTAGAAACCCTATGGGGCAGTTCTACTCTGTCCTATAGGGTCGCTATGAGTTGGAATCAACTCAGTGGCAGTAAGTTTTGGTATCTACTTACCTAATTGAGCTCAGTAAACCTACTGGGTGTAGAAGTAGAAAATTGGATGATTAAATTGATAGAGGGTTAGGTTTTTACAGAATAAGTGTGTCAGAAAGATGAAAGGGCAAGAGAATTAAGGTTAAAATGTTGGAAGAGTGGTTGAAGAAAGCAGATTTTCAACCTGTTCTTATTCTCTGTTGTGGAGGCTGTCTTGTGTGTTGTAAGATGTTTAGTGGCATCCTTCATCTCTACCCATGAGATGTCAGTAGCAACACCTGCCCACTCCTATCCCCCACGACAGTCACAAATGTCTTTAGTTATTGCCAAACGTCTGCAAGGGACAAAATCACCTTCAATTAAGAGCCACTGCTTTAAAGTCACAAGAAGCAAGTGGACTGGAGTCTCAATGGATGAGTGGAGTCTCAGAGAAGAGTTGGTGAGTAAACCAGAAAAGAGTAGGAGGAATTGGATGTTGTATTCTGACTGGACCATGAAAATGAAATATTTCAGAGGTGGAGCTATTCCATATAATAAAAATGGTTTGCTAAGTGGAGTGAGGGTGAAGATGATTGGCACATAGTAGGTCACTTTGAGAGAGAGAGAGGAAGTGGAAATAGATTCACCAGCCTGTGGTTATAGAGCAAGTTGGAAAAGCAGCAGTGGACTATCCTAACAGAGGCCAGAACTCAGACTTTCTGGATGTTTGTTTTCTTATTCTATCCATTAAGTGTTTCTCAGCTCTTTTTCTAATATAATCAATTCCCTTAACTTGTACTCTCCTTTGTATTGTTTTAAAAAGTCATAGAATTTAGGTAGCTTCTTTTTTATAGTATCTTTTATATGAGTTAATGTTTTTGCTTTTTTTCCCCGTTTGTTTCTTAATCTGACTTTGCAATCCTCTTCCTTATCTGTGACTATGCTACTTTTCAGAAGGTCCAGGTTCCTGTGCTCTGTGACCCAGTTTTCGCATTTCTTTTACATTTGGGCCTCAGATTATGAAGTTGGCTCTTTTTGGCAGGAGAGAGGCCAGCATATCCTTAAATTTTACTACTCTTAAAATTTTTCTTATCCCCCCCATCCTGTTCTTCCCTTTATGCTTTTATGCTGTTTTAAATCTTTTTTTTAAAAACAAAACAGAACATAAATGTATGTACTATGTCAACTGAGAAATCATTACAGTGGACTTACAGCTTATATGAAAGGACATAAGCTACCTATATACCTTTCAGTGATCTTTCTTACGTTCGGTAAATCTATACTGCCCAGGGAACTTTAGGATGAATGGGTACTAACTCTACCACTTTTGCAAAGCATTAAAAACAAACAAACAAGGCTATCTTATCCAAGCTGACCTAAATTTTGTTATTATACCATTAGTGTTGTCATTGCAAAATTGGAAGCAAATAGTCGGCATTAAAATTATGAAGTTTGCTCTTTTTGGTAACGTTGAGGGTCTGTGAGTTTGTAGTTGTAGTTTGTCATTTTTACTTGAATCTCATACAAATTATTTTTCATGAAAGCTGATGTGTTTGATATAGTATAAAAAGCAGCTCCTATCCAGGAATATCCTATCATAGATAAAATCCCATTGGTGATTAACAGTGATATTTGATGGCCTATTTCCATAGTTAAATATGTGGATTTCTAAGAGAAAGATAATTAGCTCAATTTAGAGTGATGACCTGTATTTCATATAGACTAATTTGTTTTGGTGTTTAGGATCCAGCACCTCAAAGGAGAAATGGGTTACTGTCTCCAAAGCGTGAAAATGGACCCTCATACTGCATACAGAATGTAGACCCCAAAGCAGGTCAGAAGACAACACTTGGTCAAAGAAGTTGCGCTTTAGAAAGCAGCAGCATTCCATCCCAGCAGTTACTCTCTAGTAGCAGATGACATGGAACAGTCTGTTCTGCTCAGTCTGTACCTACGCTCAGAACTTGGACAAATCTAAGATTCTTCAGTGGTCACATCTGAGCAGCTGGATGCCCATGACCTCAAATGTTGTTCGTAACAGATCTTTTGAATTTGGAACATGGCTTAAAGTCTTTACTAATAAAGAGGGTATTTCAGGTTCTGGAAATACCATGGTTACAGTATATGTTGTGCTTAATCATTTTCTTATAAGGATTTAAGAAAGTCATCACAATATATATATTTTTTTATATAACCCAAGGTAAATCATTAATGTCCTGCAGTATCTCAAGAATTTAACAATGTATTGCCAACACTTTAAAAAGGTCCTAAGATTCCTTTCATATTTGTGTAGTTTGTATTTTTTCTGCAGATTTCCTTTTTTTTCCCTTAAGCATAGATATTTTAACCTATATAAGATATGTAGTCTTAAAGGAAATAAACTATTTAACCTTACCTTTGTTGTTGTTGTTGTTATGTGCCATCCGACTCATAGTGACCCTTCCTTGGGTTTCTGAGGCAGTATCACTATGGAAGTAGATTGCCCAGCCTTCCTTCCGAGGAGTGGCTGGTGGGTTTGAACCGCCAGCCTTCTGGTTAGCAGTCAAGTGCCTTAGGCACTATGCTACCAGAGAAGTATATTTCCTATAGAGAAGGACAGAAAGACTATGCAGAGTAAGAAGTGGGGATGTAAGGTCAACCTGAGGTGAAGAATTAGGGGAGGGGGAAGAAGGGTGTTTGTCCTTGGGAGTTGCCAAGAAAGGACACACTTCTCTCCTATACTGCAAGTTTTGAATGATGAGAACTTCCTGCATATATCAAGAGTCCTTCACAAGAATCACTACAGGAAGTGGTTAGAGCATTTGCCAGATAGTGGGTTTTTTGTGTTTGTGTGTTTTTATCATCATTAAACTCCACTTGTGAAAACCAAACCAAACTTATTGTCAAGTCAGTTCTGACTCAGAGCGACTCCCCTTGGGTTTCTGAGGCGGTAAACCTTTATGGAAGTAGATTTGCCCTATCTTCCTTCTGCAGAGCGGCTGGTAGGTTTAAACCACTAACCTTCTGTTTAGTAGTCAGATACCTTAGGCACTGAGCCACCAGAGCTCCTTAAGCTATGCCATATGCAAAACTAAATTAAACTCACTGCCACTGAGTCAATTCTGACTCAGCGACCCCCTTGGGGTTTCCAAGGCAATACATCTTTACAGAAGTAGGTTGCTCAGTCTTTCTTCCACAGAGTGGCTAGTGGGTTTGAACCACTAACCTTCTGGTTAGCAGTCAAGTGCCTTAGGTACTACATCACCAGAGCTCTTTATGCTATACCATAGTGAATCGTAAAATAGTGCTGTTTAGGAGGAGACCAG
>NW_006921592.1:25162085-25163055 GCF_000298275.1 Orycteropus afer afer
AAGAGTGAGAGAAAATTTCTTTCTTGTGAGAATATCCTTCAGTCTTTATGTACAATGTCATTGCTTTTATAGAATATGTTGTTTCAAGTTTTAATACAGAAAATACGGTCCTTTTTGATAGATACAAAAACAGATAAAACTATTGTTGTAGATAGAAGATACCCCTTGTTCATGGCTGCGATTTACATTGCAATCTGGAATTTTGCCAGATTATAATGGCAGAGAACTTTAAAATTGCCTACTTTTTAATTTGAAAAATTTATTCCCCGGTTTATCGTTTTTTGTACTTTATGTATGTAATGACCTATGAAAATCTTGTTATCATAGCTTTGTGGTGACAAGGGCTGTTTGAAGTAGGTTGGTGATTCTGAAGCATTAGGATACATTAGAATTACCTAGAAGGTTTAATTAAAATGTGGATTATTGGCTGTGATCCCTGGGGATTCTGATTTAGTAGCTCTGACACAGTGTCTAAGAACCTGAAGTTGTAACAGATTGATTCTGGTGCATCTGATTCTCAGACCACAGTTTTGAGAAACACTGTCCTAGATCTTAGATTAGGGGTAGTGATTTATCTGATTATAACTTTACTTTTGGAGAATTGTGAGGTACAAATGGTTTCATGAATTTCAGAGAATAGTATCTTCACAGATAGGCATCCTAATTGCTAATAATGAAGCTAACTGAAGGCATAATTTTCACAGGGAAGCTGTACAGAAAGGCGTGGGATACAATTCTTTGAGAAGCCATGGATAGTCTCTGTAGGTTAAAAATGCCCCTGAAAGATCACATTGACAGTGTAAAGTGATCAGAACCAAACAATTTAACATTCTGTAGTTCTATAATTCGTATTTTCCAAATAATGAGTATTTAGGAAGCAGACCTGTACAGAGCTATAAGGCTACATAGACTCACATAGTAAAAGAGTAAATGAACTTGAGAAATTACTGCAGAAGTACACCTTTTCACA
>NW_006921592.1:25165035-25203151 GCF_000298275.1 Orycteropus afer afer
TGTTATATTCTTGTCAGAGTGGCAATGGGTAACCAGAACAGATAGATACCCAAACCAAAAACTAAACTTGTTGCCGTCAAGTGAATTCCAGCTTACAGTGACCCTATGGGACAGAGTAGAACTGCTCATAGTTTCCAAGGCTGAAATCTTTACGGAAGCAGACTGCCACGTCTTTTTCCTGATATACGTATATCTATATAAATAGATTTATATATATATAAGTAAACCATTTGTCTGACTCATAATGATCCCGTAAGTTTCAGAGTAGCACTGCACTCCACAGGATTTTCAATATCTGTGATCTTGCAGAAGTAGACAACCAGCTCTTTCTTTCAAGACACCTCTCGATTCACTCTAACACCCAAGGATTCTTGATAGACACAGATTTTCATATGTCCCCAGGCTAAGCTAGTCATGTAACCAGTGTTTTTCAAATTGTATACAAGATGATTTAAAGTGGTTTCTCAAGTTGTATATGAGATGATTCATAAGCATCATTTAAATTTTAATAATTATGTACTTATTTTAATGCATGGTGGGAAAATATAATTGGACCATAAAACCTATGATTTTATTGATATTATTGCCCAAGATGAGGCTAAAAAGAAAAAGGTGAGTCAATAGTTAAGTGGATTTAAGGAAAATGTGTAATAAATAATAAGACAGATGGTGTGAGAATGGAAAAAATGCTGAAGGCGGTACATACGTGACTGAAGTTTGGGAAATACTCTTTTAAAACAAATACTCAAGGCCCACATTTTAAAATAACCTTTAAAATAATATACAAAAGTTGAAATGCTATATGCTATGTCAGAAGGAGATGTGTGCTTGGGGTAGCATTGCTCTTTATAAATTCTCATGAAAATCAGTATGTATCTCTTTTAGATAGTCCTTTTAAAACCAAGTTTATAATAATTTCCAGTGATATCATGTATATGCTTTTTTACTGAATCATTTGTTCCAAATTAAATAAGATTTTCTATCTTCTGTGGGATATTTGTGAGAAAATCACTGTAAAACTTTGTTTAAATGGTTTGTTGTTCTTTTTTCTCTCACTTTTAAAAATAATAATGTTATTGAGATAAAATTCATATACCATAAAATTCACCCTTTTAAAAGAGTTAAATTCACTGGTTTTGGTATATTCACAGAGTTGTGCTACCTCTGCCTAATTTTAGGACATTTTCATTACCCCAAAACGAAAGCCAGTGCTCATTAGCAGTTATTCCCTCCCCAGCTGCTCCTAACCCTTGACAACCACTGATCTAGTTCCTGTCTCTATGGATTTGCCTATTCTGTACATTTCATATAAATGGAATCATAGAACATGTATTCTTTTGTGTCTTATTTCACTCAGCATAATGTTTTCAAGGTCCATCCATATTGTAGCATGTATTGGAACTTTGTTCCTTTTTGCAGATAAATAATACTCCATTGTATGGATATGCCACATTTTATTTATCCATTTATCAGCTGGTGGAAATTTGGGTTTGCTATTTTTTTAAACAATGTTAAAAATATGTGGGATATTCCAGATAATTGCTAGACATCTGTAGGTATGTTGTAGAAGGGATTTGTGCATTGAGAGAGTTGGATTTAGAGTCCTTTCAAATCATGGAAGGATCTCTACCTGAATTTCTTTGTGCTGGTGAAATATAGTCTCCTAAACTCTAGAACTGCTACTTATTCTCCATGAAAGAACATTTGTTGTTATATCTAGTTCAGTGTCTGATGGTAAGAATGGTTTCTGGATAGTATTTTGCCAACTCAAGGCAAGACTTCTACTTGCTTACTTCAGACACATAATCAGGAAACACCAGTTGGTGGAAAAGGACATCATGTTTGGTAAAGTAGAGGATCATGAAAATGAGGGAGACCTTCAATGAGATGGATTGACACAGTAGCCACAACAATGGGCTCACCTGTGCCAACAGTCATGAAGATGGTGCGAGATCAGACACCATATTGTTCTGTTGTATGCACGATTGTCATGAATTGGAGTTGGCTCTGCAGCAACTGAGAACAACACAACAGAGAAGAAACTCATAATAGCACATGATTTTATCTTTAACAAAACAGAGTATACATTTAAAGTGTTTGTTAGTGTGCAGTTTTATATAGTTAACAAGTTTTATTAGGTTAGCATTAAAATATGCCTTCCATTTTGTATAAGGCTTTATCACTCCTTAAAATGTAGAAACTAGAGCATAGTTTCAGTCATCTTGCTAATAAGCAGGCAGAATATGGTGTTAAGAGTGATTGTAAGGAAGACTCTGGTGATGGTAGGTATCCACTTTGTGTGGGGATACTAGGTCAGTTCTTAATCTGCTTGCACGTTGTCTATCTGGCTCAGGATCCAATATACTTCAAATTACCCACTGCATTAAGTGTCATGTACTTTTAATGACCATTTTTGATCTAGGCTGGGACTGGGCTTCAGACAGGATACTGCTACAAGTACAGTGTCTGGAGCCAGATCATCTGAATTTTAATCCCTACTCTGCCATTTAGGAGCTCTGGTAGCATAGTGGCTAAGGCACTTGACTGCTAACCAGAAGGCTGGCGGTTCAAATCCACCAGCAACTCCTCGGAAGGAAGATGGGGCAATCTACTTCCGTAGTGATACTGCCTCGGAAACCCAAGTAGGGGTCGTTATGATTCGGGTCCGACTCGACGGCACATAACAACAACAAACTCTGCCATTTAACCACGGTGTGATCTTAGGGAAGTTTCTTAACCTTTCTGGCCTCAATTTACTCATCTGTAAAATGGAGATGATAGTATTGATGTCATTAGTTAAACCCAACCCAAACCAGTTGCTGCCAAGTCAGTTCCAACTCATGGCAACCCCATGTGTTGCAGAGTAGAACTGTGCTCCATAGGGTTTTCAAGATTGTGACCTTTCAGGAGCAGATTGCCAGGTCTTTCTTCTAAGGCACCTTTGGAAAAGGTCAAACTGCTCACCTTTCAGTTATGCACCACCCTAGGACTGTATGTCATTAGATAGTGATAATGTGATAATGTACTGAAATTACTTAGCCTGTTTCATAGCAAGCACCCAATAGATAGGTCATACAGTTCCTAATTGTTAATACTAGTGTGTGAAGGTTAAGTGCCTTCTCAAAGATTTCAGAATAGCCCAGAGGAGTTCTGAATTGGCTGAATCCCCAAGGGGAAAATACAACTGTCTACTTGGCCTCCCTAAGACATTTTAGATTCCTGTGACCCGTGGGACTACAGTTGCTAGAGAAGCTTTGGGTGGATGGGATTCTCCTGGCCTGCCGTTGTCTGCATCTGCTCAACCTTGTTCCCTGAGCCCCTGAAAGATGGAGTGTTTGAGGAGTGGAAGCTTGCTGACATTTTTTTCAGAGGATCAGTGGTAGAATGTGTAGATATTCCAAAGGAGCACTGGAACATCAGAGCACTGAAAAATTGTACTACCTTGTGCCGTAGGAGAAAGCTGTACAGCTACCTCAAGGGAGATATAGAAAAGGATAGGAAAAATGATTTGAAATTAATAGGATGACAAAGTGGACCATATCTAAATGCTCATGAGTACTATAAAATTACGTTCAGTTTTATATGATTTAGTTACTTCTTCAGCAAGTGTCTTTTGAACATTTTTCATACTGGTTATCTCTATGCCAGGAGAGAGAATGTTGGGAAAACCTTTGGGCCACTAAGAACTGGTCCTATTTCTCAAATCTAGGTCTGGTTCTTCATGTTTGTTTCTGGTGGCAGGTTGCATGGGCTCATCCTGGTTTCCTCTCCTCTCAGAATGGTCACCATCCACCCATCTCTTGGGGTTCTGTTTTTCCTCGAGACTGGCTTTGGTCTACTTTCCTTAGCTTCTGCCTTTATTTATTGACTCTATGGTTGTCTTTAAACTTTTGGGACTAGGGATTTTACTGCTAATCCTTATGGAAAAAAATAGAAAAGGGGTAACAAAGATAACAAATGTAGGGCAGTTTAAAGATTTGGAGTTTTTACAATTATAGTGACCAATTCAGTGTTAAGATTCAAAACACAACAAAAAATGGTTACTGTCAAGTCAGTTGCAACTCATGGCAACTACTTGTATGTCAGAGTAGAACTGTAGGCTGATTTTTCAAAGTGGCTCTTCAGACCTTTCTTCCTATGTACCTCTGGGTAGACTGGAACTTCCAACCTTTCAGTTCTCACCTGAGCATGTTAACCATTGCAGCACCCAGTGATGCCAATGCTAGAATTGTTGTGATGTGCAACTGAATTGATCCTGACTCATAGAGACCCTATAGGACAAAGTAGAATTGCTCCATAGGGTTTTCTAGGCTGTAAATCATTATGGGAGTAGCTCTTCAGCTCGTTTCTCCTTTGGAGGCTCTGGTGAGTTCAAACTACCATATTTTCAGTTAGTAGCTAAGCATTTTACCATTGTGCCACCAGGTCTCCTTAGTGCTAAGTTAACCAAATTCTTTGCTTTCAGGTTGATTCCTGCCTATAGCAACCCTATAGGACAAAGTAGAACTGCCCCACAGGGTTTCCAAGGCTGTAATCTTACTGAAATGCACTGCCACATCTTTCTCCAGCAGAAATATGCGGTTCAAACCACAGACTTTTTGGTTAACAGCTGTTTAACCACTGCGGCATCAAGACTCCTTCAGTGCTGAGATAGTAATTGCTAAAATGTAGCTGGGAGCCAAGTTGGGCTTCTGTTTTCATTACACTTAGTGTGAAGTTCACCAAATCTAGTCTGTGGACTGTACCTCTATTGTCCCTGAAAACCCTTCTTTCCCATACCAATGAAGATTGAGGAAATCAAGTAAGCCATAAGAATCCCCTATCTGAAGTGTATAGTTTGCATTTCCAAGGAAACCTCAAGATAGAATTAAACACCTTCCAGTGGAACTGTGCTTATCACAGAAGTAATTCTTTAGGAGCATTTTCTTACTGAGGGGTACAAAGAATGGAAAAGTGGCTCCCGCTTAAGGAGTTTATAGTCTGGTTTAGTAGATAAGACCTGCACACAGAGACAATGACAAGTTATGTGCAGTACAAGTCTGTGTGCTAGAAAGATCATACCCTATAGTGGAAGTTCAGTAACGGGAGATCAGAGTGTAACAGAAACAATAGAAGGCTGGGCTGGGGGGGGGGTGGTCTTTAGAGCCAGACTCTGGGTTCCTGACTGGCTTCATCATTTATTAGCTGTGTAACTTGAGCAAGTTATTTATACTCTATATTTAGATTCCTCACCTGCAAAATGAATTTAATAATACCACCCACCTTATAAGCAATACACAACATCATGGTAAATGGAGAAAAAATGGAAGTCATCCAAGATTTCATTTTACTTGGATCCACAATCAACACCCATGGAAGCAGCAGTCAAGAAATCAGATGACATATTGCACTGGGCAAATCTGCTGCAAAAGACCTCTTTAAAGTGTTAAAGAGCAAAAGATGTCACTTTGAAGACTAAGGTGTGTCTGACCCCATATATGGATGGTATTTTCAGTAGCCTCATATGCATGTGAAAGCTGGACAATGAATAAGGAAGATCGAAGAAAAATTGATACATTTGAATTGTGGTGTTGGCAAAGAATACTGAAAATACCATGGACTGCCAGAAGAACAAACAAATCTGTCTTAGAAGTACAGCTGGAATGCTCCTTAGAAGTGAGAATGGCCCAACTTCATCTCGTCTGCTTTGGTCACGTTGTCAGAAGGGACTAGTCCTTGGAGAAGGAAATCATGGAGGGTCAGTGAAAAAGGGGAAGATCCTTAATGTGATGGCTTAACACAGTGGCTTCGGTGATGGGCTCCAGTATAGCAAGGATTGTGAGGATGGTGCACGACTGGGCAATGTTTTGTTCTGTTGTAAATAGGGTCTCTATGAGTTGGAACTAACTCAGCAGCACCTAACAACCACCACCACCACCACCACCACCACCCATCTTATAAGGAAGTCTGGTGACATTGTATTTAAAGCATTTGGCTGCTAACCAAAATGTCTGCAGTTCGAACCCACCAGCCATTCCATGGGAGAAAGACGAGGCAGTCTGCTTCCATAAAGATTTACAGCCTTGGAAACCCTGTGGAACAGTTCTACTCTGTCCTATAGGGTGGTTTTGAATCAGAATCAACTCGATGGCAGGGGGTGAGATCTACCTTATAGAGTTATCGTGAGGGCTAAATGAGTTAATACATCAAATGTGCTTGGAACAAAGCCTGGCACTTAGTTAGACGTTAGTAAATGTTAGCTATTATTAGAGCTGTCGAGCAAAGTTTAGTGGAGTGAGTAGAATTGGTCTTTACTTTCAGGGGAGTCCTTAGGTGATACAAATGGTTAATGTGCTCAGCTGCTAACCAGAAAGTCAGGGATTTGAGTCTACCCAGAGGTGCTTCAGAAGAGAGGCCTGGCAATCTATTGAAAATCGGTTGTTGGAAACCCTGTAGAGCACAGTTCTACTCTTACACACAGAGGGTTACCATGAGTCAAAATCTACTTGAAGGCAACTGACTTTAAGGAGAAGAGAGGGAGAAATAGCCCCTTGTTGGGGCAGAAGGTGTTCAGTGGTAGTTGTAAATAAGTCTGGCAAATTCAGGTAATAGGAGGTTGGTCTGGGAGGATGAGATTGAAAAATTATGTTGTCGAGAGCTTTGAATGCTAAGGAGTTTGCATTTTTTTTGGATTGTGGAAATTTCATTTGAAGCTTTTTTAGAAATTATTACTGTTTTCCCTTACTATCACTTTTTTTTTTTTTTAATTGTGATTTGGGTGAAAATTTACAGAGCAAATTCACTTTCCATACACTTTGTTTCATGACATTCACTACAATTTCCAATAATGCAACAGCTCCTCTCCCACTTCCTCCCCTTAATATAATTGCCTCTTCCCTGTGCCCATCCCTCTATGCACTCCTGCCCCCTGAGCTGTCTTCCTGTGCATAAACAGCCCTTCTTTCTCCCATGATTGTTCTCTCCAAGGAGTGCATCTACCTCAGGTAAATGTTCAACTCATATGCTTGTCTTTTGTTTGGCTGGAAGCCACAGGTGTGGGTTCAATTCCAGACCTGAAAGGCAGATAGGGACCATAGTCTCAGCGGTTCCATCAGACTCTATCAGACCAGCAAACCTAGTTCCCCCCTCCTTTTTTTTTTTCCCAAATGATTTTGAGTTTTATTCCAGATTATTCTCCCTCTCTATCCAGGATCTCCTACATAGATTCCCCCTCCGAGTGATTGACAATGGTAGCTGGGCACCATCTGATTCTCCTGGTCTTATAGTCATTACTATCACATTTTTAAAGCAAGGATTCGTGTTTCAGGCATCTTTGCTTGGTAGTATGGTTTGGGAGAGAGGAAAGACTTGGACAGGGTATATAAGTCAGTATAGATTAGGTTAGCAATAGTAGCAAACAACTCCAAAATCTTGGTAGCTTAAAAGAAGGTATGCTTTGTGCTCATATTGCATGTATCTCACAGGTCGGTGAGGGGTGGAGGTGGTGATGGTGATGATATTTCTGCTCAGAGACCCAGGCTGATGAAACAGTCAACATCTCTTATTTTGTTTGCCTTGATGTAGGAAGAGAGTGGCTGGAGGGTAATATGCGAGCAATTAAATCCTAGGCTTGGAAGTGATGCAGACACTTCTGTTAACAACTCATTGACTAGTCACATGGCACCAACCAACCAGATTCCAGAGAATGCTGTCCTTCCATATTTGGTGGTGGTGGGGGTAGGTAGAAGAGCTGGAAATATTCATAATGAGCAAAATATTCATAATGAGCAGTAATGACTACTTACCACCCAGGGAGATTCATTTAGAAACTGAAGGCATGTTGCTCTTGAGTTGACTGACTCATAATGACCCCATGTGTGTCGGAGTAGAACTGTGCTCCATGCAGTTTTTTGTGGCTGATTTTTAAGAAGTAGCTCACCAGGCCTTTCTTCTGAGGAGCTTCTAGGTGGCCTTGAACCACCAACCTTTTAGTTAGCAGCCCAGTGTATTAACTGTTTTCATCACCCAGGGACTCCAACTCATTTTAAAGGCTGTTGCAATAGATCAAGTAGGCGGGCTTAACAGTGAAAGTGGAGAAAGGGTGGATAAAAGAAAGAATTTGAAGGAATAGCGTTTAAAGGTTGGTGAGTGCTCCTTGGAAGGAAGAATGATCAGACTTTGTCTTACCTTCTTTGGTCATGTCAGAAGGGACCATTCCCTGGAAAAGGATATTGTGCTTGGTAAAGTAGAAGTTCAGAGAAGAAAGGGAAACCCTCAAGGAGATAGACTGACACAGTGCTCAAGGGGCTCAAGCATAGCAAGGATTGTGAGGATGGTGCAGGACTGGGCGGTGTTTCATTCTGTTGCATGTAGGGTCACTATGAGTCAGAGCCAACTCTACAGCACCTAACAATAACTGTTTGAGTAGAAGGAAGAGGAGTCATAGTAAAGCAAATCTTTGGACCCAATGGAAGGTACTGCTGCCATAAAACAAGTGCAGAAGTTGGTGTGTACTAAGGTGATAGTAGGAGACCAGTAGGATGCCTTAAAGGCCTTTAAAGCTATGCTCCTTAAAGAGTATCTGCTGATTAGAGCCTGTGCATGAGCTATAAGTGATCTGTGAGGAAGTAAGTACAGAATAGAGGAAGCATTTAGAAAATTTTATAGTAATTCTTTTCTTTTTTGGTTTGTTCTGATTGTGTTTATGTTTTGTTTTTTGTTCTGATTATGTTTATGTTTGAATCTAATAATAAAAAAATCTGGGCTTGTATCTTATATGTCTTTTTTGTATTTAGTGGTTTTTTTTTGAAAAATTACATTTTATGAAACTATTGGTAGGGGGAAAAAATAACTAGTCCTTCACCACACATAGTTTTGGAACATTGCCATATTCTTTCCAGTTCCCTCATATGCATGTGAAAGCTGAACAATGAAAAAGGAAGACAGAAGAATAGATGCAATCAAACTGCGGTACTGGCAGGAAATATTGGATATACTTGGACCGCCAGAAGAACAAACAAACCAGTCTTTGAAGAAATACAATGGCATGCTCCCTAGAAGCGAGGCTGGTTAGACTGCAGCTCACTCAGTTTGGACATGTCATCAGGAAAGATGAGTTCCTAGCAAAGAACATCATATAACAAGAATATCCATCCCATAGGGTTGTAAAGGAGAGTGCCAACGAAACCCTTAGTGAGATGGATTGACACACCGGTCACAGCCATGTACTCAACCATACCAACAATCATGAAGATGGCGCAGGACTGAACAATTTTCATTCTGTTAAACAAAAGGTCCATGAGTCAGAACCAACTTGATGGCCACTAACAACAACCACCACCACAACATTGTTTTGTTATTTTTATCAAGCTGTCTCTTCTTTCAAGGATTAGAATGGGACAGGAGCTGGGCAGAGATGCAGTGCCTGTTGTTTGTGTTGCCTTTCTCTTACATGACCTAATCTCTTTTTACAGTCTTGAACCTAGCTCTCACCTTTACCCTTGCCTTTGCTGTGGTCTGTGTTGAGTGTCTGTTTTCCAAATACCATTGATACAAGGTATAGGTCATAATTATTCTGTAGGACAGCCATGTAGCTGAAACAATGTACAGAGTGGCAAAGAACACTCCAGAGTCCAGCTGCTTGAGTTCAAATCCTGGACATGCTTCCTGCTAGCTGAGTAATCTTGGACACTTAGCTTTTCTGAACCTCATTTTCTTATCTGTAATATGGTGATGGGAGCTCTGGTAGCATAGTGCCTAAGGCACTTGACTGCTAACCAGAAGGCTGGCAGTTCAAACCCACCAGCCACTCCTTGGAAGGAAGGTTGGGCAATCTACTTCCGTAGTGATACCGCCTGGAAACCCAAGGAGGGGTCGGTATGAGTTGGGTGTGACTCCATGGCAAACAACAACAAAAACAATATGGTGATAATAACAAGAATATCCATCCCATAGGGTTGTAAGGATTTTAAGAGATTAGGAGAGTGCCATGTTCATAGTAAGCACCCAATAAATACTAATTATTATTACCTTTTTAATTATGCTTTTCTAAATAGATGATCTCTAATAGGTGTTTTCACTGCTTTCTGCTCATTTTAAGTTTTTCACAGATGCACTGTTTTTAAACTGACAAATCAAGTTATTTGTTCCTGGACAATGGAAAGCTGGCTTTACATGTTAAGTCTTGTGCTTTGCAAAAGATGGTGAGGGCTGAGGGAAGAAGGATGGATGAAAGATTATGTGGCCTCATGAGGACAAAGACCTGATAGGAGTGGTGTACTCCAATAGGCCATACTAAGATTGATTAGTTTTTTGTTGTGTGATATTGTTACATATTTAACAATTTTGACATAGAAAAGGTATTTTCTAATTTTAAAATTTAGATATTTTACAGGAAACCTTGGCTTGTTGATAATGCCAGGAAACAAATAAATCAGCAGTCTTTAAGATATATCTCCAAAGGAGTGATCAGGTATTAATTCAAAGCCTAGCATCTCAGTAGCCTTTCCCATACCTTGATTGGTCAGCCTCCATGGGCAAATACGACTTCCAGAAAACTGAAGTCTCCATTTCTCTATTACACTAATGAGCTCTCCCAGGAATTCTTGTTCTGATCACTCTACTGTAATTTCATTTAAGTGGCACTCTTTAGAAAACTGAAATAAGCTCTACTTTACAAGAAAGTAGCAAAGGGGTCAGTTTTTTCTTCTTTGAAAATAGAGTGAAATCACTTCCAATCTGATCTTTGCAACCCAGTGCCTGCTGATAATGTGAGCATAAACACATTAAGCACTAACGGCATCTGTATGCTAAGATGTGATCAGAAGCACCAGAATAAACACAGGATGATTGTTGAAGCTGAATTCCATCACCTCACATCTTGAGCAGAATTCAGCGGAGTCATATACTGATGTGAGTAAAATCAGTTTTTGTTTTCAGCGTTCACATTTCAGACCTCTTCCCCCTTTCCACATTTGGTTGGCTGTATACATAAATCAAGCCACAGCTGACAGTGATTTGCTTTCTTTATCCAGGAAAAAGGCTTTGACTATGACTCTGACTTGGCTTCATGGCATTGATCTTCATCATAAGCACTTTTTGTAATTCCCATAACATTTAACTCTACTTTTTTTTTTCCATATACATATCACAATAGGGTCTTTCATTATATGATTACAAATTATATGCAGTCACTCTTATAAACTTTGTGAAAGACATACATGTAAAGAAAAGAGAGACTATTTAAAACTTGAAACCAGAGAGCACAGTTTATCTTATTTACAGTTTGGTTTAAAGATTGGCATTTAAGTTAATATCATACCACATGTAGTAATCCTGCAGAGTGCTACATATTTTTATTTATAGTTAAGGGAATAAAGCAGAATCCCCTTTCATTTATGTTATCTTGTGTTATTTATTCCATGATAAATGACATTGCCATGTGGGTCTGAGTTTTGCAATGAAAGACCCTATTGTAGCATATATTTATCTGGGGAGGGGGTATGGGTCCAGAGGGAGTGTACGCTCTGAATATCCTAGTACTTGTACAGTTGAAACATATAGCTTAATGGTTGTTTGTTTGTTTGTTTTTAAATGTTGTTTTAACACTTTGTTTACTCAGAGTAAAAAAACAAAGTGGAACAAACAGGAAAAGCTTGAGGTTGAAATGTTGGAAACCAAATAAAATGACTGAATACTTATTCTAAATGCATAGGTTAAAAATGTACCAGAGATAAAGGTGATCATTTGATAGGCTTGTTTCTGTGGCTTAAACATGACTATGTTATGACTTAAAATGACTTAAAAAGACTATGATAAAGATGAATACCTTTAACAGTGAATTAACTGTTTTAAGGGCACCAAGGAACCATTTCCATCAAACTGGGGAGATACAAAAATGAGGAACTGAATGAAAAGTTCTGAGAGGGAAGAGATTCTAATAGCTGCCCAAATCTTTGAGTTTGTCATTTTATTTTACCATAGTGGCTTGCATGCAAGTTGCTATGATGTTGGAAGCTATGCCACTGGTATTTCAAAAATCAGCAAGGTCACCCCGGGTGGTCAGATTTAAGCAGAGCTTCCAGACTAAAGACAGACTGAGAAGAAGGACCGGGTGATCTATGACTAACACAACATGGCCAGTGAAAACTTTCTGAATAGCAGCGGGACATTGTCTGATATGGTGCCAGAAGGTGATCCTCTCTGGTTGGAAGGCACTCAAAACATGATTGTGGAAGAGCTGCCTTCTTAAACTAAAGTCAACCTTAATGATGTGCATAGAGTTAAGCTTTCAGGACCTTCATTTGCTGATGTGGTATGACTCAAAATGAGAACAGCTACAAACACCCATTAATAATCAGAACTTGGAATGTACAAAG
This sequence comes from Orycteropus afer afer, assembly GCF_000298275.1. NCBI lineage: Eukaryota > Metazoa > Chordata > Mammalia > Tubulidentata > Orycteropodidae > Orycteropus > Orycteropus afer. Next base: position 25,177,392 of record NW_006921592.1, read on the forward strand.
TATGAATATAGGAAAATTGGAAGTCATCAAAAAGGAAATGAAACACATAAAGATTTATATCTTAGGCTGAAATGAACTGTTACTGGTTGTTTTGCATCAGACAATCATGGTCTACTGTGCCGGAAATGACAAATTGAAGAGGAATAATGACACATTCATCATTAAAAAGAAATGTCAAGATCTGTCCTGAAGTACAACACTGTCAGTGAAAGGATAATATCCATGTGCTTACAAGAAAAACCAGTTAATACAACTATTATTCAAATTTATACACCCGCTAAAGCCAAAGGTGAACAAATTGTATATTTGTACCAACTTCTGCAGTCTGAATTGACCAAACATGCAATCAAGATGCATTGATAATTACTACTGATTGGAATGCAAAAGTTGGAAATAAAGAAAAAGGATCAGTAATTGGAAAATATGGCTTTGATAATAGAAATGGTGCTGGAGATGGCATGATAGAATTTTGGAAGACCAAAGACTTATTCATTCCAGATGCCTTTTTTCAACAGCATAAATGGTGACTAAACATGACCTTGCCAGGTAGAATGCACAGGAATCAAATCAACTACATTTGTGGAAAGAGATGATGGAAAAGCTCAATATCATCAGTCAGAATAAGGGTAGGGTTTGACTACAGAACAGACCATCAATTGCTCATACAGAAGTTCAAGTTGAAGCTGAAGAAAATTAAAACAAGTCCACAAGAGCCAGAATATGACTTTGACTACATCCCCCTTGAATTTAGAGACCATCTAAAGAATAGATTTGATGCATTGAACACTGATGATGGAAGACCAGATGAGTTGTAGAATGGCATCAAGGATATCATATGTGAGGAACAAAAAAGTGCATTAAAAAGACAGGAAAAAAAGAAAAGACCAAAATAAACGATAGAAGAGACTCTGAAACTTGTACTTGAATATAATGTAGCTAAAGTGAATGGAGGAAATGGTAAGGTAAAGGAGGAACAGAAGATTTCAAAGGGTGGCTTGAGAAGACAAAGCAAAGTATTATAATGGAATGTGCAGTGATCTGGAGTTAAACAATGGGAAAGGAAGAACATGCTCTGTATTACTCAAACTGGAAGAACTGGAGAAATAATTCAAGCCTCGAGTTGCAATGTTGAAGGAGTCTATGAATAAAATATCGAAAGATGCAGGAAGCATCCAGGGATGGTGGAAGGAATACACAGAGTCACTGTAACGAAAAGAATTTGTTGATGTTCAGCCATTTCAGGATATAGCATGTGAACAAGAATCAGTGGTACTGAAGGAAGAAATTTAAGCTTCCCTGAAGGCATTGGTGGGAAAGGGGGAATAAAATAAAAAAAGGCTCCAGGAATTGATTGAATACCAGTTGAGATGGTTCAAGAAACAGATACAGTGCTCAAAGAGTTTTCACTCATCTTTACCAAGAAATTTGGAAGACAGCTACCTGGCCAACAGACTGGAAGGGATCTATTTTTCTGTCTATTCCAGAGAAAGATGATGCAACAGAATGCAGAAGCTATTGAACAGTATCATGAATATCACACATAGTTAAAATTTTGCTGAAGATAATTCAAAAACAGTTGCAGCAATACATCTTCAGGGAACTGCCAGAAATTCCAGCAGGATTCAGAAAAGATATGGAACAAGGGATGTCATTGCTGGTGTCAGATGGATCTTGGCTGAAAGCAGAGAATACCAGAAAGATGTTTACCTGTGTTTTACTGACTGTGCAAAAAAGCATTTGACTCTGTGGATCATAACAAATTATGGATAACATTGCAAAGGATGAGAATTCTAGAACATTTGTGCTCACGAGTAACCTGTACATAGACCAGGAGGCTGTTGTTTGAACAGAACAAGGGGATACTTCATGATTTAAAATCAGGAAGGGAGTGTGTCAGGGTTGTATCCTTTCACCATACTTATTCAATCTGTATGCTGAGCAAATAGTCAGAGAAGCTGGACCATATAAGGAAGAATGTGGCATCAGGATTACAGGAAGACTCATTAACAACCTGCTATGTGCAGAGAACACAGCCTTGCTTGCTGAAAGTGAAGTTAACTTGAAGCATATACTAATGAAGACTAAAGCCTACAGTCTGCAAGATTTCATTTTATTTGGATCCACAATCAATGTCTATTGGAAGCAGCAGTCAAGATATCAAATGATGTATTGCATTGGGCAAATCTACTGCAAAAAACCTTTTTTTAAAAAGTGTTGAAAAGCAAAGATAATGCTTTAAGGATTAAGGTGCAGCTGGGCCAAGCTCTGGTATTTTCAGTTGCTTGATATGCATGTGAAAGCTGAATAGTGAATAAGGAAGACTGATGAAGAATTGATGCCTTTGAATTATGTTGTTGGAGAGGAATATTGAATATACCATGGACTGCAAGAATGAACAAATTGATCTTGGAAGAAGTATAACCAGAATGCTCCTTAGAAGCAAGGATGGCAAGATTTTGTCTCAAGTACTTTGGTCATATTTTCAGGAGGGACCAGTTCCTGGAGAAGGATATCATGCTTGGAAAAGTAGAGGGTCAATGAGAAAGAGGAAGACCCTCAACAAGATGGACTCACACAGTGGCTGCAACAGTGGGCTCAAATACAGCAGTAGTTGTGAGGATGGCACAAGACTTGGCAGTATTTTGTTCTGTTTTGCACAGGGTTGCTATGAGTCAGAATCAACTCAAAAGCACCTAAAAACAAGAACAAACCTTTCTTCTTGAGTGGATAAACCGTTTTTTGCTGTATATCAGTTTGTCCAAACCAATATTCATGAAAATTTCTACTGAAGAAGCAAGGAGCTAGATATTTTGAAGAGAAGGATAGCGTTTTAGAATATAATTTTCTTTTGAGATAAAAACAGTAAAAAAAAAAAAAAAGGGGGGGAAATACCAATTTTGAATAAAGTAGAAATTTATTAGGTCAGGTCCTACTCATTCAGAATTTTAGAGAATTTAACCAGCAAAGGGTTGCCATTAATAGTAAAAACGTTAAGTAAGAGTATATACTAGTTTTGAATAAAACCAAAAAAACCAAACCACTGCCATCGAGTCAATTCTGACTCATAGCAACCCCCATTGGGTTTCCAAGGCTGCAAGTCTTTACGAAGTAAATTGCCTCATCTTCATCTTACGGAGCAGCTGGTAGGTTTGAACCAGCAACCTTTTAGTTGGCAGCCACATGCCTTACCCACTACACCACCAGAGTTCCTTAATTTACATAAAGTAGAAATTCATTAGGTCAGGCCCTACTCTTTAGAGAATTTAACCAGAAGTGAGTTGCCATTTTGCTAAGTATAAAGATAAGGACTTCCTAACAAATTAATGATATAGATAAGATTTTGTTGTTTTTGTTAGTGGTCATCAAGTTGCCTTTATATATCACATAATGAAATGTTTGGTCTTGTTTGGTCCTCATGATCATTGGTATGTTTGAATCCATTGTTGTGGCTATGTGTTAACGTGTAAGATTTTAGAACTCCTGTATTCCAGGTAAATGTAATCATCTCCCCCTGTTCCATTCTTTCAGCCCTTAAAAGAGATCATTCTGCTGTTTTCTTGTGTTCATTGTTTCTGATGAGAAGTCAACTGTCATTCTGATGAGAGGCCAGTTGTCAATTGTGTCATTGTTCCCCTGTGTGTAATGTATCATTTTGTTCTAGTTACTTATAAGATTTTTTCTTTGTTTTTTATTTCAACAATTTGACTATGATGTGCCTACATGTTTGCTTTTGTTTAATTCAGCTTGAGGTTTATGTAGATTTTAAAAATTCTTTAAATTGTGTCTTTCACCAAATTTGGAATATTTTAACCATTAGACATATTCTTTGGAATAATTTTAGATTACTGAAAAGTTGCAAAGATGGTCTAAGAGAATCTTCATATACTCTTTACCTCTGTTCCCCCCAATATTAACATCTTATGTATTAAGGGTACACTTTATAAACTAAAAGATTAACTTTAGTACAATGCTATTTACTAAAAGTTTTATTTGAATTTCATTAGTTTTTCCACTAATGTCTTTTTTTTTCTATTACAAAATCCAACCAAATCAAATTTGGTTTTATTTTATTGGACCTGTAATATTTCTTTAGACTTTCCTTGCTTTTCATGACCATGACACTTTCTTTTTCCATGACTTTTTTTTTAAAATAATTTTTTTAATGAAAATATACACAACAAAACATACACCACTTCACCAATTTCTGCATATATAGTTCAGTGACACTAGTTACATTCCTCAAGTTGTCCTACCTTTCTTGATAATCTTTTCCAAGTTCTTCTACCATCATTAACAAAAACCCACTGACCCCCTAAGCTTTTCATCTATCCTTTTGAGTGCTGTTGTTAATTTGATCACATGTTCTTTAAAAGAGTATAATGCTTAATGCAGACTTTTTTTATAGTTACTATTATTTGGTTCAAAGATGACTTCAGGGGATAGTTTTTGTATATTTTCTTCCTTTTAATCAGAATTCTTTTATAGAATTCTTGATTTGAATGTTCAGTAATGGTAGCCAGGCCCCATGCAGTTCTGGTCTCAGGCAACCAAAAACCAAACCAAACTCACTGCCATGGAGTCGATTTCAACTCATAGTGACCTGACCCCTCCTTGGGTTTCTGAGGTGGTATCACTACAGAAGTAGATTGCCCAACCTTCCTTCTGAGGAGTGGCTGTTGGGTTTGAACCGCCAGCCTTCTGGTTAGCAGTCAAATGCCTTAGGCACTGCGCCACCAAAACTCCTGTCAAATGTCTTAGGAGGCAGTTTGTTGTTAATGGAGGTGATTGGACCTGTATTCCACTTCCTTCACTAGTCCCTGGCCCTTCTTCCTGTTGTATTCCCAGGGATTAGAAACCAACTGTTGTACCTTGGATGACCACTTACAAGATTTTAAGGCCCTAGGCACTATGCAATGAACTAGGAAGTAGAACAAAAATAGCAAAATCAGTATTAGGCCAATTTACTGGAGTGTCCTGTGAAACCATGACCTAAGCCTCTGAATTGAGAAAACAAATCTCATGTGGTATTTGCTTGTACATAGGCAGTGTCAGCACAGCTGCTTTTTAAAATTTCTTTTTTAGTATAAATATATATAATACACTTTTTGGAAGTTCAGCCTTTTCCAGCTATATCGCTTAGGTATCAGTTATATTAGTTATGCTGCACAGTCATCACTTCCAATGGATGCCTGATTTCCTTACAGCATAAACAGAGATTTATTACTTCCCAGACAATGGCTCTCCTTCTCTCACCCTTGGTAACGACTAATAGACTTTGGTTTGTATACATTTGTCTATTCATATATTTTCATATAAGTGAGATCATATCATGTTTGTTTGAGATTGACTTATTTAACTCAGCATAATGTCTTCAAGGTTCATCTATGTTGTGTATATCAGGACTTCATTTTCTCTTTATGGCATTGTAGTATTCCATTGTATGTATGTACCACATTTTGTTTTTCTATTCATCCATTGATGGACATTCATTGTTTCTGCCTTTTGGTTATTATGGATAAATGCTGCAGTGAACATGGGTGTACATATGTCTGTTCATGTCCCTGACCTCAAATCGTTTGGGTATATACCTAGGAGTGGAATTGCAGAGTTATATGATCATTCTGTTTTTAATTTTCTGAAGAAATGCCACAGTATTTTCCACAATGACTATACTGTTTTGTATTCCTACCAGCAATGGCTAGGTGTTCTGACTTCCCCTACATTCTCTCCAACATTTATTATTTTTATCTTAACCATCCTAGTGGGAATGAGGTGGTATCTCATTGTAGTTTTGGTTTGCTAAACCACAAATGAATAATTGTCTGATGGCTAAATACATTGAGCATCTTTTCATGTGTTTGCTGTCCATGTGGATATCCTCCTTGGTGATATATCTACCCAAGTTCTTTGCCCATTTTGGATTGGATTATTTGTCTTTTTGATGGTAAGCATTTTGTAATACATGGGACATATATCACCCACCAACATCTTCAGCCTCTCATGTTCTTGGGAAGCTCCTATGCCAGTTGCAGCACATGCTACCACCTGGTGAGGACCTACATAACTGTGTGAGTTTGAAGAAACAAGCCTTCCCCACCAATCCTACCAACAGAGTCCACTTGAGACATATGTGTCCCACATGATTGGATCACAATCCATGTTACCTCAAAAAAATTTTTTCCCTTGATTTCAGCATTCTTTTCTTTACTGAAAACATGTGGTATCAAAAACAACAACAACAAAATTGAAAGCAGAAAATAATTGGTTACAAAAGGATTAAATTGTAGAAAATTTATATATGTTTTGGATATTAGATCGTTATAGGATATGGTTCCCAAAAATGTTCTCCCAATTTGTAGGTTGCCTTTTCACTTTTTTGATAAAGTCCTTTGATGAAAAAAGTATTTAATTTTTATGAGGTTCAATTTATCAATTTTGTCTTTTGCTGTTTGTGCTTTTGCTATTATATCAGATAATCCATTGTTAAAAGTTAGGCCTTATATCCATTCCCATATATTTTCTTGTAAGAATTTTATGGTTTTAGTTCTCACATGTAGGTCCTTATACCACTTTGAATTGGTTTTTGTGTATGATGTGAGGCATGGGTTCTGCTTCATTCTTCTGCATGTGAAAATCCAATTTTTCCAGCAACATTTATAGAAGAGACTCTTCTTTTCTCATTGAATGGTCTTAGCACCCCTGTCAAAAATCACTTGCCCATGCATGGGTTTATTTCTGGACTTTCAATTCTATTCCCTTGGGTGCTCTGATGGCATAGTGAGTATGACATTTGGTTGCTAACCACCACCAGCTGCTCCAGGGGAGGAAGAGGAGTCAGTCTGCTTCCATAAAGATTTACAGCTTTGAAAACCCAGTGGGGGTCACTGTGAGTCAGAATCGATTCCATGGCAGCGGGTGGTTTTTATGTCTATTATTGTGCCATTCCCAGGCCATTTTAATTACCTTAGCTCTATAGTATATTTTGAAATCAGAAAGTGTGAGTCCTCCTATTATGGTCTTCTTCAGAATTACTTTAGCTATTTGGGGCCTATACTTTTCCATATAAAATTGAGAATTTATTTTTCCATTTTTGTGAAGGAAGCTGTTGGAATTTTGATTGAGATTGCATTGAATTTATAGGTTGGTTTGGGTAGTATTTACATCTTAACAATATTGAGTCTTCCAATCCATGAATATGGAATGTCCCTCCATTTCTTTAGGTCTTCTTTAATCTTTTTCACCAATGTTGTATAATTTTTGTTGTATTAGTCTTTCACATTCCTGGTCAAATTTATTCCTAGGTATTTTATTCTCTTGGATGCTATTATAAAGAGAATGGTTTTCTTAATCTCCTTTTCAGATTTCCTATTGCTGGTGTAAAGAAACTGAACTGATTTTTGTATGTTGACCTTGTAGTCTGCAACTTTGCTAAATTCCTCTATTAGAACTAGCAGCTTTCATGTACATTTTTTGGGAATGATCATGACACTTTTGAAAAGTATTCTTGGGTATTTTTTTAGAATGTCCTTCAATGTGGAGTTGTGTAGTGTTTTCTCATGCTTAGACTGAGGTTATGGGTTTTAAGAAGAAGATATATTATATCAAGTATTAACATGACTTATCACTAGTGGTATTAACCTTAATAATGTGGTTAAAGTGGCGTCTTCAGGTTTCTCTACAGTAAAGTTAATATTTTTCCTTTGGCATTATTTATTCTTTGGAAGGAAGTCACTAAGTCCAGTCCATACACAAGAGGAGCAAGGAGTATGTGTGTGCATTTATTATTGGTCATTCTTCTATAAAATGATTTGTCCCTTTCCTCTATTTATTTATTCATCAATTCAATCATTTGTTTATATAAGAATGGACTCATAAATATTCATGTTATTCTTTGAGTTCTAATCCTACACCGAGGAGCTCTGGTGGCGTAGTGCCTGAGGCATTGGACTGTTAACCAGAAGGCTAGAGGTTCAAACCCACCAGCCACTCCTCGGAAGGAAGGTGGGACAATCTACTTTCGTAGTGATATGGCCTTGGAAACCCAAGGAGGGGTTGCTATGAGTTGAAATTGACTTGACAGCAGTGAATTTGGTTTGTTTGGTAACCCTACACTGAGGAGCTCTGGTGGTGTAGTAGTTAGGGCATTTTGCTGCTAACTAAAAATTCAGTAGTTTGAGCCCATCAGCTACTCCATGGAACAAAGATGAGGCACTCTGCTTCTGTAAAGATTTAGAGGGCGTCTCTATGAGTTGGAATTGACTTGTTAGCAGTGAATTAGGTTTCTCTTTTCCTTTTTTTTTTTTTTTAAACTCTTTACTATCATTATTTATTTTCTTGTTCAGATTGTTCCAGCTTGTGTCATTGCAAGCTCTTTAGATTAGTTTCTTTGTCCTTTTAACATGCTTCCAGCCTTTCTTTTTCTTTTATTTTTAAGAAAGTCCTTACTTTCTGTGGCTATATGATGCTAACTTGTATTTTTCCTGCACTAGCCCTACCTAGAATTAGCCATTTCTCCAGGGAGTCCTGGTTCCTTTTATTGGAAAATGCAACTTAGAAACCAAGATCTGATTGTTGGCCATGCTCATACTCGTTACTTTTGAAACTATGTTTTTCTGTTGAATTTCCTTTCACCATGCCTCCTTTTACCCCAATTTCATGTATGTTAGACCTTTTGACTTTGTCCTAAGAATACCTGAGCTCTGTTAAATTTTTTCCCAATGTTTTTTTTATTTCTGCTTCAGATTGGATAATTGCTATATAACTATTTCAGATTCACTTAGTTTTCTTCTGTTATCTGTAAGCTGCTATTAAGCTCATCCAGTGAATTTTTTGTTTCACATATTCTTCAGTTCTAGAATTTCCTTTTTCAAAAATAGTTTCTATTCCTAACCAAGTTTTCCTTTTAGTTCCTTCATTACAAGCATATTTGCCTTTGTATCCTTTATTATAGTATTAATAGATGCTTTAGAACTCTTGTCTGCTAACTTCAATATTTGGATCCTCTCAAATCAGTCTCCATTGATTGCTTTTTCTCTGATCATGGGTGATATTTTCTTGTTTCTTTTCATGTCTAGTAATTTTGGATTGTAGTTTTGACATTTTAAACTTAAACTTTTCTTATGTTCCTCTGCAGAGTGTTAATGTTTTATATTAGTAGATAGCTGACTTGACTGAACTCTAATTCCAAACTTTTCTCTCCTTGCAATAGGCAGCAGCTGAAATTTTTGTTTAGTTCAGTTCATTTAGCTGTAACTGAGCTGCTCCATACACCTGTGGTTCAGGGATCAGTCAGACAATTGGACAGAGTTTATATGCTCTCCCTTTGTGACTTTCTCCTTTCTTGAAGTTTTTCTTTATATTTTTCAGCAGCTGACTTAGTATGGAACCATTCTTTGATACCTCAGCCAGTAATACTGCAGGTTTCTGTCTGAGTTTTAGCTACTTGGCACAGCACCAACTGAAGCCTACTGTCCAGTGAAAAACTATGAAAACAAGATTCTTATTGCTGTTTCCATTTTCCAAGTGTTGGTTCCCAATTTTAGTTAGCTTTTCTACTCACTCCCCAATGCCTTTAGGTTTTGTTTTGTTTTTGTTAGAGTTTGTAATTGCTGTCAGTGTCTCAATTGGTCTGAGACAAGCTACTACACTATTAACTAAAGTGGTACTTCTCCCCATGTGAGAGATTAAGTAGTCAAGCAAACAAGTGTAAAATTAAAAGCATGTTATGAAAACTTTGACCTTATTAATGAGGTCAGGTAAGCTTTCTTCATGACATGTTAGAAAAAGTGAGAGAGTTACTGGACAAAGAAGATGCAAGAGGATTCCACATATTTATCAAATGGATGAATAATCTAACCCACCTTTCACTTCATCATTCTTCCTTTGCACACGTTCTTGTCCTCTCAATCTTTAATCATCTCTCTGAGCTTCTGTGATGTAGATGAAAGGGAATCTATAGCTATGGTGCCTATATTATACAATGAAGAGTATCCTACTTGAAACTTTCTTGAGCCAAAAGAATTGTGAGTATGGACCAGTTAAGTGGTACAGCAAAGTCTGTGGCCTTCTAGTCATCATAGGCAACTGAGTTATGAGGAACCCTCCATTCTACTTCAAGTACTTAGAAATACAAGTATATATGCACACATATACATACATACACATGCAAGTTCAACATCAAGAAGTAGTTATCTTAAGTGATTAAAATGGAGAAGGAATGTGGTGTCAGTATGATGACCAGGAACCTAACCTGAGAGAATCACATAGGGCTTTATATAGCTGGAGAGTTGGGTCTGTGATTCCACCAAGGGAAGGATGCTTTGGCTATGACTCATTCCATGTGGGTCATACTGAATTATCTGCATAAAGACAGAAGCCATGAAGGAGTGATCCATACATTAAATGAATAAAGAATATTCTGCCCACTGTCCCAATAGAGGGGCAAGGAAATTTGCTGTCTACTCAAGACTGTACATGGAATGAATTCCTGAGTCCTCAGACTGAAGGAGTACACTGAATCTCGAGCAAGACAAATACAAATAAATTCACATAAAGTCACACTGAGTGCAACCATATAATACAAAAATAAAGAAAAAAATATAAAAGCTATCAAGGAGAAAAATACAGATATGTATCAAGAAATGCAGACTTATAACAAACTTATCAGCAAAAATAGATGCCAGAATATAGTGGTATAATATACTCAAAGTGGCTTTTAACAGTAAAAGTAACTAAAATTTTATACTTTATAGCCTAAAATTTTATACTTAATTAAGTGATCACTCAACATTGAGGATGTAATAAAGACATTTTCAAGCATACAGTTATTGAAAGAGTTTACTACTCATGGACTCTTCCTGAAAGAATTACTGAAGGTATACTTAAGACAAAAGGAAATTATGTCAGATTGTATTTTCCAATGATGACTACGATAATATCTACCATCCCACATACTCTTCTAATGTGACTTTCACAAAAGCTTGAGAAGTAGAATCTAATTCCCCTCTCCTTGAATCTGGGCTGGCCATATAATTCTCTTGAAACGAATAGAATGTGGAAGAAGTGGTATCACAAGATTAGATCAGACTTCCAAGTTTAGAGCCGGAAGATACTGATGGACACCCTCTCCCTTCCCATGAGACTTTCGCCCTTAGACACCATTCAGGCTTGGAACTGAACTCATGGCTTGACTTTCAGCTAAATGGTAGCCCTATAAGGTGAACGGGAGCTCTGGTAGCATAGTGGCTAAGACACTTGCCTGCTAACCAGACGGCTGGCAGTTCAAACCCATCAACCACTCCTTGGAAGGAAGGTTGGGCAATCCTACTTCCGTAGTGATACTGCCTCGGAAACCCAAGGAGGGGTCGCTATGAGTCGGGGCCGACTCGACGGCACATAACAACAACAACAACATAAGGTGAACAGTATTATTAGGAAAGTACAGTCAACCACAGAAGATCCAAAGAGCAGCATTTGCCCAGGGATAAAGATCAGAAGGCAGAAAGGGATATGAAAGAAGGAAGAATAGAAATGGTAAACACAGGGAGGAAGTGGGTGGAGTGCTGTTACCTTGTAGGGATTGCAGTCAATGTCACAAAACAAAATGTGTACAAATTGTTGAATAGAAAACCAATTTGCTTTGTAAACTTTCACCCGAATCACAAAAAGTTTATATATTAAAAAAAAAAAAAAGGTTAGATAAGGAAAAGACTACTCTGTTTTCAGCTGGTTCTTTGGGTATGCTTGTTCTGTGTGTGGTAGTGGTGGTAGGGGCAGGGAGGTGGAGGGGGTCAGCTGTCATAATATGGGAGCTGATTTGGAGTGGGGAAAAGGAGACACTGTTGATAAAACTTTTCTAAAGCCCTTGTATCGTTAAGATTGTCTTAAATAGTCATGTTAAAGGAAAGACAATAAATGTATCATAGTTTATGTAACAGTGCCAGGATCTCTGGTAGCCTAGTGCCTAAGGCATCTGACTGCTGACCAGAAGCAAACCCACCAGCCACTCCTCGGAAGGAAGGTTGGGCAATCCTACTTCCGTAGTGATACCGCCTCGGAGACCCAAGGAGGGGTCGCTATGAGTCAGATCTGACTTGAGGGCAGTGTTTTTTTTTTTTAAATGTAACAATAGAGGGGAAAAAAGAGAATGTAGAGAAAATTCAGCCAAAGTCAGAAAAGCTAATAGGCAAAGAATATGATGGTGGATGAATGAAGCAAAGAATAAGTTGACTGAGATCAATGCTATTACAACAGTGATCACAGTAAATATAAATAAATTAATCCCAGTTATTAAAAATGATATATTTTATATATATATATATATCCAATATTGTTTAAAAAAGATACCCAAAGCAGAACAGCCTAGAGAAGTTCCAAATAACAATAAACACAAACAAACACAACCATTGCTGTGGGGTTGGGTCCGACTCATAGCTATCCCTCCCTGGGTTTCCGAGGCAGTATCACTACTGAAGTAGATTGCCCAACCTGTCTTCCGAGGAGTGGCTGGTGGGTTTGAACCGCCAGCCTTCTGGTTAGCAGTCAAATGCCTTAGGCACTATGCCACCAGAGCTCCCAAATAACAATAAAGGGATATAGAAAAGGTTTACCAGGAAAAGCAAATTTTAAAAAAAGCAGGTGTGGCAATATTAATATCATGTAAAATGGAATTTCTACATGTTTTACCAAGGAAAATTTGCACATGTGCAAGAGACACATAGATGTATGTTCATTGAAGCATTGTTTTCAATAATGAAAAATTAAAAAGAACATAGTTTATTTAAAGTAACTAGAAATTGAAAACACAGATGCCCTCAGATGTTGATTTCGCTGATACTTAATGAGAACCTACCATGTAAAGGATACTCTACTTAACATAGTCATGAACATAATAAAGGTGAATCAGCTAATTTAGGAAGTTTAGAGACCATTGGAGGATGGAGGTAACAATAAAACAAGACAGGATAGATTAAGGGCCATGAGAGTGATACAGATTGCTTTGTAGTTTAGACAGAGAATGAAATTATTTTAGTCATAGGAATCAGGAATGGCTCTACAGAGGATATTTCACACATTTGTAATGTATGCATTTCTGTTTGGGTGCCTGAAATTGGCAGAGCAGTTTCTTCCTCCTGTGCCAGCTCCATTTAATATTTGATGCTCTTTCCCCCACCATTTTCTTAAAAATATTCCTGTATATTAATCCTTTTAAAGACTTTAATGGCATTGCTGACACACTCATTTAAACATTTAAAATGCAAAACCACATAGTGCACTTATTTTAGAGGCAGCAGTGGTTAGCCACCAGAACACTAACTATTGGGTTTGAAAAAGAGGGACTTTTATATGTTATGGCCTATGACAGGGAATGGAAAAGTGCTTCAGTGAGACAGCTGGCATTTTAAATTGAGGCACAATAATTGCCAAAGTGCTGAAGTCAGCTGACTGCTTAGAAAGACAGTATTTGCTGAGAGGCCTCTCAGGAGGGCCACACACATGACTTTGCAACTGCAGTCAGTTCATTTCTTCCTGTGGGGGACTATGACCCTCACTGACATCAGTGAGATTATGGTCACCACAAATCCAAAGACAAGTAGGAAATAGGTGTAATTAATAACAAGTTATAATAGATTTACATATTACACATAACTTAGGGTAGAAGCCATGTAAAGGTGTCAGTAATATACTAAATCTTTTGGGGCTGACTTAGAAATCCCCCCCCCCATTATTATATTAAGACTTGATCAGTAGTCTATGGAAGATGAACAAGATAAAAAAGGAAGGATGGGTAAAGGAGGTGGCACTTTATTTAGGACTTGGACAATGTGAAGGATATAGCCTTAAGAGCTAGAGAATGAAATTCCAAGGAGAAACACCAGCAAGTGGAAGAGTTTCCATTCTTACAAATGAAAAGAGAAATGGGTGACCTTGGGCAAATTGCTTTACTTCTTGGGCTGCAATGTCTTCATTTGTAAAACTAGTGGATTCCACTAAATGACCCCTAAGGGCTTTTTCAGCTCCAAAATCCAATAAAATCAGACTAGTTATAATGGGCAGTAGGACCAAATGCAGTTTTTGTTGTTTGTTTTTAAAGATGGCAATGCTTGGGGTGCTTGAAACTTTGAGAATAGCATGGAATCATTGAGAGGGAGACAGTGTTGGCAAGAGAAAAACATAAATGAAGAAAGAAGGCCCCAAGTTAGTGGGAGGAGATGGTGTTGGAGGGGAACGCTTCTTTCCCATTGCTGATGTTTCCCATTTCTGATGTTACGCTATTCAGGGTAACACTCCTGGTGTCTGGACCTTTACGTCTAGCCAAAGAAGGTGGAGAGAACTTTGGCGGTTCAGTGGTAGAATTCTCCCCTTCCATGTGGGAGACCAGGGAAGGGTTTGATTTTGGCCAGTGCTCCTCAAGCTGTAGCTATCACTCATACATCGGTGGAGGCTTGTGTTGCTGTGATGCTGAACAGGTTTCAGGGGAGCTTTCAGACTAAGATGGGCTAGGAAGAAAAGCTTGGGTATCCAATGAAAATCAGCCAATGAAAATGCTGTGGATCACAGTGGTCTACTCTGCAGCAATCCTGACCACAGAGAGCCATTTTCCTCTACTCCTCCAGGCCTTGGGAGGCCACCTCCTCTCCGAATTTTGGCCACATCTGGCCTTGCCTGTGACTATGTGGGCAAATCACCTAATATTTGAGGTTCAGGTTTCAGGTACCTTCAGCTCTCACACTAGCCATATTCTCCAGTTATGTCATGAGGAATAATGGTTTTCTTTTTATCCCCTTCTGCTATGTCCTTGTCTTGTTTCTCATTGTGTTTAGTAGCATGGTGCCTAAGGCACTTGACTGCTCACCAGAAGGCTGGCGGTTCAAACCCACCAGCCACTCCTCGGAAGGAAGGTTGGGCAATCCTACTTCCGTAGTGATACTGCCTCGGAAACCCGAGGAGGGGTCACTATGAGTCGGGGCCGACTCGATGGCAAACAACAACAACAACAACAAGCTATGTCCTTGTCTTGTTTCTCATTGTGTTTAGAACTTGGATGGGAAAGAAGAGTGCTGTGTATTTGGCTCTCTCGACACTCGAAAAATTGGGATGCAGCATGAAGGAGTTAGCTTTGATGAGAAGGGATATTGTTTTGTTTGGGTCAGAGGAAGGCACTAGTTGGGAAGACCTAGAGATATTCTGAGGCATGATGGCATTCCAGAGATTCCAAATTATCTCAGTAAAGTAGGAGGTAATGCAATCTCCTAAGCATGAGACAGCAGGCATAGAATTGGGAAGTTTAAAGTTGAAAAGGTTTTGAATGGCCACTATGGGAAGTTTCTAAGAATAACATTGAAGAGGACCAAAGGATGTACGGTAACTGTGACAAAGCAGAGAAAGCTAGTAGGTGTGCATATCTAGGACTCTAAGTCAGCCCAGTTCTCTGCCTCCTGGGACAAACGTGGCAAAAACTGCTCTGTAGAACATATTTTATTCTTAAATTATATAAATTGTCAGAAGTAAATGAACAGTACATGATTGTATGTCTATTGTTATAAATGTTAAACTTTTATTCTTCAAATATGATAATTTAAACAGCCACTAAATTAACTTTTTAAGTCTCTGGATAATGCAAATAGTTAATATTCTCGGCTGCTCACGAAAAAGTTGAAGGTTCAAGTCTACCCATAGGTTCCTCAGCAGAAAGGCAGGTGACCTACTTCTGAAAAACTAGTCATTGAAAACACTGTGGAGCACTGTTCTACTGATACACATGGGGTCACCGTGAGATGGAATTGACAGGGAGTTTTAAATTAATCTTTGTCTCTGTTGATTATAAAGATGCATCTTTTCCTCTTTTGTTTCTCTGTGTGTGTTCAGGTTAATTTTCTGAAATACAGTTTTTAAAAAAGCTTAGTGAATACATTTCTGCATGTTGGCAGCCCCAAACAAGAGATTGAATTTTTAACACCCATTGTTTCTCATTACATAGTAATAGCCCATGGCTTTGTTGAAGGTTATATTAAGCTTGCTGATATGTCTTCCTTGTCTCAAATGACAAGTTCAATCACTCTTTGAGATGTATGCAGAAAAGAAAATAGCTTGCCTTATCCCCTCCCCCTTTTTTTAAAAGAACTAATGGGGAGCTCTGGTAGCATAGTGGCTAAAAGCACTTGACTGCTAACCAGAAGGCTGGCGGTTCAAACCCACCAGCCACTCCTCGGAAGGAAGGTTGGGCAATCCTACTTCCGTAGTGATACTGCCTCGGAAACCCAAGGAGGGGTCGCTATGAGTCGGGGCCGACTCGAGGGCACATAACAACAACAACAACAACAATGGAAGTTGGTGGAGTAGTGCCTAAGGCATTTGACTGCTAACCAGGAGGCTGGTGGTTCAAACCCACCAGCCACTCCTCGGAGGGAAGATTGGGCAATCTACTTACGTAGAGATACTGCCTTGGAAACCCAAGAAGGGGTCACTATGAGTTGGAGCCGACTCAACGGCAGTGAGTTGGTTTGGAATGGAAGTACCAGCTTCTTCACAAAGTAATCCCACACTGTTCTTTGCATCACTGATTTCTCAAGTCCTATTGCACATAAAAGGAGCTCTGGTGATGCAGTGGTTAAAGCATTCAGCTGTTAACCTAAAGGTTGGCCCTTAGAACCCACCAGCCCCTCTGTGAGAAAAAGATGACGCAGTCTACTGCTGTAAAGATTTACAGCCTTGGAAACCCTATGGGGGCAGTTCTACTCTGTCCTATAGGGTTACTGTGAGTTGAAATCCACTTGATGACACTGAGTTTTGGGGCTTATTGCACTTAAGGGTGGTAGAGGGAGGAAGTAGGGGTCAGGGAAGGATTTCTGTAGATGGTTGCACTTGAACTGAGGCTTAGAGGGGGCTAGTATTTGGGCAGGTAGATATGGGAGATGGAAAACAGGAGCATTCCAGGTATGGAATACAGGTTAATTCAAAAGGCTTGGATGTGGGGCACCACTCCTGCAGGTAATGGTGGTTTGAATGGGCCCTTTGGCTAGAGGACAAAGTTGTAGAGGGAATGGGTCTCCAAGAGTGGAAAAATTGCTGAAAGCCAGATTATCCAGCCCTGCAGGTGGTCACATTTAGGCTAGGCAAGGTCTTGATGAGGAAGTAACCTGTGGAGAGGTAGAAACAGAAAATTCAATAGGATTGATTGCTAGAATGAGATTATAGAGGGTAGGGAAAAAGGGTTTAGTGGAGAGGCAGATAGAGGTTGAAGGAAGGTGAGGCGGAGTTAAACCAGAATAAGAGAGGCTTCCATTTTATTCGAAAAGCCAAGCAAGTAACGTTGTTTTGTGGACAATAAAAGAATACCTCCTGGTATTTAGAAATACAAAAATTACTTAAAATGTATCTGTCAAGAGTTTTTATTTCTGTTCCCCTGCTGCTTTCTTTTCATTTTTGATAAAAGAATTAAAATAAAGAAAAAAGAAAACAGCATATGCTGAAAGAAATTAAGTAGACAACAGGGACTGAAATAATTACAAATAATTTTTCTTTTAGTCAGATTCCTATTATAAAATAGGAATACATTTTTATTCAGAACTTTTATGAAGTTGGACATTTTATTACAATATCTGTTTCTACATTTTAATTTCTCTCTTCCCTTTATGGATATTTGCATATTTCTTTTTTTAAATGAGAAGACCTTTTGTTTGCCACAAGAAGGTTATTATCCAGAATGTTAATGGCTTTTCAGCTATTAAGATGTAATGATATACCTTGAGTATTTAACTATAAATTTGAAAAATCTCCATGAATATCTCAAAGGAATACTTAGAATGCACTCCTGGTAAATTGGCTCATTTTCCTGTAATTTACTGGAAGTGCTGATATGAGAGCAGCCCTAATGTGAAAAGTACATTAATCCCTGGAGTTACATTGTATGTATTACATTATTACTCTCAAAGAATAAAACATATAAAGCCATTTAGCCTTCATTCACACTTGTTACTTACAATCACAGTAGAGAAACAATCACTTATCTTTTGATGCACAAAATTAGAAATGATACATTTAATATCTTTTAAAACAAGATGCAAAGTGATCCTCAGTTACACTTTTGCATAACAATTGCTCTTTTCCAAAACAAGGAGTGTTCTGGAAGCCTAATTCTTCTGGCTTTATGGAGCCCATTTCAAATTGAAATATTTTTAGAAACCCATCATGAAACTTTCTTTGATGTCAGTCAAGAAGATTAGTGTGGTTTCCCACCATGAGCATCTAACACCTTAGGGGATTATTTAAGGAAGGTCCTCAACTTGCAGGAACAGCAGTTGCAGAAGCATTTAGGGTCTTGTTTGAAATTTTGTCTAATTGTGTTTTTCTTCTTTGCCAGGGGACTGAAGGTTTGTGGAACCATAATTTGTGACATCAGGTAGCTTTTCGTAAGCAGACATTTATGATTCCAGAAGACTGAGGCAGATAGGAAGCCATCTCTGAGAGTTTAACAAAGCTCTCAAACAACAAACTACATTATGGACATAAAACTGGACCTTTCCCGAGATGACCTGCCTCTTATGGCCAACACCAGCCACATCCTTGTGAAGCACTATGTACTGGATTTGGACGTGGACTTCGAAAGTCGCGTCATTGAGGGCACCATAGTGCTTTTTTTTGATTCTGGAAACAGACTCAAGAAACGGAGTAGTTCCCTTAAGGAAACCTGCCCATCCGAGTCAAGGGAAGTTCGTGAATTTAAGACGTCTGAACCCTGCCATACTCTTGTGACAGATACAAGGACCTTCTCATCTAAAGTGGGATATGATGATTTTGCAATCTGTGGTAAAGGTGAAAAAGATAGTTCTGATAAAGACGGTAACCATGACAACGAGGAACAGGCTTCTGGGATTTCTAGTTCAAAGTGTTGCTGTGACACAGGGAATCATGGGAGTGAGGATTTTTTGCTAGTGTTGGACTGCTGTGATTTATCTGTGCTAAAGGTTGAGGAGGTGGATGTTGCTGCTGTGCCAGGTATTGAAAAATTTACAAGTTCTCTCCAGCTCACAGTTGTTTCTGAGGAGCTCAGGAATCAAATTGTACATGAACTTGTGACTCTGCCTGCAGATCGATGGAGGGAGCAGTTAGACTATTATGCTCGCTGCAGCCAGGCTCTTGGCTGTGGGGAACTCCTGTTTGCCACCGACATGTGGAGCTTAAAGATCAGGAAGACAGGTGCTCAGACATCTACTGACTTTCCTCATGCCATAAGGATATGGTACAGAACCAAACCTGAGGGAAAATCAGTTACGTGGACCTCAGACCAGAGTGGCAGGTAGGTCACCCGAGCATGCCATAGCCCATGCCCGCCCATTCATCTCCCACACTGGGTGACGGGCCTTTGCTGGGATGCTCTCAAACTGGGACCAACTCTGCACCGATGCTCTTGTTCATTCTGTGGCACTACCCATCTAGCTTCAAACCCTTAGCCCTGCATTAAAGCAGATAAATTCCTGGGCATAGTAAACTCTGATCAGATTACCTCCCTTAGGTCAAGATGAGAAGATTACTTTATTAAGCCCTCATATTTCTGAGTTAGGAAATTGGGAAGTGAGCCTAATGATTCAATGCTGAGCCTACCTTTCCATTGAGAACTCTGCCAGAGACATTCAGTGCAACCCGGGAGTATCTTGGAGCAAATACTTTCTTAAAGATCCTTCATATACTCTGAGAGGTTAGGCTGCTGTCAAGTTGAATTGTGGGAAGGCTGACAAAGTGCTTCCAAGTAAAACCTGTTCTGCTTTGTGAATTCCTTACAGTAACTGTCTCGTGGCAGAGACAGAGGATTTTCTCAGTTGTCGTATAACATGAACCCCAAAGCATTTGACACATCTGTTTCTGAGAGCATTGACTATCAGTCCTGCTGACACTGCACACTTGCCTCTTTGGCCATGCTACTTGGTGTTTGATGCCAGGCAGGCCCTAAGTGTCTAGTGTGGGAGGAGGAATTGATGAGCCATCAGTTTCCAGGGGATGCACTTAGGCACACACATCATTTGTCCTTTTCTTATTGCCAACAGTTGTTCAAAGTTTTCAGAATTTGAGAATTTTGAAATCAAACTTTATTGATTTCTCTTTATTTCACCTATTTCTTTGTGCTAATTCACTGAAAACTCAATATGGTAATTATTGCAGAGCTTGGAAAGAGGAATGTTGATCTCAATTAGCTTGTTTTGAAAGCCTTTGATGGTGATAAAAAAAAGTAAACTCACTGCTGTTGAGGCAAATCCAACTCCTAGTGACCCCTCCTTGGGTTTCCGAGGTGGTATCTCTACGATTGCCCAGTCTTCCTTTTGAGGAGTGGCTGGTGGGTTTGAACTGTCAGCCTTCTGGTTAGCGGTCAAATGCCTTACGCACTATGCTACCAGAGCTGGACTCTCAGTTGAAGCAGTGGTCTCTGTCAGTTGCTTATATCTCTTACCCCTTAAAAACAAACAAACAAACAAACAAACATAAAGTTTGGATCTTGTTTGAAGCATCACTTTGACTTTGAGCTCTAATTATCTTACTCATTGTCTTCTAATCTTACCTCCTGCTCTGGTCTCCTGCCTTACTCAAAATGAGTTCAACTTCCTGTCTTATTCCTGCTAGAGTCTTAGGCAGCCTTTGAGAAATTGCAGGGTTGATAACAAATTTACATCAGTACAAAAGCATACTGATTTATTTATAGGATAACTTATTGAATATTCTTTGGAGACCATCAGGGAAAAAGACAGGTGTTCTTATTATATTTTTAAATATTTTTGAAATTATTAAATTTTGATAGGATTTAATGATATACTGTCTCTGAATATTTAACTAGGAAATTGTAGTGTATGTACTTCCAGATATTTCCTTTTTAAACTAGAATAATAGGGAAGAAGAAACTACTGACAGTTATTTGGAAGAAATGCTACTAATTGCTTCAATCATGACTTTCTCCTAAGTGCTCCCTACAAAGAAAGAGATTAGACCTGAGAATTTAATTACATGTAAAAACACTGAGTGAAATGAGTTATAGATACATGCTGATTTCCATAAGAAACTAAAGAAGTCCTTTGGCACATTTTATTCCTGCAAAGGCTGACTTTGTGAATTTACTCTTGGTGTCTCGTTTTTTGATAATTCAATAGAATAGATGACCACGGCAGGGGCTTAAACTATCTCCTTGAGAGTTGGTGACCATATGTTAGTAAATAAATATCATTTATGTAGCTTTACAAGAATAATAAATGTTGTTTTTTAAAAGGAACCCTATAACAATATTTCCTCTTTTTTTGATGGCGGGAGAGAATTTTATGTGTCAGTGAACTCTCCCCACATGCATAAGAATAAATCTAAGTACATACAGGTAACTACTTGGATACATTAAGCACTTCAGAATGCCTAGGGATCCCAAGCTGCTAGACAGAAATAATTCCTTAGTGTTATCAGTGAATAGTAATTGAATACAGGGTCACAGTACCTTATAAATAGAATTGTGTTAAGTAGGTAAAACTTTTTGCCTCCAAGGCATAGAGTCCACATTTATTAAAACTAAAAAGGTGTATATATTACCCACAAATGGCAGAATAGTATTGGTATAAAACCAAAAAACAAACAGACTGCCATGGAGTTGATTCTGACTCACAGAGACCCTGTAGGATAGAGGAGAACTGCTCCATAGGATTCCAAGTCTGTAAATCTTTATGGATGCAGATTGCCTCATCTTTCTCTGTGGAGTGGCTGGTGGCTTTGAACTACTGATCTTTTGGTTAGCAGCCCAGTGCTTTAACCATAGTGCCGCCAGAGCTCTTTTTTTTGACTAAACCCCACTGCCATCGAGTCGATTCTGACTGAGTCGATTCTGGCTGATGATGACCCCCATTGGGTTTCCAAGGCTGTAAATCTGTACGGAAGTAGATCGTCTCATCTTCCTCCCACAGAACAGCTGGTAGGTTTTGGACCACTGAGTGTCTGGTTAGCAGCCAAATGCCTTACCAAACCTCCTTTCTTAACCGAAGTAAGGCTAAAGAAGAACCCTATACACCTGTTCTGAATAACCCACAAATTGTTAAAAACACACTAGGAAAGGATCTCATTCATATTCTAGGAACTGCCTGTATTACAAATATATGAAACAACATTACTGAAGGGGTGGGGAAAAGAGGTGCTGACCTAAGTAACTTTGGAAATGAGCAGAGTCTGTAGGACTGTAGGTAAAAGATATTGTACATAAACAGTGTATTATATTTGATAAAGTTGTTTCCCATGAGGTACAGGGTAGCATTTCTAATACCATTATGCATAGATCTTTTTAAAACTGGAACTGAACAGTTGAGTAAATAGATGGTGTGGTACAGTGAATTATTTGATATGGGTTTTCTAGCCATAGTCTTTGTAACTACCACCAGATTACTGGGTGGGACCATGCAAATAAGGGGTATAGAACTCTGATATTGGGATCGGTTAGTTTTGCCACTCTGCCAGGCTTAAAATGAGCCTTCCTACAGGCAGAGGGGGGAATCTCACTGCCATCAAGAGGAAAGAGCTGAAGGTGAAGTGGAGCACATCATGGGACCTGAGATCCCTGTGCTGGACCTCCTTGCCTGAGACATGCTCTGGCAGAGAGACACCTTGGCAGAGAGATGGAGGCCGTAGAACCAAGAGGCATGAGACAGAGCAGCGGGCTTACCTGGTCCATGGAGCAAGAAAGCTGAGTGCCCTTGGGCAGAGCTTGCTGTTGGAGTGGGGTGCATCTAGGTGTATCTACCAGCAGAGCTAAAAGAGCTTTGTAACACTTGCTTGAGCAGGGCAGAGGCCAGGCGGAGAGGCTAAGGGCCAGAGATGTGTGTCTGAGGGCACAGCAGAGGGGATGCTGTCCTGATTGAAGAATTGTATCCTGGGCGTGTTCCTGAACCTGAATTGTAGCCTATTGCTTTCCTAATAAACCCCATAATCATGAGTATTGTCTGTGAGTTCTGTGCGGCCATTGTAACAAATTATCAAACCCAGCAGAGAAGTAGTGAGTGCTGTGGGAGGGATGGTTCTTATGAGAATTGGTAAAACGTTGGAGGGTGGTGGCATGTCTGACCTCATAGGATTAAGCTTTGGGCTGCTGATGGTGATTCTGTCTTACTCTTGTGCAGTTAGAGGTCAGAAGATGCTGCCTCCACATCCTTTTCGCAGCAGGAGCCAGTTTCTCATTGTTGGAGTGTGAGGCTACAGATAAGCAAAAGGAGAAGGCCAGAATGATCCATGTAATAATGGATTAGAGTTGGAGACATCAGTATGAACTCATGCTTAGCTTAATAGAGATAAAGACGGTTATATATAGAAATATTTATAGATATGTGTATATTCCTGGGTCAGCATACATACATATATGTCCTTGCTTCTGTCAGCTGACAGCGTCTAGAAGTAGTGACACCCTGGTAGCAGTAAGTATACCTAGAGTCATTGATGATGTCAGATGGATCTTGGCTGAAAGCAAAGAATACCAGAAAGATGTTTACTTTTGTTTTATTGACTGTGCAAAGGCATTTGACTGTGTGAATCATAACAAATTATGGGTAACATTGCAAAGAATGGGAATTCTAGAACACTTAATTTTGGTCAGAATTGACTCAGTCAGAATTGACTTGATGGCAGTGGGATTTAGACAAAAAAAAAAAAAAAAAAAAGGAGCTCTGGTGGCACTGGGCTGCTAACCAAAAGATCAGTAGTTCAAAGCCACCAGCCACTCCATGGAGAAAAATGAACACATAGACCAATAGGCAGTCACTGAAACAGAACAAGAGGATACTGCATGGTTTAAAATCAGAAAAGATGTGTGTCAGGGTTGAATCCTTTCACCATACTTATTTAATCTGTATGCTGAGCAAATAATCTGAGACGCTGGACTATATGAAGAACACAACAGCAGAATTGGAGGAAGACTCATAAACAACCTGTGATATGCAGATGACACAACCTTGCTTGCTGAAAATGAAGAAGACTCGAAGCACATAGTGTGAAGATCAAAGATGACAGCCTTCAGTATTGATTACACTTCAACAAAAATCCTTACAACAATAAGCAACATCATGATAAATGGAGAAAAGATTGAAGTTACCAAGGATTTCATTTTACTTGGATCCACAATCAGTGCCCATGGAAGCAGCAATCAAGAACCAAATGATGTATTTTATTGCATTAGGCAAATACACTGAAAAAGACCTCTTAAAGAGCAAAGATGTCATTTTAAAGACTAAGGTGCACCTGACCTAATCCATTGTCTTTTCAGTTTCCTCATATGTGTGTGAAAGCTGGACAATGAATAAGGAAGACCAAAAAAAAAAAAAAATTGGTGCATTTGAATCGTGATGTTGGTGAAGAATATTGACTATACCATGGACTGCCAGAAGAATGAAAAAAATCTGTCTTGGAAGAACTACAGCCAGAATGCTCCTTAGAAGTGAGAATGGCCACACTTCATCTGTCATACTTTGGTCACGCTATCAGAACAGACCATTCCCTGGAGACAGATATCATGTCTGGTAAAGTAGAGGGTCAGTGAAAAGGTGAAAACTCAATTAGATGGATTGACACAGTGGCTGCAGTGATGGCTCAGGCATAGCAATGATTGTGAGGATGGCTCAGGACTAGGCAGTGTTTCATTCTGTTATGCATGTGGTCACTGTGAGTTGAAACTGACTCAACAGTACCTATCAACAACAGCAACAAAACCATTCTCCAATAAAAGGAATCAGGGCCTCTTAGAGAGATGGCTGATTCTAGGACTGAGGCAGGAAACTTGTGAGTCTGGAGCATCTTGTAGTTCCAGAAAGTAAAGAAGTGCTCAAAAAATGATGACAATAACCCACAATGTTGGGATTATGTCAAAGGTACGTAGGAGTAAAGTGCAATAGCTCCTAATGTTCAAAGCAGAGCAACAAAATAAATAAAGTAGCACTGGATTTTAACCCAAAGTATAAAATAAATATTCATGGGTCCATATTGATATAAATAAATTAGTGAATAAATAAACAAATGGGGGAAAATAGATAAATCTATTGTGCTGAGAATTTCGAACAATATATGTAGATACTCAGTCCTCAAGGAGGTGGAGCTTAATTCCCAACCCCCATGTGTGCTCTGTACATAGTGACGTCCTTCCAAAGCATACAATATGGAAAGGAGAGAAAAGAGTAATTTTACATTGGGAAAATATGATAGATGATACCTCAGCCAAGTGATCAACGTTAATGTCAACAGTGATAAGTCATTCTGATAGCATGTACCCTTGATATAATGTGATGGAAAAGCCACACTTTACCCCTGTGGTCTTCCTTCCCAAAACCTGTAACTGAAGTCTAATCATGAAAACAGTATCAAATTCCAGTAGAAAGGCAATCTACAACATACCTGACCAACCAAAACCAAAAAACAAACCCACTGTTGTCAAGTCAATTCCAACTCCTAGGGTCTCTGTGAATTCACGTTGCTTGGTTCTACAATTGATGACAATGGAAGCAGCAGTCAGGACATTAGATGACGTGTAGCACTGGGAAGGTCAACCGCGAAGGAACTGTTTCAAATGCTGAGGAGCAAGGATGTCTCCTTGAGGACTAAGCTGCACCTGACACAAGCCATGATATTTCAAATCACCTCGTATGCCATGTGAGAGCTAGACAATGAATAAGGAAGACTGAAGAAGAGTTGATGCTTTTGAGTTGTGGTGCTGGTGAAGAATGCTGAAAGTACCATGGACTGCAAAAAGAACTAACAGATCTGTCCTG